>NC_056734.1:932923702-932988702 GCF_019279795.1 Protopterus annectens
ATACATTCAGAGCAGTGACTATTCTGAATGTCGAAGCCACAAACACAATACTGAATGGTCAAAATGCAAAACATTGCCCTGCTTCAGCAACAGCTTTAAAAAAGCTAGAAACTTCTTGTCTGAGATTTCAGTACAAAGGGACTTGGGTTTCTGCTCCTTCCCCACTGCAGTGCAATGTCTGATGTAGTGTATATATAAGTACCAGGGGATGTGGGGACACAGCCCAGCACATGTGGCTGCATGGGGGTTTGTCCCCCTACAAAGCACATTTTCTTCTTCTTTTTTTTTTTTTTTTTTTTTTTTAATGTTTTCTTGACTTTTTGAGTGTCATCCTTTTGGGAGAAATCTTTTTAGCTTTGACATTTAAAACATTAGATTCCCTGCTCTGATTTTCCTAAGCATTCACAGAAATCGAGTTCAGCTTCCTTCATATATTTCTTGAGATATTTCTGTTACTCTTGCATAAACATTTGGTAATCACTCCCCAACTAACTTCAGCTTAGGTAGGCTCATAAATTACTAAAACAATATATTTATCTCATGTAATGTATTTAAGTTTGTTTGAATTCTGTGGATACAGTAATACTCCTGAGTCAGCATTTTACATGAGCTTCACAGTGCTCTCACCAAGGCGGCTGGGATTCAGACAGAAGTTCTTAGCTTACCCGCAGCAATATAAGTTTTATTTGGATGATATGCTATATTGCTGTTAGGTTTGCTATAATTTTCTACTGAGTCAGAATTTATATCCTGTCTTTGTGATTTACTGGACCTTATTAGGGCAGCACAGTAGCACAGTAGCACAGTGTGTAATACAGTCACCTCCCAGCAAAATAATCTCTGATTCTGTTCTTTTCTGAGGTGCCTATTGTACAGAGTCTGCATGTCCTCCCTTATTCATGTGGGTTTTGTGGAGGTACTCCTGTTATTTTCCACATCCCAAAGACATGTAGTAGGCAGATTTCTGAATTTAAACTGTCCAGAGTGGTGTGTGGGCATGCATGCACCCACCCACGTGCATGTGTGCGTATGCACGTGTGTGTGTGTGTGTGTGTGTGTGTGTGTGTGTGTGTGTGTGTGTGTGTGTGTGTGTGAGTGTGAGAGTGTGAATGTGTGTATATATGTATGCGTGTGAGAAGGAGATATGCAATCTGATCATCTACTGCTGTTTCATACTTGCCTAGTGAATTTCATGGATTGTGGCTGCTGGTCAGGGAGTCAATATAGGAGTTAGATATGACTCAACAGCATAAAAAGGTGAGGCTGTATTCTGCCCTGTGTTTAAGTACAGCCCTTATGACACCTCTTGGTTTTTTTTTTTTTATTTGTTGATTTATTCTGCTTAGCCTTTGTGACCTTAACCATTTAACCTTAGTTATTCTTCTCAGAAAACATGGGCTTAACTGTAAATGATAGTGCACTTGGTACCTTCAGCCTTTGCTGCTAGATGGATTCAACTATGAGACTAATCCTTTCTGGTCTAGCCCTCACCCCGGGATTCATGAAGCTCGGCGCAAGGCCAGCGTTAGGCTTGCGCCGACCGTGTGTCATGTAGATGGCGCAGTGGCACCAAATGCATATTAATGAAGGCGCACTGTCGCCACAGCCACGTGCATAGGAAACTAGCACGAGTGCATAGGGCGTGTCGAAGTGCCGCACAGAGGTGTGGAAATGCCAGCTGTTGACGTGCAACCTAAAATGCTTGCATATAACAAGTTTCAAGATAGTAATCACATCTGTCAGTGTCCGTGGATACTGAAATGTATGCAAAGCATGCAAGAAAGTTCCTGTGAACACAAAATGAAGAAGCAAACACAAATGCACGGTAGGGAATAACGGGTCCCTATCCCGTGAACAAATGACATGGAAGACCGTGTGGCCGTAGTCCAACGCAATGTAGATAGCTATACCAAGTGGAAGTGAAATGCATCATATGTTAGCGAGCCGCCAGTAGGTACGTCCAGCCCAATGGTTAGGGTCACCAGCTGACCCATAATGTGAGGGAGGGTACACAGCTGGGCAGATGTGTCAATAACAAAATACACAATAAATGTACATATCTAGCGACCGTATGTCCAAATCGTATCCCACAAGGCATGTAATAGTCACATACAAAAGGTATGTCCTTATTTCACATACCAAATGTGATAGGAAATGGAATAAGCATGTAAACGAAACAGAAGAAGTATATAAACAGCTACAACAATAAGGAAACATGTAGGCTGAAAGGAACAGTATTATCCATACTGTCGACTGTGGGGACATGCTGTTCAGTACAGTCAGATATGTGTATGGAATATATCCCATCCTGGACATAGGAAAAGGTGGCATCCGACCAATGAGTAGAACAGTCTGCCAAAATCCACAAATCAGCGGTACAAGCCAAACCTGTCAGGATGTGTCACAGTTGAACGGGTAGTACCTGGGTATACCAACCATGTAATGAAAGTTAAGTATGGGCGTGTACCTATGTGCATGAGATATAGCATGTGGAAAGCAAACATGGCAGGGTAGTCCACACAACCATACAGGTACCTGACATATGTAGGGTATTCAATGTGTTACTATGGCCGTGTCATGGGCCAACAACCAAGGCAGTGATGTATGGGGTGTGAGGAATATGTGTGTGGGGGGATGGGTAATGGTACAATCCTCCAAGGCGATACTGTATCATATGCACAATAGGTGAACCGGAGGTGTATGAGGGAGCAGCAGGTGAAGCTGAAAGAAACACAAACACATGTCGAAACAGCTGCAATACAACCAGACAGGCCATACTGTAGAACACAATCCCACAAACATATGAATATTGAAATGTGCGATACAAATGTATAGACATGTCACCGGCACATACCCACACATTGGTCCTGATGGAACTGGCCATAACAAATGCAACACACCTGGATGCATAATGGACTACCCAGCATCCTCTCCACATCACACAACCCGCTCCCTTACCTGAACGTCCGCCAAATCCAGCCATACTTGGCCTACTGGTTTGGTGCAGCCACAGCTACACATAGTGACCACTATGCATATGTAGTAGGTAGTGTCACCCTAGGCAGTTGCAGGATTGCACACTATGTACCCCTTGCATGTAAAACCCACAGCACATTTTCATAATGCGAGAAAAATGGTCGGTATTCGTCTTGTTGTGGACCAGTCCAATTTTTGGGATATCCCTCATGGGATACGTAACCTGTGTAAACATTAGAATGGAAGACATGAAGTCCAGTCCTGTAGATATCTGGACACAAGTTAGAATGTGCATTAGAGGTGCACGACACTGTCCAGCCCTAAATGGTCATGCAAAACCTACTACCCAGGATCAAACACCTGCCTGTGACGCACGTGTCCTGACACGAATAAGCGAGAGAATATATTGCACACATTCGCATAGTGGCACATGGTATAAGGGTGATGAAGGCACTGATGTAAACAGGATACCCCTGATCCACTATGTGAGGGACAATTAATGTGTGTGTAGGTGTGACCTGACCAACAATGGTACAATGCCAAATGTCTTGTGACCGTAGGAAATAACTATGCACCATACTGCATGTAACAGTTACCTAAAGCGGTCACGTCAGGATAGAATAAACGTAATTCGTACAAGAAACAGGCAAACAGCAAAAGTGCCAAAGTTATAAGGCTTACAGCTAGGAAACAAATGACTGTTCTAAACCTGCAGTGACCGTGGCTATGTGTTGGCCCAAACAATCTGGTGTCCGCAGTAGGGATCAAATCTGTCCCGCTTTGCGAGGGACAGTCCATCATTGGACAGTTGTGTCCTGACAAAAGACATTGCAAATGGCAAATGTCCTGGGATTGTAGGACATAATTATGTCCCATATGTTATGTAATAGTAGCAGAAAATAATTATTGCAGTATCTACAATGCCTAAATGTTACAAGAAACAGAATAAGCAAATAAACCGCTACAGCAATAGGCTTTTATGTAGGCAAATAAGTAAAGTTCTATCCGTGTACTGACCGTGGGTATGTGTCAGCTTGTAAAACCTGGTGTGTTCCGAAAATGTCCCATCTTGGCCATTCAAAAAGGTGCCAACCCTAGTCACCGGAATACAGCACAACCCATACATATGACAATGTCAACGATACCAATGGTCAGAGCATTCGCACAATAACTGGCCAGACCCTTAAAACTCACAAAGCCAGTGCCCTTTGGGGAAAGGTGTTGCATGAGAATGACTAATTACAACAATGAAGAGTAATAGACGCATTTAACTGCAGAAAATTAGTAGTATTATGAATCTGTCAACATGTTCCAAGTTAATAGTACTAATATGGTAGAAGTGTCTGTGATTGTCCCTGAGTTGTCATAGCCTTGTCCCTGTCACTGTAGACACGAGTCCCCGAGTATCAGAGAGGTCCATACACAGAAGTACACCAACCAACTGTTCCAGCTGTTGACAAGACTATTACATACCTGTAGTGATTTCATTAACAGATGTCCAGAATAATATTCATTTGCATGTATAAATGAATGAAATAGTCAAATAGGAAGGGAAACCCCCCCCCCAACCTGCATTATGTAGTGGAACTGCTCCCCGCCCTAAATTATGTAGCGCCAACCCGATAATGTGGTCAGAGGTACCCAAACACCTGCATCCGTAAACACAGGTAGAATGTTAAACTATGGACTAACTCTGTCCATGTGCTATGTCTGATCTTTGAACAGCGCCAGGGCAGTGCTAGTCACCAGTCGGCCGAGCCTAAACCCGGACCAGCACATGAACACCCTGACAATCAAACACACGTATGTGCGAGGACTATAAGCGTAGGAGTTATGAATATCCTTGGAGTGAGTAGACTTGCAGCACGGGTCCAGAGCAATAGGAAACAGGGAATGTCCTAATTGTAGTACTGCGGTTTTCCCAGCAGGAGAATGGATGCCTGCTGTGTAAGGGAAGTGGTGAGGCATATGTCAGAGTAGCTATGAACCAATGGTATACATATAAATGAGCCAGAACACCAATAGTGTAGTGGTTACAGCATTCACCCAATGTAAAGGCATTCCCGGTGCAAGTACGACTATAGCACATATTAATTGTGTAATGAATGCCTCTGTGCTGTAAAGCCAACATTTATACATGTAAAGGTGACCGCGTTCGCATGGGTCCGTTAACCGGATTCCATCAAAGTGGTACTGTCATAAGGAATAAGGCACATGTAATCCTAAAGACATGCCTGTAAACATATGTAACTCAGAATAAGTAGATGCAAGTGGGCCTGCGCGGGTGTACGCAGCTATTAGCATAGAAAATGTATGTTGTCTTCTACAGCTGTAACTTTCATATATATAGATAGTTAGATAGATGTGTGTATAGATAAATATCCACAGACATAACAGAAATATGCAATTATTTATATATATATATATATATATATATATATATATGTATATATATATGTATATATATATATATATATATATATATATATATATATATATATACATATATATATATATTAGGAACGCTGAAAGACGAAAGCAAACCTAAGGGTTGTGAAGGGAATCCAGAGCAAGTTAGGAATTATGAAGTGCTCTCAGCGTATGTCACATAAAGCTGCACAAGCATGGGTAGAGCACCGCTCTCCACACCAGAGGCAGGGCTATACCAGTGGCCATAACATCGTCGAAGTGCTACATCAACATTGTGAACAGATGGAATGTAGGACATGTTGCGACCACATACACTTGTAACCCACAAATCGTTCGTAATCCATAACACCAGGAAAGGCACGTATGTGCAAATATGAATGGATGATGAGCCTGTGAATACACGAGGTGGTACAAAATGTGTGTAGGGCCCCAACGCTCATGAGAGGGCAATGTGTAAAGGTGTGTCATGGCTGCGATATCAGGTGTATAATGGCTGTTATGCGGGGAACCTCAACACGGGTGTGCAGGAGAAACCATGGATATGCGAGTATGGACACAGGAGTGATAGGGTATGTTGCGCCAGGTGCAATGGAGCAGCCCGTGGAGGTCAGCTAGTACATAGTTGCAATTCCCAGATAGAGCGTCGTTTGCGTGGAGACATGCGTGAATGGGCGTATCGTTGTAGGACATTGTGTGTCAGGTCTGGCAGCCCGGCACGTAAAACCTATACGCCACCCATGAGCGGAACGGAAGTCTGCCGTGGCACCCCCAAACTGGGAAAAGCAGAAAGACACAAATACATGAAGACAACAATTTGTCGACGTACAGTCACAGTAACACAAACACACATCCTATCAACAGTAATAATATGAATGTGTACAGAAACAAACACAGTAGCAGGAATAGGCTGCGCATACGAAGAATAGGTCGAATGACACTATCACAACCCAGTTAGCAGCGGCACCGCAGACATGAAAAACTTGCGACATCTAGCCGCTGCATAATGTGCAATATACTGAGCACAAGTTCACCGGAGTGAAGTGTCGGTGTCAGAATGACTAAGGCAATAGTATGCTGTTGAAGCAGGGATAAAACCAATACGCATGTGTAAGTGTCCATGTCCGGGAAATGTATAGTTTAACGGACACACAGATGTATATATATAGATAAAAACGTATATATACACATAGCTATATTAATTTACACACACATATATATATATATATATATATATATATATATATATATATATATATATACACACACACACACACACACACACACACACACACACACACACACACACACACACACACACACAAAGATATACTATGGATATATATAAATAGATATATATACACAAACAACAGGTAGTGATATATACACATACACACAAAACAAACTATATATGTCAGTGTAGATATACACATTCACATAAATAGGTTACTTCACAGCAATTAGGGGTAACATATTAACAGCCCGGGCATTTGTGACTGGGAGGTCCAATAAAGAAACGTTGTAACCCCCACATCACCCAGCTAGGCCGGACAGATATACAGACAGGCAATACAGATCAATACACTGCCGCTGTCCAAAACACCGGTAGAAAAGGACCAGTGGGAGAGTTCTGCAAGGTCTACATTTTAAACATGGATAACGGTGTCCCTTGCGGGACCCCAAAAATTCAGGTTATGAAAGAATCTGCTGACACTAATACGAGCAGGATGTAGGTGTACATGGAACAGTAGGTTGTGCAAGTGTGATAATACATGGGTTGACAAAACGTACGACATGTGTCCCGAGATGGGGAGAGTGGGCAATGTGTAGGGGTGTGCTCATACCCCAGCTGCGCTCGCAGTATTTGTCATGACTGCTGTAGAGGGGTGCCAGGTAGGTGGACCATGGGTATGCATTAATGGGTTTAAGTGTGCAGGTGCTGGTTGGCAGAGATGTAGTAGGCCCGCCCAGTGGAAGTCATTAATATTCCTATGTGGGCATAGCATACGCCTACACCTCCCAAACCTGAAGAGCCCATCTACCGGATAGTTTGTAAGCCATCGGGGAATACATAGAGACCTACACAGCGCCGTGTACCCGATTAGCATGGACGTCCATAGTTATGTATCAGAATGTAACAAAGTCCAACTAAACACTGCCAGAACTACTGATATTAGGTGAACAGGTGTCAGAATACAGGTAATGACAGATGACAACATGTATGAGTCATAAGCGGCATGTACCTCAACGAACGTGAATGAATACATATGTTCTGTGACTGTGAATGTGTCTGGTTAAAAGAACCAATCATCTAAATGTGTCCCGCAGGGTGTTATGCATTGTTCCTGATACTGTGTTCAGTCACAACCATTGGTATGTGAGTTCTGCTACTGACGGAAAGTGCATAAGTTGCTGACCACCTCAGGTAGATGATAGCATAATAGAAGAGGTTAAACACCCGTATGCCTGCGAGGGACACGCCCATCTGGGCAGTTGTGTCTTGCAAAATGACAGTTATGGCACATGGCCTGTGTGAGTTGGGGAATGGAGGCTATATAGTGTGTGTAGTGGTGTCAGACATCAATTTGTTGTATCAGTAACAGCTACATGTAATAGGAAACAGTATTATCAATTATAATGCTACATGAATAACCTTAACGTATGCAAACCGTGGAGGTCGTCCGTGTACTACTGGCTGTGGGTCAGACCACTCAACCAATTGGGGACAAATTTCAACAGAATCACGGACAAGTCAAGAAAACACAAGGACAATCATGGACACATTTAAAATATTAGAGCTATTAACTGGAAACATTGGCAGAATCAGAGCATATGAATTGATAGACATTTTCTGAAGTGAAAGAAGTTTGTAACTCTTACTTATTGGCATTATTCATGAAGTGTAATGCACCATCTTTCCTCCAAACGTCACTAGTTTTAGGAGGGATTAAGAGGGACAGAGTTAAAATTTGAGTCAAAATCAGGGACGGCCCTGAAAATCAGGGACAGTTGAGAGGTATGCTGTGGGTATGTGCTGCCTCAACACATGTGATAGCTCTACATATAGGGTCTATAGGGCCGCCACCAGTCTGAACAGCCAAAGTGGAACCTGCTCTGTAGAACTGTCAGATGTACCAGGGCAGAACATACTTACAGCCATGCATAGTACAGAAATATACATATCGGAGCAAATCAAAGAGTAGTCTAGCAGCAGTATAGTTGCTTATGCTACTACATATGACATATCGACGTGTCAGGTATACAAGACCTGTAACAAGCAACCAGTACAGACACCTACAACATGAGAAGGTCCCCTAATCAGGACAGTTGCAATGGCTAGAGTATCGTCCATACCACTCAACTGTACCTGAATGTCAGGTACGTCCCTGAGTTTGACTGAAAGTCTAACTGTGTCCTTCTTAATCCTTCCTAAATGTAGTGGCTGTTGAAGGAAAGGTGGTGAATTACACTTACTGACTAATGACAATAAGTAAGAATTATAAACAACTGTTACTTCAGAATATGTGTATTATGTCATATGCTCTGATTCTGTCAATGTGTCAAGTTAATAGCACTACTTTTGTAAAAGTGTCCCTGTTTTTCATGACCTGTCCCTGATTCTGCAGAAATGTGTCCCCGATTGGTGGAGAGTTCTGGTATTGTCACATGTGATGTGTGATGAGGGACTGTCCCATGCAAAGTGGGAAAGGTGTCACTCCTACAGTCTCCCGTCATGCAATCTGAAAGGTGGTCAACGTGCAGTTGGTATGTGGTAGTATGACTCGGCAGACAGCTGCGTTAACAAACTCAAGTCACATGTCAGCATTGCAGAGTATCGGTTCCCATGTATCAGGCAGATGGGAGCAGATCGTATGAGGAACACGCATATAATATGATTACGTCACTGGACAGGCCGCCAAGTCCGTACAGTCGAACGGCTGCCATCGCAAAATGGTTACACATACCCGATACTGTAGTCATGTAGTCTGATGTAATATGCATCAGAAGGGATCGCACACACCCAGCGTGAGTGACAAATGTAAGCGGAAATGTCGGAGAGCGAGTGGCTATAAGCGTGTTTGTCTACCAGTATGCCAGTATTGCCCTGTCAAAGAAATGTGGAGTGTAAACGTGTATAAGGTGCTGTGACCAGAGGTCAGCAGTGCTTAACACTGTGCAATCTCACACACAACAGCTCCCACCTGCTGGACTGTGCCTTACCCGGTTTGTATCCAAAGGCGTCGGCCTGTCCGCAAACAAAGACCGCCATATACACGTGATGGTAGAAGTACCCTGCACACATAGCTCATGTGAAATAACAATAGACCATGGCATATGTACAGACAATAGACCGCAAACACCATACAGCGCAGACATCCAACAGTATAGCAATGTACTGGCAGATATGTCCGGACCACTGGTGTGTGCATGCCTGGCCGTCCTGTGTTTCAGTGTGTGAGCATGCCCAGTATGACTGTTACGCATGTTGTAGACTGACAATATGGTCATGTGTGTGAGCATGCAAAGTATGGTCAACTGTATTGCATGTGTCACATGTCCTGATATTTAGTACTGTGTTGCTGACCCCTCCTTTCTACACAGACAGGTGACATGCTGTGTCTGCAGGGTAGCTAATGGTCATGTGGCATTGACAGTTGCTACATGTCTGTATAGCGTGGGGGGACATGCAACCACAACCACAGTCCTACACAGCACCGTGGGTGGTGCACATGACTCTCACATGTGTAGGTGTGACGGGGGCACAGCCAATAGTTGTACAGATCTGCCGCTACTGTACTGGTCTGCCGGGTACTCCATGTCAGTGTGTGGACCTACCTAAATTGCTGGTTGGAGGGATACCAAGGTATGTCAGTTCCCAGCATTAATTACACAGTGGTGTTGGACATCCTATTACACATCCTACATCAAACAGCCTGGCCTGCTGTCATCTGTGTGTGTCATAGGGGGTTGGGGTCAGTCACTGGGCATATCCATAGGCCATAGTATATCATTTGTCTGTATTGGTCCACATCTGTCCAGCTGCATGGAACGTGTGTAGGCTGTACGGACACACATGATGGTTAGCCCATAATCTTCAGTGGGTTAGGACACCCTGTGTACTACAGCCTACCATTGTGACCCCCGTATGTGCTACAGAGGTCATGGTGCCACTATGGATGTGTACTGTCTGCTGCCCTAACATTTGGCCACCATAGTCACTTGTATGCTCACATACATACCAGAGCAATGGTTAAGTACACATTCTAATACAACTGCCACTTGTTAGGTCAATAGACGTACCCTGGTTGTGTTACGGACTGGAGGACGGTGTTGGAGTGCTGCCTATGTCGGATGCACACAGTGCAACTCCCATACATGGCCGAGCACAGGTACTGTCATGTTTGGCATCCATTGTACTGTGTGCTGGTCAGAGAGGGGAAATCCATGGGTACCTACTGTGTCAGTGCATATGCCTTGTGTTGCCTCTTTGCCAAGGGCAGGTCATACTGTGCACGGGCTGTCGCCGACTTTGCCCTACTCAGGTAGTTCCTTCACCAAGTCACACTGTGCCTGTACAGGCCTTGGCAGTGGTGTTGGGCTGTGTGGCCCTGCCCCATGCTGTTCCTGCTGCAACTGTAACTGCAGGATAACATTGTGTAGCATAGCAAATAACATAACAACATGTATGCATGTAGCTTGTGAATACTGTAGAGCCCCAACAGATGTGTCTGGATACCAGAACTGTGAACCGAGCATCCCAAACACATGCACATGTATATGTCTTGCCTGTGCATCCTCCTCAGTATGGTGTGAGTGTTCAGGTGTGTGTGCATTGCTGATGGGTGTTATAAGCCACTACACCAGTGTATACCTAGCATCCCCCACTAGGAGACTGTAGGGGATGTCCACATAAGCATTTGTGTGCTACAGCTGTGTCAGACGCCATATATCAGACACATCACAGCTTCCAGGGCAGACAGCACACACATTAAATATCATGCCCTGGCCATCGCATAGGGCCTAGCTGTTGGAGGGTATGCCCCTGCACTGACTGTAGGCCCTACCCTGTTCCCCAGGTGGTGCTACGTGTGCAGGCTATAGCACCCAATACCCCAGGGTACTCATCCATGTGGTTGAACAGATTCATATTGCTGGTCCACTAATCACGTGTGTGGAGGACCTGTATGTGTTGACATGGCATCTGTGAACTGGTGCAATACTCTGGATGCAGATGCCTGTGAGATACCCATGATATCCCCAGTTGTGCTGTGTGAGGTACCTGTGGCTAGTACACCTAGGCCAACACATCCCATGGTATTCACTGTGATGCGTTCCCCTCGGCCTGTTTGATGTGTTAGGCACAGGTCAACAAGCTGCTGTAGGAGGTCTCTGTCCACCCCATAGTGCTCCAACATCCCCAGCCCATGTAGACCCTGTTAAGTCACCCTTGGTCTATAAAGTCTTATGTCACCCCAGTAAGGGTTGTTCGGCAGCATACACATCCGCACTGCCCCAGCCTTTTGCACATATTGGTATATGTTGCCTGCTGCAGCCCGTGTCATTTGGTTGAACTGTATCGTGAAATGTCCCTGCAGGTATACACTGGTGGTGTAGAGTGTGGATGAAACATGTGTGTATGCTGCTTGCTCGCATTAATGTACTGTTCATGTTCGGGCTGGCCATGTCATCAGCTGATTGTGCTGATCAACATCTGTTTATGCAGCCTGTACACCCTGACTACCCCACCACTGCTGTCATCCCTCCCAACTCACCAGGCAGGTATAGACACACCCCTAGCTTAGGTTTGCTAAGGCAGGAGCAGTCACGAGGCACAGTTCTGCAATGTACGTACAGTATGCCTGACCCCCCTCCCATGCTGTCAACTACATGCGAGACCTGCACCTGGCTGACTACACACATAAACTCCAGGGACCAGCAGCACACCCTGGTGATAAATGTGATACACCATAGTCAACCTCATCTGCATAGTATAGTCTTCTAATGAATAGTTATATAACCCATACCGAACCTCCAACATATTAACCACTGTTCAGTGTCGCTCAGATCCACACACAACTGGCAACAGGTGCCTTACCATCACCATATTCGATGTCCCATGGTCTTCCCAGCAACAAAATAACCGGTGTCTACATGACTACAACCCATGGCCCTGCACACCACAGACGATGTGCATTAACACCACGCCATGGCAGATATATATAGATCCCAGGTTATCACGTACAGATCATCCGGCACAAATAGTGAATAGTGCTGATGTCCCCAGACATATGGTCACATCTATGTCCACCTCTACATCTACATATATCACATATATTATTTGTAGACATATATACATGGGCATATATATATATATATATATATATATATGTATATATACATACACACATATACATGTACACACATATGTAGATATGGCATTTATATCACAACAGTGAACCACATGACAGCAATGCATTAGACAGGAATGGAAAGGAAACTACATGTGCCACCTGCATCATGTAGTGTTGTTAATATCAAGGCACATGTGTTATGTTGTGTCACATGGGTCAGACCGTAGCAAGGGTAAGAGTAGGGCTGCTGACAGTTACTCACCAGACCTATTGGCGATTGTACATGTTGACAACCCAGTGTATTAGCAGAATATGCGGGCTGTGGACACTAAATAGGTCAGCAACAAAACAAACTGGACACATCCTGCAGCTAGCCACCCACAGATACCAACACATACGTTATAACTGCTAAAAACACACCTGCCATGCCCTGGAATTGAGCATCTACCTGTCTAGTCTACCACACTACAGCATTATGCAGTAATAGAATGTGCTACCGAGTTCCGGCATCACCGCACTCCCACAGGCATACTTCTAGGCGGATGACATCATCCACAAAGGCAAAGATGCCGATAGGGAATGTTTGTGGTGTGAGTCATCTAAAAGCATTACTCTGTCCCCAGGCAGCTGGAAACACACACACACACACACACACACACACACACACACACACACACACACACACACACACACACACACAAAGAGGCAGACACTTGGCAGGGCTGGGAGTCAAACATACACCTAACTACCTTATCACACTACAGCATTATGCAGTTATAGCACATGCTACCGAGATTACTGAACACAGCACTCCCAGAGGCATACTTCTAGGTGGATGACATCATCCGCAAAGGCAAAGACGCCGATAGGGAATGTATGTGGTGTGAGTCGTCTAAAAGCATTACTGTATCCCCAGGCAGCTGGAAACACACACACACCCGCACACACTTGGTAGGGCTGGGAGTTGAACCATACACCTAACTACCTTATCACACTACAGCATTACGCAGTTACAGAACACGCTACCGAGATTACTGAACACAGCACTCCCAGAGGCATACTTTTAGGTGGATGACATCATCCGCAAAGGCAAAGACGCAGATAGGGAATGTATGTGGTGTGAGGCATCTAAAAGCATTACTGTGTCCCCAGGCAGCTGAAAACACACACACACACGCACACACACACACACATGTGCACACACACGCACACACATGCACACACATGCACACATGCACACACACGCACACTTGGCAGGGCTGGGAGTCGAACATACATGCCCATACACAGAGGCACATCACCGACACAAGGTGTCACTGGGCATGCCCACACGCTTAGTGTCACACGTCCATTTGGAATGTACTGTGTGTCCATCTACACAATGGCATACTGGACATGCTCACACACTTAGCAGTTGCAAAGGGCCATCTTGCATGCACACGGATTCTAAACACGGAAGGGCGCAGTTTGGAATGTACTGTGTGTCCATCTACACAATGGCGTACTGGACATGCTCACACACTTAGCAGTTGCAAAAGGCCGTCTTGCATGCACACAGATTCTAAACATGGAAGAGCACAGTTTGGAATGTACTGTGGGTCCATCTACACAATGACATACTGGGCATGCTCACACACAGCAGTTGCAAAGGGCTGTCTTGCATGCACACGGATTCTGAACACAGAAGGGCGCAGTTTGGAATGTACTGTGTGTTCATCTACACAACGGTGTACTGGGCATGCTCACACACTTAGCAGTTGCAAAGGGCCGTCTTGCATGCACACGGATTCTAAACATGGAAAGGCACAGTATGGTATTACTGTCCCCACGTACATGAAGGCCACTCACATGTACTGACCAGTACACACTCAGGAGCCATCACAGATGTCTCAGGTGCAGATCACAGAGGTACACACTGCAGTCTACAATGTAGCCCTCAGACATTGCCATGTCATTGGACCAGCAATACACAGCCATACATTACCACAACACCGTGTGACTCATGACCAGTGGACTGTACATAGGTCTACAGCAACTGTGCAGACTACACATGTACCGACAGGGTTCCATCATGTGTTATGCATTGCAATGATACCACTGTACATAACCAGGTCGGCTCTACACATACCAGGGGCCCTGGGTCTTACACAGCTGTGACAGATGACTGTCACTGTACACCAAAGAACACACATGTTTGGATATGACATACATGTAATCACAGTGGATATGTGCATGGACCACACACACAACACATATGTACATAGCATAGCTTTTGCTGTCCTCCGTGCAGACAAGTGGCTACAGCAATCACACGCACGCAAATGGAAGGTGGGTCCATGGCTGTTGAATGCTAACAGTACATGAGGTAGCAATGTTGACCGAGGACACATTCCCTCTGTACTAGTTACCCATGACACCCATCATATCATACAACAGTCCATGTGTTATGTATGTCATCACACATGTCCACCAATGACATGACAGGCATGTAGGACCAACACACATGTACAATTTGTAGTGTGCATGCAGCTACCATGCATGTGCAGTAGCTGATGTATGTAACTCATCTGTGCCCAACTACAACATGCAGTTGCAATGCAGCTCCATCATTGACACCTGTATATGGTGACATACTGACAGTGTGGTAGGATGTACATCAGGTATGGATGGATGTGTGTACATAAAGTGGTGATCCACCTGTGCAGATGAATGTTTGCCGAGGACAGCTCACAGGTGTGTCACACGTCATCCTACCATTACATGTGCAAACAGTACGCTATGTTACTGTTACTTGACGGTAAAGACATAAAACCTACACAGCGGTCAGGTGTAACTGACTGTAAATCACTTGACACCTGTAACACTTACATCCTCCCGTGTGCATATAGCAGCACAATTGCCAGATGTAGCGTTGGCACACATAATGCGGCCAATACTGCTGCATGTCTGTCAGACGTATCATCATTTAGCAGGTGTATCATTCACAGTACTGCCATGGGTGTTTGCTTGTGTGACCATATATGCCACATATGGTGGGGATTACATCCCAATTATTACACACCCCTGTACACTATTGTAAAGATCTGTACATACTGCAGTGTGGAAAGCATGACGTAGGCAGGGGTGGTGTGTGTATGTGAATGACATTTGTGGTCTCCACAGTGTGTGTGTGTGTGTGTGTGTGTGTGTGTGTGTATGTATGTATGGTTGTCTGGTGCATGGAGTGAGGGTGTATGCTACCATACAGAACACACAGGATCCCTAACCCCTCATGGTGATGCAGTCTACTACCCTGTTGATGCCATCGGTCTCAGCCGTACTGGCTACCTGTACATGTTCTTTCTCTGTGTCGCATTGTGTGGGTGCACAGTACTGTGAGGGTGATGACCACATAGGCAGGGGTCCTCACCTCAACACTATGGGGTGTGCGTTATAGTGTGTTGACCCCGTGAGTGTGGGCATGTTCCTGTAATGTGACAGGGTATTACTGCTACACAGTGAGGCCTCATGCTATCAAGTGGCCTCTAACGTTATCATCGGATGGACCGCTGTGTACAATCCCTGCACCATGTCAACATACCTGTGATGTGACCTG
The DNA here is from genome assembly GCF_019279795.1 of Protopterus annectens. NCBI lineage: Eukaryota > Metazoa > Chordata > Ceratodontiformes > Protopteridae > Protopterus > Protopterus annectens. The sequence goes on from NC_056734.1 coordinate 932,940,053, forward strand.
GTATGGATGTCACATCTCTAGCCACTGTAGCCCATTAAACTGCCCACATGCTTCTGGATCAGTATATGTGTGGACATCTGTGGTATGTTAGCCTTTCCAGCAGTCAGGTTGAGGCTACATATAGCATGCTGATATTGACATACATGCCTGTGAGTACTCCACAGTTACACATGGGAGACTGCAAACACTGCTACCTGTAGGCACATGCAAGTAGACCATAAGGAGGGAACCAGAGCATCATTACCAACATGCTGTTACTGTTGTTACCGAGACACATACTGTGCACATATAACAATGCATGCTAAACCTGTACTACATGGTATGTCTGGTGCGTGTCAACAGTACACAACTAATGTAATATACACATCTCTCACTATTCTTACACAACTAGTGTAATATACACTTATCTCACTATTCTTACACAACTAATGTAATATACACTTCTCTCACTATTCTGTTCACCCTGTGCATCAGACCATTTGAACATGTCCCTGCACCAATGGTGTGGATGACAGGGATGCGGCACAGGCTTCATCATATGCACAGGGTGATAATGCTTGCCAGGGGCATAGGCTGCACCAATGGATGACATCATGTGTGTGGGTAAGTGCTGGTGATATGATTGGACATGTCTGTTCAGTATGCATGTGGGTGTTGTGGTGCCCTACATATGTGTTTGCTGTGTGCATGTATGTGTGCACACAGTTCTGCCTTTTGTGAGGCCTACACAGGGGTATTATTGACAGCTCCAGATTGTACAGGCTAGGTTGTACAGCTTACTGTGTCCGGCCACTGCCATGTGACCTGTGCCTGCCAGAGGTTGCACGGGCACTACCAGGCGGAAATACAAATTGGCTACTGTCCGACGACACATGTCCATTGGAACTGTGTCCCCACTGGGAACATCCAGGGCCATGTCCATGTGGCCTGCTGTGTCCTGGTGTGGACAGTGCAGCACCAGCTGCACTGCTACTGCTACTGGCACTATGGGAGCTGGCATGTGAGGTGGCACGCTCACGTTGACCTGCATTAGGTGGTGTAGCTGGCCTACTTCCATGTGGCCTACGCCTCACTCCTACCAGATGTTCCAGCATAGACAGCTCACGCTCGCGGATTGCCATGCCACGGTCAAGGATTCCGACCATGTCACCCAATCACCTGTCCAGAACATTAGCAATCTGCTTTTGAGCATTTGCCAATGCCTGGATGTTGTTTAGGGTACGGATAGCAGCCCTCTGCAGCCTCTGGCCTTCTCTGTTCTGCTGTTCAGCACGTGCCTGTGCCGCCATTATAGTCTGGAACATGCATCTGGTGATACCAGCTGCTGCGCTCTGTCCTGCAGGTGCATGTCTGCCAGAGGTCTTCCTACGAGCAGCACCGACCACATGCCTGTGTGGCACATCTGCAGTCATTACACTGACACCATGGTGTGGAGACACACCTTCTGTAGCCACCACACGTTCCTGTTCCACGCTAATAGACGCTGACTGTCCTTCCTCTATGGCCACTGGTGATGCGGTATGTGTTAGCAGCAGAACTGTGTGCGGGGAAGAGGGGGACATAGCTGGGATGGCAGCCATTGGCACAGATTCAGCCCCTGACAACCCTGCCTGTACCTCATGCATATGTTCATCACTGCTAGTATCCGTGAGGACACTAACAATAGATGGACTGCAGGAGGGTAATGCACCTACATCACCTGTGAATGCAAAGAAAGACTCTAAATTACAATAGACACACACACTCACACACTCACACAGACACAGATATACACACACACACACACACACACACACACACACACACACACACACACACACACACAGACACACACACACACACACACACACACACACACACACACACACACACACACACACACACACACACACACAGACACACAGACACACACAGACACACCATGCTTGTGATTTGACAGATGGCATGCAGCATGCATGTGATACAGCAGACGGCATGCAGCTCAGACATTAATAGTGTTAGTTAGCATACCTCCCTGGGGTGCACACTACAGCAAGCAGGTGTCATATTAGTAGCCATGCAGTTCACACAATCATGGTAGTATGCATGCATCCCCGTGATACACCATGTGGACCAGAACAGGATAACAGTACACATGGCTGACGTGACCTTGACTTGTAATCTGCTGACGTGTGCATTAACATGCATACATGTCTGACACAATGGTGTCCTGACACATGTACAGCATCGTAATGGGCATCACATTGCGGTGTTGTCTGTATGCCCTACAGATAGAATGCATGCTTAGCAAATGTGCATGAGCATGGAAGGGTAGTGTGAGCCGTCTACATTGCTATACAGTGTGAAGTACAGACACGGTGCCATTGCATGGCATCATGAGGCATCTATATTGCTATACAGTGCATAATATGTACACATTGCATAGCCATAACTGCATGCATACCCATGACATAACTGTGGATTGTGACCCACGATGCTGAGGTGTATATACACCAAACCATGCTGTGTCATGTGACAGGTCACTGGAGGACCTACAGATGACACCTCTGCACAACTACTACAGAGTCTTAGCTGCCTGGCAACCATGTCCACACATAGCAGACTTGTCAATTCACCATGTCCCACATGACACTGATGTACCACACACACGAGGTGCACAGCTAATGGTGATATCCTACAGCAGCAAGGGAAATGTACAGTATCTGTGGCCTGATGTGGTGTCAATGTCTGTGGAAGCTGTACAGGTGACTACTGTCATGCTATGACACAGTCATGATGTTCAACACATCTTATATGGTAGACTTCATTGACACCTCCACTAGCTGTGCACAGGCTTTTAGGATGTCCAGTGTACCACATCAACTGTATAATCAGTCAGCTAAGGCTATAATTGGACCATGTGTGGACAATGTGCAACAGGGTGTATACACATCACATCTACTGTGTGGCTACGTGTCTCTGGCCATCCCTCATGGCCATGTGTGCACATGTGTTGGCCAAATGTGTGTGATGGCCGTCTATCACACATGTCTGTGTTGTCCCATATGACATACACCCATAGATGTCAGATGTGTCACCATCCACAGGGCTATGCAGACAATGGGTTGTATGTTTGGTATGTGGGGTATAGGTTATGGGATAATGTAACAATATTGCAGCCAGAACACTACGTCTCTGGGACATGTCAGATGGCACATCACAATGTGTGCACCCATTGCAGAGGCATATAACACAATGGTGACTCCTGTGGGCTGCCCATATCACAGCTCACTGTGTGGTACTGTTTGCGTACCACACGTGTTGTTCCAATGTATAGTACATATGTCCACACATGTAGCAATGACAAATACTGTGGTTTCATGTTGGTGTATCATTTTGTTTGTATATATTGCACATGGGTAGCCAGTATGAATGATGGGTGATGTGACCTGTATATTGTGACTGGACTGAACATCAAGTTTACAAGTGTTAACTGGCCACATGGCGAATAGATCTATGCTTTAACATGCCTGATACTGATGACAGTCTCACCTGCAACAGACTGATCTCTGTGCGGCATGCCAGAGGTACCTGTATAGGGGTGACACAGCAGTTTGAACATTATCCATGACTGTATGACAGCCACAGGGTACACTGTGCATGTTAACACATTCACATGTACAATAGCATATAGTATGCACATGTGTGCATACACAGGGTAGCATACTGTAGTATGCAGCATGTGTGTCAACATACCTTGCATATGATGTTACATTACATAATGTACAGTGACACATGCAACTAAATGGGATATAATAGTCATATGTGCAGTACTGACTTACCAGGCAACTCCAGGCTCATTGGTTGGGAGACACCCACCTCCACAATGGCAGCTAGTGTTTGTGGATTCTGTTCTGAGGGTGTCCCCAGACTGGCCAGTAGCTCCTCGGTGTGTGTGAGTGGGGGCTGGGTTGGTGGCCCACCACTTATTCCACCATGTTCCCTGGCGATTGCAGTGGCATGCTGTTTTGCATGTTGTATCAAGTCTGTGCAGTGTCTGTGCACCTGCTGGTAGGTGCGGTTATGGCCACCCACATCATTCACCCTCCTGCGAAGATCCTACCACAGGTCGTCACGCTGCTGGGCATGTCATGACACATGGCTTAACAACACCTCGTAGTTCTCATGGAGGTATGGGATGAGGACATCATCCTCCTGGCGGCTGTACACTGGCAGGCGTGTACAAGGCATTATCTGTAAGACATAATGATGGTGACAGGTCACAGTATCAGAGATGTACAGAGATAATGCTGCACATACATTTCTACTAAATCTAGTACATCTGCACAGTTATCTTTGCAGATCATCATGACACTGTCACGACTGACATGTTTGTGTCACACACATGTAACACCCGTTATGCATTGGATATCATCACCATATATGTGTGTCACCTCATTACATTGTTCATACTCCATGTGAATACTGTCTTGATGTGGGCATGTCTGTTTGCCTGCACTGGTGTTCTTACCTATCAGCACATTCTTGGATGTGTCCACTGTAATGCTGTTGACCTTGATGCTGTGTATATGTCGCATATCAACACATACACTGCCTTAATGGACTTGAGCACTGACAATGCACACATACGCATGGAAACCTTTACATGCATGTGTTTTGCAATATACATCTACACAGCACTGTACAGCTGTTCAACATACTGCCACGGATTGCCTGTGTTGCACATGTGATAGACATGGGACAATGGCTAGTCAGACGTCATTCGCAGGGATGGTTATCAACTATAGCATGTATGGGCAAGGTTTCCTAGCTGTATCTGACAGCCATTTTGCCACCGCGAGGTGCATTAGTGCCACATTGCTGATCCAGACAGTTGATACTACATCTACCATGCGGTCATCACACCATGTATGACAGAGATGACATGTGCAGCTTTGATGGACAGGGTTGCATGGTATGGTGGGAGTATGTCACATGTATGGCACAGGGATCTGTCCAGCATGTGGCGATCCTATTAGTAGGACGGTGGCTGTCCATGATGTATGTCTTTCAGATCAGGATATGGACATGTAGCATGTCCAACATCATAGTGTAGCACATGTCTTTATGCAAGGTAGACAGCATGCTGCATAGTGGAGGTGAGGATTGTGAAGGCTGGTATCGCCCATCCACGCATGGCCAATACCCCTTAAAGGTGATATGTGATCCAATATTGGTCACCCGAGTGCTGTGTATGCCTGTCCAATGATCTCCATGCTCATGGATGGCACCCTGTCATGACATAGGTACCTCATATGACTACCTAAGGGGCCTGGAGATGTCACCAACTCAGGGAGGTTAACTGCACAGCATCATCCCTTACACAGTGTCCATAATGTTGACCGCAGTATAGGTGGTAGTTAATGGGTACAGGGATATTCACCTAGCGGTGACAATGCTGATATCATCTGTCAGAATGTGCACATATGTCACACACCTCACCCACAAAGCCCATTCTGTATGTTGTTCACAACACTGAGGCAGCTAATGCTCATAGGTCATGGCTATTCACATCCTTACATACACAGATGCCTCACATTTGTCTGTGTGGTATGGGCTACAATGTGGGTGGAGTACAACACATTAACCCTGTTTTACTCTAGCTGGCACTAGTGTTATATGCACATGTCACTCTGGCACCTTTTGTAGTGTTAATTCTGTCAACAGGCCACTGGTAGAACACTCCTGTGACATACAAAGATATATGTAGTCAAACATCCGTACTGTCATGTACATCTGTACTGCTAACATCTACATTGATAATGGTTCATGGACTTGCATACCATACTCAGCAGGGTAATAGTGCGGTGCCACCAATTATGACTGTCGTCACCACTTGTGGGTTGATATTATCCAACACCCTATCTGTATTGTATTTTAATGCTCAGCACTTGTTCAGAACTTGTGAGCACTTCATGAGCTACTGATTAATATAGCACCCATTCCACACCATTTCTCACAAGTACACTGTCTGTCCTTACATTTCCAGCTTGCTTACAGTACAACAGCTGTTGTACATACGTAACTCACATATCATGTGAGACATGGTTGTATATACAGGTGTGTCCAACTGGCACGTACCAGTGCTATTGCCTGTCTATATGATGAATATGTCATACATGTGGCAATAGAGCAATTGTCTCATGCACACAGTCAATGCTCACCTCCCAACATACGACACTACAGCCTGTAGGAGATGCACATATGCAGCACTGCTGGGGGTAATGCTGTCACCAACCCTGACTGAACCTGACAATCATGTGGGGATGTGAAACATTAGCAACACACCCCACTCATCACATAGTCTTACAAGATCTCCACTACCACAGGCCACATGTACGAGTACAACTTGTGCAGTACCTCTCCATACTCTGTGTAGGCACCAAAGGCAGCCCCTATCACCAAACACAACAACAATAACTTATAGCCCACAGACTCATGTGTGCCCATCACATACAGCCAATAGGGTGTTATAACATACACAACACACCTGTCATAGGTGACTCTGTAGGCGGTCACACTGATGTTCCACTCAGCAGGCTACACAAGGCGATAGTCACTTACATCTTGCTGTCGGGTAACTGGTTCTGCAACATAACCTATGCACCCATGCCACACCTCACCATGTACAATTTGACTGTCATTCTCCATGTTAGTGTGACTGCCCTGAGATGCAACTTCACAGACTACTTGTGCAGGGACATGCAATAGTTCACCCGTCTTGTAGCCCTGAAGGTATGGGCCAAGCCCTGGGGAGCATTATGTATTCATCCGGACCTGTTACCACTGTACAAAGACTGACTGTGCCTATGCTTCTGCTGTCATTCCACAGGCATCTGGTATCTGTCCGCTTTGACTGACATGGTCAACAAAACATGATGCTTTGGCACAGATGACCTGCACTGGGAGTACAGATTACATGTAAGGCTCTTGCTGCTTCCATACTGCCTGTCTTGCACAGTTTCCAATAACATTCACCACCAGAATGGGAACACGCAAGCCAAACATGGGGTCATGTGACACAATGCTTGACATCTTCATCTCTAATGCACGCAGGCAAGGCACTCCTTATAATGGACCACTTCAATATCTCTGCAATGACTGGGACCTGCCTCTAGGCTCTGCAGAGCACACCTGCAATGACAGGTTATACACAGACCATACCTTTCAGTCATGTAACCTGGACCGGCACACCCATGGCTGAGGTGTTCCCATATTCCACTATGTTGTACACACATCCTGGCTAGTTACTTAGCACAATACATCAGAGGTGCTCCACGTGCAACTAACTGTGGCCAGAACTGCTATACACATTGTAACAAGCTACGGATTCAACAACATACCCCACGGTTACCAGACCTCATTTCTTGGTGTACTGGACAGTAGGGCTCAGACAGGTACTACTGATGTGAGACTGACACTACCTCACACTTAACTGGGATAGCCACTCATGTACTGACACATTAGGCCAACGCTGTCTGGGATTCATAACCTCCACTCGGCTGGATCAACCCCTACACACCACCTCCAAGACCAACAATATCCTTGACATGGACACTACCAACATGTGTCTGCTGTTCCACACCTGGGGTTATCCCCTCATTGGTGGATTCCAAACATATGCTACTCACCCTAGTTATCCACATCCCGGCACCACACCCCTCACGGCATACACAGTACAAGAGTACTACAATGCCTACTACAGATGTCTTATGACAGCAGTAGTTAACATCATGACACCCATGCAGATGGACAATGCACATAAAAATGCTGAAACATAACCCAGTGCACTTCATTAGCACTTACACGACTGCATGGATCATGCTATTCCACACATTGCCATGATGGTACCCACCAGATAACGGACGCCACTCTGGGGGTCCAGTTCCATGGACATAATTTACAACAGCAGGTGGAGGCTGTTGCAAAGTGGAGTACAATTCCATGGGTGGAGTAGCTCACTGGACAGCCTCAGTAGGGCTACAGGAACCCTCATCACATTCTCCGAAACTAGCTAAGTAAACATTACTGTGACACATTCCAGGTTGTACCACAAGGCATTATGGAGGTATGTCAGTAGTCAATGGCAATACCCACATCTGCTCTGACATATGACAGTTACTCAGGAACATTACAGAACCAGCTGATGTTGGCAACATGCTGGCGGATGGGTTCAATGCTAACATTACACCCTCTCACTCCCTACAGGGCCACAATCCATGCAGGAACATTGCGGTGTCCCTGTGGTCACACCTACACAGTACTAACCTGCACTCTATATGGCCAGGAACACTGGCCCCATGTGACCATCCAACATCCCAGGCTGTGATTTACACAAACCTCTGAACGATATGTCTCCCCACGTGGCCACCATATTCAGTAATAGCCTTGTATCAGACATTGTGGCCCTTGAATGGCACACAGTAACAGTTATCACACTCCACACAGGTGGCGCTACAATGCACGAGGGGGACCACTGCCGTATACACCTGACTGGACTGTTCTACAAGGCTATGGGGCACATCATCATGGAAGTCATTCACAGAGACATTGGTGGGCTCCGGTCCTTTGATGCCACCCAGGTTGGACTTGTTAGGGCCAGAGCATGGCTCCTACACCTGGTGGACTCCTTTGATACAGTTACCAGGGTAGTTGATGACGGTAAGGGGGTCCACACAGCATTGCCTTTCAGCACCATTCTCCATTCTGGTATTGACAACATACACATCCACCTGCACGTCGACCCCTATGTCTCAGGATGTTATGCAAAGTGGCTCACGGACAGGACACACACAATGAGGGTAGCATATCATAGTACCTACTGTATTTCAGTTACACTTGGCGTACCACAGTCCTCAGTCATAAGGCTCCTCATGTTCGGTATATGCTTCCCTGAGGTACAGGCTAGCACAGAGGGACTTTCCCTGCCTAGCTTTACAGACAACTGCATACAAAGTGCCATGATTGATCCACCAGCTGAAACTGACTCCCTCCATAAGGGTGTCACTGTGACGGATACCTGATATCAATATCATGGCCTCAAGCTGCATGACACAAGGTGCATGAACATCCCCTTTGCATTACACCATTCACCCACTGACTATCACATAGGTGGTAGTCCCCTACATACATGTCACATTGTATGTGATCGTAGTACACACGTATGTCGCACCCACTCCTTTGATAACCATATTGCCACTGTGGCATGGATATCCTTCTACGTGGCCACACATATCTGTACTGGGTTTGTAGCTGGAACATAGGCACCCATTGTACTTCTGAACTCCAGACGTATACACACATTCAACTGTACAACACCCCATTTAGGGTGTACCTTACACAACAGCTATGGCTTTACATACCACAACATTAACACGCCATGACATTTATTGAGCTACGACAGTTTATGTATGTGGCAGAACGATGGACATCACGTCTGTACACATTTGCATACTACATACTCAGGGGTAACCTCCACTGAACAGACAGGGCCCATGTCCACAACAATATTCATGGATATACTCCACATAAGCGACATAAGCAAAAGCCACTGTCAGCAACATGCTCATGGATATGTGCACACATGCAACAATGAGTGGGATGTGCCTGAGGGTTACATACCCAAACCAGACACTCACCATGCTTTGGAACATGATTCCTATGTACATCACGCAGGGACACTCAGTAGCACTGTTCATGTGAAACCTCACTTGGTGGATGGGAGACACATGTATGCCAGGGATCACTGCAGTGGCTGTACTGTGCAGAGGTGCAGGTAACACATGGCTCTGCTGTTCACAGACAGGACACTACCCTAGAGAGGTGCCGCTGGTGTGAACACTGTAGTTGAGCTTAAACATAGACTTGCCAGACTGTATAGTACCCCACTATGAACCTGTGAAGCTATTACATGTCCTTTGTGCATGGTTAATTGAGTAGCTCTTCCATTTAGATTAGTTATCATGCTATTACAGTGTCCCGTGAATACAAGCCATATGTATCCTGTTATTGTATATTGTACATGCCAATAGACGATACATTTGGTATGCATGATATGCCTGTTATGCTGTGTAGAATATCTGACATATCTACCTACAATACTGTACATTACACATATTTTACATAGTATCCCATAATGCAAAGCATACTTGCACAGCGGGACCACCTTAGACATGTCATTGTCATTATATGCCAATACACATGCCTACTGTGACAGTATATCAACATATGCTATCCCCTGCTATGGCACGTACTTGTTGGACATACCCTACCACTGACGGCGGGTGGTATGGAATTGTTCTGTTTAAAGCCCTCATGTAGCATCCCTTGTGGTGTCTGTGATGTTTACCTTATGGCCCACTGCAGGACACACAATTTCTACAAGTGTTACTATGCTCAGCAAAACATCACTACATGATACCTTTTCCCACTTTATGCATTACGGACACTTTTAATTAATACAAAATAGGCTATACATACACTACCATAATTAATACAAAACATGCTATACATACACTTACATACCGAGTGTTCTACATACCTTGTTATTGTTCCAGACTTTCGTAACTATCTCTCTTACACTGTTTAAACAGGTATATGGTATGAGCATACGGTTTGAATGTCTGGCAAGTCATCCTTATATACGTCGATACCTGTAACATGTGGTTTCCTGCCGCCAATTGGTGTTCCTGAGTGATGTATTACTTGCACATAAGCTGTGCAGCTTCTCCATTCACCAATTACACAGCAACAGTGGGGTATAATTGAATTCTCCACTTGGGCATTGCCCATTTTCCCTACCTTCGGGGAGACGGCCTGTATTGTGTTTTGTTGTGAGTAATTGCAACTGCTATGTGTAGATACATGGATAGTTTGGATTCATGTCCCCCGTGGATTGTGTGTGATGGCTAGAATGTGTGTGGTTCTACATGTGAGTGTACCTGTCATCCCCACCATCTGATAAGGGACTATTGCAAACAAAACCTGTAACGTCGCCGTTTGTTCCATTATACAATGGCTATGATTTCACATGGCGCCTTTAAATGTGTCTCTCACAAGGTATGTTAACACTTCTGCAGATGTAATTGACTGGCCGGATGTTTGTGCTGTAATTACAGTCTGTATTGCTATAGTTTCATGTGTGGGGGATGTAGGTGGGTGTACGTAGCATATACAGGTTTGTGGGGCTTGCATTTCTACATATTCCATATATGTGTGTGGGCTCCTTCCCTAATTAAAGAGCTATCAGTTAGTAGACTTTTGTTACGGGCATATACATTGGGCCGTTGTTAATTGGTTTCTATATAGTATGCAGGTGAGGTTGATACTTCCATACCTCCAGAATTACAGCGATATGTAAAGGAAAGTTACTAAATGACAGCTGTCCCGTGTATTTCTGTCCCAGATATTTGCAGTCATTGCAGTTGTGTTGGTAATTAAACCTCTTTGGCATGTGTTGCCACATTTTCAAATGGCCATTGTGGGACACTTGCGGGACACACATCGGTGTTTACAGGCCAACACATACCCACAGTCAGTACACAGGACAGCACATACTTTTATCCTCAATACATACTTATTGTTGTAGGACTTTGGCTACTTATCATATTGCATGTAACATTTATGTTTCTTACATACAGGCATAACTATTTAATGCAACTATTACATAATATATGGGACATAATAATATCCTACAATCTCGGACAGTTGCCCTTTGTAATGTTTTATGTCAGGACACAACTTCCCAGGGAGGGGCTGTCCCTCCTAATGTGGGACAGGTGGTAACCGTATGCCTATGGCTAGCTATAACCACACCTACCGTAATGATCTACCTCTGAGTTGGCACTAACAGACACACGATGCAAACACACACACACACACACACACACACACAAACACACACACACACACACACACATTACAGTCACATGGAAACGCATACGGCACCCTCAACACACACATACACAAACTACGGCAATCACAAACACAGCTGAACACAGTACTTACGTGGACTGCAACACCGGCAGCGGTAACTAAATGTCCCTTCATATCGTGATAATATTACTTGTGGTTCTAGTGTTCCAGTACTGTGTTCTTTTGGTCTTTCAGCCTCGTGGTTACACGTGTCGGTATGTGACACATTCCATAGTTGGCGGTGTCCTATTTATTTGTACCTCCAAGGTTTTATGAATGTCGTTGACCTATCTATATATTTGCAGATATCGGTGAATCCGTATATCTCTCTATCACCCTTTCTATTTGTATTATATATATGTGTGTGTGTGTGTGTGTGTATATATATATATATATATATATATATATATATATATATATATATATATATATCTGACAGAGAAAGTGACAGGCAAAATACACCTTTCATTGTGTACTTGTCGGTGCATACTGTTTCCTGGACACATTACACACCTGCCATAGGTACATCTTGGCTACCATAGTGTTAGGTGATTGTATACATGATTGCATGTTCTACTCCTGGTAGTGGTCATTTTACCCTTCAGAGCAGGTGCTATTAGTACAGGGGTGAATAATGCTGGTTTCACCTGTTCTGGACATCATTGACCATGATCTGCGCGATATTCAGAGAAGCTTAGCCCTGTTTCGCGCATATCTGTATAGTCATATTTAAACAACGTTTACCAGCACTGGGCAACGCATATTCCCACTAATGTGAGCTAAACATGATCTGATGACCTGCATCCGACATGCATTATTCGTGCCTTCGGGATTACGTTACATCCCTTGCAGGACGTTGGACTGGGAACATGCACGATGGTCACTGCATTTACCACTTGGCCATCTGGGATTTGTACACGTGTTATGGTGTTTTGTATGTGGAGTATACTACAGCTGTTACTCCATACTGCACTCACATGGGTAACTCATTTAGTTTACATATGGATGAGTCCATTTAATGGTATGTCCATGTGATGTTTACTGGATGTGCTCCAGCATTGGGTATGTATATCACAGTGAGCCACACACGATAATGCGCTACACCTTCAAACGACCGTAGGTGGAGCATGCTGGGGTGACGAATACCTGTCATGGGTACACCCCATACTTTGACACAACATCCATGATTACATTATGTGGAGCCCCTTAGTAACACAGCAGGGAATCCGTGCAGAGTGTGTGGAGAACAGTGTTTACACACATGTGATCCCGCGATTGCCTCTGCTCCACTGAGCGACAGTTGGTTACTCGATGTTGTGGTGACAGCAGACACTGTTTGCCTCGTTTGGTGTATGGCCTCTGACAATCGGGTGTGTACCTACCGATGTACCTAGGAACCTATACACACAGCACCAACATATGCTGATAGGCGCATGTACTGTTCAGGTGTTGACATTCCTTGTTCCACTAGCTGTTGTGTGTACAATGTTTGAGGGCTGCCTATGTAGGATTCACACAGTAGGCCACCTATACATTACAATTTACAGGTGGTCGTGTGTGCCATCCATTTTACTGTGTGCGCAGGTGGAGAGGTGTGTCAGTCCGTAGGGGCCTACGCTGTCAGAGTATGTGCTATACGTTCCCTCTTTGCCAAGGCATAGGCATATTGGGCATGCCTCCATCTGCCTACTGGGGCTGGCACATGGTGTTTGTGGTCTGAATCCCTCTGTGCCTGCGATGGCCTTGGCAATTGCGTTGGGCTATGAGGGCCTTCACCAATTTGTCCCTGCTGCAACTGTTTCCACAGGATCATATTATGTAGCATGGCACATACTATGAAGATGTGGGCACACGTGCCTGGAGAGTACTGCAAGGCTCCACCAGATGTGTCCAACCAACGGAACCATGATTTCAGCATCCCGAACACATGCTCTATGATGATTCTGGTTTGTGCGTGTGCCTCATTATGGTGTTCTTGCATGGGTGTGTGTGCATTTCTGATGGGAGTCATCATCCACGGCTCCAGTGCATAGCCAGCATCCCCCACAAGGTGGCCATGTGGGATGTCCACCCCTGACAAATACCTGATACAGCTGTGAGGCATGTCAGATATTGGAGTCATGGTAGCTTCCAGGGCTGCCAGCACACACATCCATGAAAATGCCCTGGGCATTGTACATGACCTGGCAGTTGATGGAGTGGAATCCCTTGCGGTTTATGTAGCACCTACCATGCTCACTGGGTGGTGACTTGATATGTATGTGCATGCAGTCTATCGCACCAAGTACCTCCGGGTAGTGTGCCACATGGTGGAAGTGACGCATATTGCTGGCCAACTCCTCCTGAGTTCGGGGGAAGTATATATGCTCATTGGCATGTGGTAACATGGCATCCAGGAACTGGTGTAGTACCCTGGATGCTGATGCCTATGAGATCCACATTATATCTCCAGTTGGCCTTTGAAAGGTACCTGTGGCAAGTATTCGCAAGCTTACACATACCTTTGTGTCCACTGGGATGGGGTCCCCTCTGTTGTTTCTGGTTCTCAGGCGTGGCCGGCACAGCTCAACTATTTGCTGTAAGATGTCCCTGTCCACCCTGTAATGCTCTACTATCTCCAGATCATGTAGCCCCTGGTAGGTTACCCTCGGTCTGAACACTGTTCTCCTCCTCCGGGGCCTGTGGTGGTTGTCAGCATCATCCTCCACAACACCGTCAGTCTCTAACACATGGTGATGAATCACAACTATGGCAGCTCCCAATATGTACATTTTAAAAGTTCCCCGTGTGTTTACACCTATAGTGCAGTGTTTGGGAATACACAGGTGTGTGTAGGGTGCTTTCACAGTTTATACTATTGTGCTGTGAACACCGATGATGTCATAGGGTGTGTATGTACGATCGTAGCTACAGGGTATCTTATGTGTTTTACTACAGGAACTACTATTGTGGTGCCTTTGGTGTTGAATTACATTTGGCTGCTGTGGATTACCTCTTGCCCTTCCCTTTACATTTCTTCATGTTTCACCTACCATTTTCTGGCATGCATCCAGCAGCCTGCTTTCATTTGTACTTTACTAGACCTGGCTTATCTTGCGTAATGTGTTCTATTGCCGGTCTACTGTAGATCTGCTTTGCTCTGCTATGACAGTTCTCCTTTCTTTGCAATCCGACGCCTCCCCTATCCTGTTTTGCAGGTTTCTGCAAGCAGACTTGTCAGCTGCCGTCGATTGCCCGCTGTGAGTTAATAGGTGTTAATTGCTCAGTTGTACTCCAATTACCCTACTGCGGCATTTCCTTCTTTTCTTCCCCTGACCTTCCTGTTTGTGCTATGGTTCGTGGAGCATGCATCCGCTTACTGGGTTTCGGGCACGTTTTCATCCCCGTACACATGCTCTTTCGGGCACCATATGTGCTCTCAGCTAAACGATTCTATACCTACCTCCCCACCCCTGTCCTGCAGCTTTGCTTAGCAACAGCCAGGCCAGATTTGCATTGCTCCAATGTGCTTACAGCTACGGTGGCACACCCCACTGCTGATGTCATGTATACCTCTGAGCCACTCCTCGGTGTTATAGCGCTGCGTCGTATGGTACATCTTTAATCCGGCGGGACGTTTGTGATTCAGTATTACCTGCCTCATTTGCATGGCATTGACTACTAATTCATAGTTACCGTGCCGAACACTGTCACAGACCCTTAGCAACCCTTGCAGCTTGGTTGTGGTGTACCATGCATACCATTGCGTATTATGGTGAAATCCTGATTTGTATTACATTGCGATTTTATGACATTTGTATATATTTTCTTTGTGTTCCAGATTGCGCACACATGCCCTGCGGTTGTACTTTGCGTTACTGTGGACATGACATTAAATGTTGTTTTTTAGGTGTTGTGCATCTTTTCTTATGCCATTGGCTGTGTATTTAGCCATTGGCATATGTTAACTTTGTAATACATGAGTCTGGGCCGCTTTCATAGCTCCGATGTTCTGTTTAGGAATATGTAAACCGTGTTTTTTGGTTTACATTTCCGTGGGCTTACGCTATGCCTGCACCACTTCATGAATCACTATATACCTTAATTTGCATGGTGCGGCACTGCACATGGGGTGATTAGCATACCTAAGCTGAGGGCTGTGCAGTTCTGGCATACGCAGGTAGTGCACGTGGAATTGGATCGTACCTGAATCACTCGACAGACATATTTGGCGTTATACCACCTATGCTACGCCTGCGCCTGGCGCAAGCTTCATGAATCCCGAGGTCAGTTTTTTAATTATGTTGTAGGGGGTTTTAGTACATATTTCAGATCACCACTAAGAAGCCTACTGAGCTAATTAGCCGAGGAATGGTTATTATCTCTTCTTAGGTGCACTCTTGTTTTTCAGTTAGTCAGTAAAAAAAATATGGACACTCAGGCAGGTTAACAACCAGAATCCATCTTATGCACTATGTCCTGGACTGTGGCAGTGATTTAGTGCTGTAACTTTTATGATCACTCTTACAGTAAGGTACAGTAGTTGTAACACTTTAATTAGGGCATTACCTCTACAAATACCAAAGTCACTATTTCAGCACTGTTGTTTTTTTTAGCACAAATACTAAAAAAGTGTGGTACTACTTGAGGGTATGGCTAGGAGTTTTCAGATGTAGCATGTGAACTGCCTGCTTGTTAACCAGACTTCAAGCAATGCACTACTGGATATGGTGTACACAACCATTAATTCAATTACTGCTTACCTCTGTAATGCTTATCATCCTCAAAATAAAACTAGAGGTTATCTTGTTGCTATTTTTCTGTCATAACCTAACATTATAGTGGAGTCTAGCCAGTACTGTGGAGTAGCTGAGTAAAGCCCTTACTATGGCCTAAGTGACCTGGATTTGATTAGCAGCTCTAGTGTCTGAGGAGCTGACAAGAGAGAATAGACATGCCTATCTGTTGGGAGGGGGGTGCAAACATGAACGTACCCTGTGACTGTCCTCCAGTGGAGGCATAGTACTTGTTGAGGGGTTGATTTTAGGAAGGTAGGGCACGGGAAGTGAGACAATACACCAGCATGACCATTCCTCTTCTGTCTCATGAGTATAAGTGTATGCAAGGGGGAGGTGGCAACTGAAGTCATAACAAAAAGTACAGTTTTGTACCTACCATAAATGTAGATGTTCGAGGATCTACATTGCTGCAGTCATAACCTGTGGGTAGTCCGCTGTCCTCGATCGGCCCGAATACCAAAGAGCAGGGCTGGCGTCGGTCATTGTTGCCTAGAGCTGACGTCAGTACGTTGTAGTACATAAGCGCATGACCGACGCCATATCCTCAGTCTTTCTTGCCCCAGATGTCAGAAGGCCTAAGAAGAAGGCCAGAGCCAAAATAGTAAACACCCAACAACTACCAGTGTGGAAATAAAGATAATCCTAAAAAAACACAGCAACCACAACTATAGAGGGGAAGGAGAGAGGGATAATTGGACTGCAGCAATGTAGATCCTCAAACATCTACATTTATGGTAGGTACAAAACTGTACTATGTTCTTCGTCTCACATTGCTGCAGTCATAACCTGTGGGTAGAATCCCAAAGCAAAGGAAAAGGGAGGCTGGCAAACTAAATGGCATTAGGAGCTGCTAACATGCCCTGTAGAACTGCAGTGGCAAACCCAGCCCTGGACTTGGAATAAAGAGGGAGATGGTAATGCTTAGTGAAAGTGTGTACCGAACTCCAAGTAGCTGCCTCCAAAATATCCTTAGTAGCTACACCCCTCAAAAAAGCAGTAGATGTGGCAGTAGCCCTAGTAGAATGAGGCCTGATCCCAGCAGGAACATCCTTCCCATGATGAGAATAACAAAAAGCAATACATTGACCAATCCACTTTGAAATAGTCTGCTTTGAAACAGCTTTCCCTTGTGAACCCAAAGCAAAAGAAACAAATAACTGTTGAGTCTGTCTGAACTCCTTAGTTCTGCTCAAATAATAACGCAACTGCCTGTGGATATCCAAAGAATGCAAGACTTTTTCCCCCTTATTTTGGGGATCAGCATAAAAAGTAGGCAAATGAATAGACTGGTTCAAGACCACATTAGAAATCACTTTAGGCATAAAAGTAGGGTTAGTTCGCAAAGAAACTCTATCCTTATGAAATATCAGAAAGGGTTCAACTGCCATGAGTGCCTGCAATTCAGATACCCTCCTAGCAGAAGTAATGGCCAACAAAAAAGCAGTCTTCCAAGACAAAAACTTCAATTCAGACGTAGCTGCAGGTTCAAAAGGAGGTAAAGTAAGCTTCTCCAACACAAAATTGAGATCCCAGGAAGGAGTAGGAGCTCTACGTGGGGTCTTATATTCTTTGCCCTCTAAGGAATTGTTTGAACAAAGGGTGAGAAAATAAAGGAGGGTCACAATCATAGTGAGCAGAAATGGCTGCAGCATGAACCTTCACAGAAGAGAATGACAAACCCTTGTCCAGTAATTCAGTAAGATACTGTAGTGCAAAACTCAAATTAGGCACTGAAACATCAAAGCCCTTTGCTGTGCTCCAAAGAAAAAATCTCTTCCATTTATCAGCATAAACTTTTCTAGTGCTAGGCCGCCTGGCTTCCAAAATGACATCTAAAACCTGTTGAGGAAGCTGAGACCCCACCGGCTCCATCACAGAATACGCCAGGCTGCTAGATGCAGGGACTGCACCCGAACATTGAGAAAATGATTGTTTGACTGGGATAACAAGTGAGGAACCTGTGGCAGAAGCCAAGGAGGCTCCTGAATTAAACTCCTCAGCAGAGGATACCAATGCTGATGTGACCAATCTGGTGCTATCAGAATCATGCAAGGCTTGTCCCGCCTGACTTTCAAGAGTACCTTGGGAAGAAGAGGCAGAGGAGGAAAAGCATAAACGTAAAGGTTGCTCCAACTGAAAGATAGAGCATCCACTTTCCAAGCATTTGGGTGGAACATCTTTGTGCAAAATTTTGGCAGTTGAAAATTCAGTGGAGAAGCGAACAGATCTATGTCTGGAGTTCCCCAAGCCACTGTCAAATGTTTGAATACCTGAGGATCCAGTTTCCACTCATGGGGATCCACAATTTGCCTGCTCAATACATCTGCTAGGGAGTTCTGTGCTCCTGGCAGAAACCGTGCTTGAAGATTGATTTGCAAACTCAGAGCCGTCTCCCACAAAATCATTGCTTGTCTGCAAAGAGGGTAGGAATGGGTTCCCCCCTGCTTGTTGATGTACCACATGACTGTTGTGTTGTCTGTTTGAATCAACACCAGTCCCGGCTGAAGTAGGTCCTTGAAGGCCATCAATGCAAATTGGACTGCTAACATCTCCTTCATGTTGATATGCAAATGTAGTAGTTTGGGAGGCCACCTGTCTTGTATCCATTTCCCATTGAAGTGTGCTCCCCAAGCCAAGTCCGAGGCATCCGTTGTTAGGATATGACTCGCCTCTGGTCAGGTCACAGAGAGTCCCTTGTTTAGGTGACATTCCTGAGTCCACCACAAGAATTCCTTCTGGATGCAAGGTATAATCCGAATGACAGTGTCCAAACTGTGGCAGTGTTGAGTCCACACACTTTTGAGATACCATTGTAGCTTCCTCATATGCAGTTTGGCATTGGGAAGTACTAGAATGCAAGATGCCATGAACCCCAAGGCTTGAAGGACTGTCCTTGCAGTCAGCCTGGACATTACTGATAACTGCTGGAAGTATAGATGAAGAGTTCTTTGTTTGTCCGGGGTCAGAAATGCCATCTGAGAAGCTGTATTCAGTCTCACACCCAGAAAGCACATGTCCTGAGAGGGCACTAGACTGGACTTTATTTCGTTCACAGAATACCCTAGGCACCTTAAAACTGCCATTACATACTGGAGATGTTGTAGTAACTTGTCTTTGTTTTGAGCAAGAATCAGGCAATCGTCCAGATAAGGATAAATTTGTATTCCTCTGTCTGAAAAAAGCAATTACAGGAGCCAGAACTTTTGTGAATACTCTGGGCGCAGTAGATAAACCAAAGGGCAATGCAGAGAACTGATAATGAGAAGTACCAGCCCGAAATCTCAGGAATCTCCTGCAGCTGGGCCTGATAGGGATGTGAAGATAGGCCTCTTTGAGATCCAGGGTTACCATCCAATGATTTTTGCCTAGCATAGGCAGAAGTTGTTGTAACGTTAACATCTTGAACTTTGGAATGTCTAGGTAGGTATTGAGAATGGACAAATCCAGAATTGGCCTCCAAGTGTTTCCTTTCTTTGGCACTAGGAATAGACGGGAATAAAAACCTAGGCCTACTTCTGACGGGGGGACCACCTGAATTGCCCCCATCTGTAAAAGTAAAGAAATTTGCTCCTGAGCCTCCATCCTTTGCTGAGGAGGCACATCTGGCATGCCTTTGAAAGGAGGAAAAGTGTGAAAATAAAACTTGTACCCGTGATTTATTATATCCAACACCCATTTGTCCTGGGTGACCAAATGCCAATTTTGTTTGAAAAGTCCCAACTTTCCTCCTAGAGGAGCTGCCAGTAGAGAAGGGTCTGGCAGCGGAAGATACAGGTCATTGGGTCTGTTTACGAAAAGGCTGACCCCTGCCCTCACCAGAAGACTGTGCAGGAGAACTCCAAGTCCTAGGTCTGAAAGAACCCTGAGCGTGAGCTCTGCCTCTACCACGCCTAGACCTGCCCTTAGACTGATAATCTGAAGAAGGGAAAGACCATCCTCTAGCAGGCCAATTCCTACTAAACCTAGGGGGATGCACCTGCATAAAATCTTTGACAGCCTGCATAGACTTAGCCTTATCTTCCAACTTTTTCAAAACTGATTCCACAGAAGGACCAAAAAGTACCTCAGATTGAAGAGGAGCATCCAAAATCCGAGCCTTAACATGCTCTGACAAATTTTGATCCTTAAGCCAGGCATGTCTACGAATAACTGAACCTGTAGCAGCCACCCTGGAAGCAGCCTGAAGAGCATCGAAACCACACTGCAAAGAATGCTTGCCAACTTGATCTGATGCATGAACCAACTCCTGGAGCTCCTGACACTCTATACCCTCAGATAAAGCATCCACCTTAGATTTCAATTGACCTAACAAAAAATTCTGATACTTCAGCATATGAAATTGGCAATTCAAAGCCCTCATAGCCAACGTAGAGGAGGTGTACACTTTTTTCCCCCATCTATCTAAAGCTCTAGATTCTTTATCCAAAGGAACTGGATTCTTAGCCACAGAAGCCCTAATACCCTTCGGACCTTGAGTAATAGTTTCCGGATCAGCTCTAGGGCTCTTGTACAAATACTTATGTGCTTCTGGAACTCTATAATACCTGTCTGGCTTAACAGGGGCAGGAGGTAAAGAATCAGGATTAAGGGAAGATTCAGAAAAAGCATCCTGAACAACTTCTAAGACAGGAGGAATAGCCAAGGGCCTATGCTGTGGCAGAAACAAAATTCCCTGAGCCGTTCCAAGAATCCGAAAAATCCTGACCTTCCCACTTGAAATGCTCCCTCATGGAATGTAAAGTCTCAGAAAAAGAAAAATCCTCTGGAGGAGAAGCAGAAGGACAGGAGTCCTCTGCATCCAAATCTAAATAAGAAGGGAATTCCTGAATTTCTTCAGCTGAGGAATCACAGTAGTCTGAGGAATGATCCATCCCCTCTAAATCTGCCTCCACCCTAGGCCTCTTCTCTGGGGGGGGGGGGGCATAGAACCCCTGATCAAAGTAATCAAGTCCACAGCCATTTTTAACATATGCTTTTTAGGAACAGGGGCTGGAGAGCTAGAACTATCACCAGGGCCAACATGACAAGGTTTGGCCTTAGCATGGGCTTTAGCCACTGAAGTAGAAGGCCTAATACCCTTCTGAAAAGATGGAACTACAGACACCTGAGAAGCACCTTCAGCCGGGCCTACCTCCTGGGAGGCCAATTCCTGTAAAAGTAAAGGTTCCCCATGGGATTCAGCCAAACCCTCGGCAGGATCCACAGATTCAACCGGAGGCTCCGTAGAACCGGCGTCTGCAACGGACTACTCATCCGGTTTAGACTTTAAAGACTTATCTTTGCGCTTTTTAGCGGTAGCGGGCATCGGAGGATCCGACGGCATGTTATAGTTACACCCTTTACCGAAAACAAGCCTGGCACAGTCTAATCTCCGTTTAATGGTGCGCTTGTTAAATCTAGCACAAAAGCGACACCCGACCACGTCGTGCTCAGGCCCTAAGCAAGGAATACAGAAAGAATGAAAATCCTTATGAGGTATCTGTTTCCCACAAGAAATGCAATTATTAACTTTTTCTGACATCTGGATAACTGATGCAAGAAAAGACAAAGATTTCCCCAACGGGGTACTTAGCCCAACTTGGTCTTCGGTCTGAAACTCGATAAATGAAAATTTCAGAACGCCGAACGGCACTTGCAAATGCTGCTTCTGCTTCGGACCACGCGGCAAGAAAGACTGAGGATATGGCATCAGTCATGCGCTTATGTACTACAACGTACTGACGTCAGCTCTAGGCGACAATGACCGACACCAGCCCAGCTCTTTGGTATTCCGGCCGATCGAGGACAGCGGACTACCCACAGGTTATGACTGCAGCAATGTGAGACGAAGAACATCATCCTCTTTGACAGCTTATGTGATGCTGCCACGAGGTTCCTCAGTCTTCCACTAGCTTCAAACATGGGTAGGAGAAGGTCCAGGGAGGCTTGTTGACATGGTAAACCATGAGGTGTTTTTGAGAACAGCTGATGGTCAGCTAGTATATGAAACCTGCCTGCATCTAGTAGCTGTATACATATTTTATATGAGAACTACTCATTTTGTATTATAAATTCATTGGACTGTACCATTTTATTACAGTCTATCTTTTCTGCAAGCATTATTCATTTCCTCCTGCATATTAAATGTTTGTATGTCTTTTTATTGATTTTATTCAGTATATCTGGGCAGATCCAAAGATCTGAAGAAGTTTAATAAACAAAAGTGCTAATCCACTGTTTTTGTACCATTTTGCATTTTAATGCATATTTACTGGCTCTTGTACCTGTCAGAGTCTCTGTGGCCTGTGGGTTTCTTATTTATATTTATACTTCCAAGGATTCCCAAGTTCTGTACAAAAAAAAATATCATAGCTGTTTACAGATGTGTAATCGCAAAGATAAAATTGGGCAGTAAAACAATTATTAAAAATATATAAAAAACAGGAGGATGAGAAGGTTAAAAATGCTATTTCAGTGTATTCGACATATTACAATTTTCAATTAGTAGACACATTTTCCAGTACTGCCTCAAAAATAACATTCACAAAAATTAATCTGAAGAGAAAGCAGAAGGTACAAAAATGACAGGACAAACCAAACCCCACAAGGAAATAAAAGTCTGCAAAACAGCAACAGCAAATGTTGCTATGTTTCCTCCTCACCCACCTTGATTTATAAAATTGTATCTATACTGTTATGTATTGCTTCCTTATTCTACTTTTATTTACTGTTATTGTAAAAATGTTTTCTCTGTATCATTTTGTTAATTGCTTATGCATAACCTTTATTGTAATGTTTGTGAAGCTTTTCTCCCGGGCCCTCCGCTGAAAAGGGGCTATTCAGCTCAGTCGGACTATCCCAGTCAACAAATGTAAAATAAATAAATAAACAACTTCCAGGTGTCTAACCAAACACAGTTGAAGAGTTAACCACAATGCCCAGCAAGCCACCTACCTTAGATGAATGAAGAATAATACAGACCATGACTAAATGGATTGAATGGATCAGTGAAATACAGACAGAAAGACTGAACTGTCTTTTGTAGCAGCATGTTACCATTTACTGAACTGCAAAACTGTCATTACCTATTTCTTCACTAAACTAAGAGAGAATGTGTTTAATACTGGAAGCAAAAGTTAGATACCTAGCGGGAATTGTTTTACTTTCCTAGATGTCTATATGAAGTCATATTTTGTGTATGTTTCATGAGTGAAGCAATTCATTTTATACTGAGGTCTACTTTGCTGTGCAGCTGTAAATTTTTTTTTTGGTTTCCAGCTAAAAATGGCTGCTCATGTTTTGCTCTAGAATCTAGTTTGTCACAGCCTACATGCATATGATGCTGAAGCATGAAACAATGCTATTTTATCATGCTTATATAATTTATATATTACTAAACATCTGCTTTTTGATGGCAGAATACCTCAATACAATGCCATTTCTAGCTGCTTACATCTGCACTCCCTCCCTCCACACGTATAAACTACTGAATCACAGTCACTCTGTATTTGCACCATGGAGTATCTTCACAGCATAGACACAGCTTTCATAAATCTGACCAAATGACAATGAGCAAAGTAGTGCTTTTCAGTGAAAGTTAAAAAATGAGTAAAACAGAAACTTAATTCAGCTGATGTACTCTGTCAGCTTTAAACATGCCTTAACAACAGTGTAAAAGTTAATTATCATGTAAGTAGTACCTACTCTAATGTGAGGGTAATGCCTGAGTATTCTGTTCCTGAGTAAGAGCATGCCATTGTTTACAAGATGTGAAAAATCAAACAAATTATATTCTTTTCACTTGACAAGGAAGTGTAAAGCTTTGTCTGCTCAGGATCACTGAGGTGACATAATGTCTTATAGAACAAGCATGCGTGTCCTTGAAACATGTCTTAGAATAAATGGTTCACATCAGTTAAAATCATAACTAAGCAATTTTCTGTCATTTTTTACATGGGCCAAAATGATAAAATAATTGCAGAGCAAAATATAATAAAAAAAAAAGAATGATTTCAGTTCTCTAGCATTTATAGTGATTGTAATTGTGTTTACCTGTCTTGTTGTAAAGGAGGCATCCTTTTCTCTGAATAGCCTGTGTTTTAAAAGTTAAGTTTGCATTCACTTTCCTTGATACCGGCCTGCATCTTTCATATTTTTCCATGGCAATCAGATATCTTCTTGCAGCTTCTTTATAGAATTCTTGTAGTGATTTCCACCCTGAAAATAAGTTTTCATTTTATAAATTACAGACACGTGATCTGCAGGTTACAAATATACATATTTAAGAATGAAATAAAACATGTTTCTGCAAATTTATGACAATTAAGCAAAAAAAAAAAAAAAAAAAAATCCAGCAGGAAGATTAGTTTACAGCATTCCTGTTCTAACTGCCTACATTACAATGCAATCTTGGATTTATTTTCCCACCATCTTTGATACATAGGTACAGCAGCACTAGTTTATAAAAACTACTAGTACCACCTGCTGTGGTCAGGGTGCCGTTCGATTCAACTTGGGCCAAGGGTGATACAAGACAAACAGCTGATGTCTTTCAAGATGATCCTTAGTATTTCTACTCTATTTTAAAAAGCCATTCAGATTAAGATTTTTTTTTTGTGACCTTGACTGGTCTAAGTTATCCCTGCTATGTTATAAGGTATCATAGGTTCATAGGTTCATAGGTTCATAGGTAGGTACTAGGCTATTGGCCCTAGGGTCTATATAAGCTTAGCCAAATGGTACCCTGGCTTTTGCCACCCAAGAAAATTATTTTCCTGTGCCCCTGTCAAGCAGAGCCACAGAAGTGATCCCCGGGATGAATTTCCTATCTCCCATCCAATCATCAAGATTTTACTTGAAGAGTGCTAATGAGGAGCTTTGTTTGATATAGATAGGTAGTTTGTTCCAGATTTTGGGAAGTCTCTGAGACAGGAATCTATCCCTCCAGCATGTTCTGTTTATTGTGGTGACAAGGTTTAGGTCCCTAGAGCGTGTAGCTCGGAGGGACTGGGATTTCTTTATGTGGAGCATGATCAACAGCTCTGGGTTTGACAGAGCTTTGTATGTTAGGCAGAGGTCGCCTTTGAGTAGGCGATATGCGACAGAGTAAAGCTGGAGTTTTTTCAGACGGTCTGCGTAGGGCATCTGTTTGAGGCCAGTAATCCTCTTTGTGAGGTATTTCTGTGGCCTTTCCAGTTGTTGTAGATGTCTTGTGATGTACAAACCAAAAGGGGCGTTGTACTCTATAATGGGTCTAATGAGTGATGAGTAGAGGGGAACAATGACCTCTTTTTTCCTGGATGAGAAACCTTTTGTGATGAGGTGTGCCACATAGAAGGATTTCCTGACTACCGCGGCGATGTAATTATCAAAGGAGAGACTAATGTCCACCTGTATCCCAAGGTCTCTTATCACACTTTCGGTGTTAAGTAGACTATCGCCTATGTGGTAGTTCATGGGCACATAGTTTTTACCAAAAGGGATGACAATGCACTTTTTGGCATTGAGCTGGAGGCCATGGCTTTGACACCAGGTATCTGTCTCAGTGAGGCCCTTTTGTAAGATGTCCACATCGTTAGGAGATTTGATTATGGCTCCTAGTTTGCAGTCATCTGCGAACTTTGTTAGCCAAAGACCTTCTGTGTTAGCCTGTACTTCAGAGAAGTAGATACCAAACAGGAGAGGACCTAGGACTGAACCCTGTGGTACTCCACTTGTTACTGGTCTGAAGTTGGATTTAGAGTCTGCTACTTTCACAGTGTGGGTTCGGTCAGTTAGCCAGCTGACAACCCATCTTGTAACATAGGGAGTTATACTTAGTTTAGTGAGTTTGTCTATAATTCCAGAGTGAGGGATGGTGTCGAAAGCCTTGGCAAGATCTCAATAGGCTGTGTGTACCATCTTACCCTCATCTACAGCTTTGGTGACTACTTCAAAGAAGTCTATCAGGTTTAGGAGACATGATCTGCCTTTTACAAACCTGAACTGGGTAGGGTCCAGAGTCTGGAAATTACCAATGTCATTGTTTATAAGTTCCATGATGATACGCTCCATAGCCTTGCAGACCAGGCTCGTCAGGCTAATGGGGCAGTAGTTCCCAGGGTCCATGGTGACTCCCCCTTTGTGGAGTGGGATAACTATTGCTGTGCGCCATTCAGTGGGCACAAAGCCTGAGGTGAGGCAATGATTGAACATGGTACTTAGGTAGGGTGCCAGTTCATTCTGTAGTTCATGTAGAATGCAGCCTGGGATGTTGTCAGGTCCCATGGATGCTGTGTTCTTGGCTTTGGAGAGTGTGTTTTTTACCTGTGCAGCCGTGATTACAGGTACTTTGCATTCTTCCGGTATAGAGATGGGCCCTTTAGGGGATGAGAGAGGAGTAAAGTTAGCACTGAACCTATTTGCCAGTCAGTGAGGTATGATCAGCTAGAAAGCATATAGTCCAACAATAAAGATGAAAAATCTCAATCAACCAAATCGAAAACAGTTTGAAAGTTCCAAGACACAGAAAAACAACTGAGAAATAATTCTAAAGATCTGCCAAAAAATTAAATAAATAACACAGAAAGAATTCCTCCAAAGTCTTCAGTTCTGGTTTTAATCCTTTTTTTATTTTGGGTTGTGAATACAGGATGGATAAGTGCTGCTCAGTGAAATACAGTGGTTATTGCCCTTTATATACAGAAAGGTCAGAACGAGGTGATCATATTCCAACTTGAGAAGTAGTACATTTCTGGCAAGGCCAATTCTAGCATTTGGGAGACAAGGTGGGAAATTTTGTAGGAGAGTTTGAGTTGGGATTGAACTTTGTTAATGATTTTGTCAGTGTGATTAGAGACAGCGAGTTGTGAATGAGGGTCAAGGCCTAAGTACTTATATTCGGTGTCAAAGGGGATGATGTTATCTTTACTGTCAGAGATAGTAATAAGAGGTAGCTGCTTGGATCTGTGAGGTATGGATAAGAGCATAACGTTAGTTTTCTTTTTTCCTGTTCTCCTATATACTCCCACTAGCACAGTTAAAGTACTTTCTATCTTTAATACAACCTTACTCCACATTCAAAACTTCACTACCCTTTTGAACACCTTTTCAGAGGAAACCATTGCCTTTGACTTACTATTAAAATTAAAACTCAAATTTATTCTAGACAGAATGGATTGTACTTATAGAAATTGTGATAAACTGAGAGGCTGCCAGCCCAGCTAGATATAATTTTGTAAATGATTCTATGTCCTTGTAAATATTAATATGATCCACAGGCTTGTTTGATAAATGTAAGAAAACTGTGTTATGTGCTGAGCTTCAAAAATGTAACCACAGTGCACCATGCTGGAAGAAAGCTGATAAGTAAAGAATTTTATGACTGTGTGTGATCTCAAGCTAGGAGGCAGGATGTCTGCAGCTGTAAATTCTTTCTATTGCCTTAAGACACAGATAATTACTAGATTTTACATGTAAAGTGTCTTTTATTGCTGTGACTTCCTGGCACTGCAGATCACAAAGAAATGTTAAATTTTGAGTTCTGTTAGCCTGGGAACTAAATCAGAAGTGACAAGAATGATGTAATCTGAAATGACTCAGCAGTAATGTATATTACCAATTTAAAGACTATCTCAGAAAAAAAGATGTGCATTTTGTATTTTTCTTCATATCTGACAACAACTCACCAGCACTTTGCTTTGCTCTGTAAGTAAAATATTTAGAACAGTGATTTCCCTTAGAGATAGATAGAAATAGTACGATTAATCTAGCTGTTTTCTATATTTATGTAAGACTGTCCTACAATGTTGTTTTAAAGTATTTCCTGTGATTTCTGAACTCTATTGTCATTGTGTTGAATTAATGAGTATTGTCTTGTGTTTTTATTATTTATTATTAAATATTTTTAAACCTTTCAACTGCAGCTGTTTTGTGTAGAGATAATGTAAGCTCTTAGTATTCTTGCATGTATTTGGTGATACTGTATAAGCCAAGCCAATAGCCTTGCTGTTCGTCACACTTACCATTTGGATCATAACATTGCACAGTAGAATTGGACACCCTTTGGTAAGGGCCTTTTATAGTAGCTGATAAGAGTAGTTGGTGGCAGTGATTATTACCTTATAGCCTGGGCAGAAGGGGGCATAGCTAGTGAACCCATGCCAGCCTTCCACAGGAGTGTCTGTGTGTTTGTGTATAAATCAAATCTCAAAGTGTGTGTGTGTGTCAGCTACTTGGGCAGGGACATGAAGTACTGGTTGGACAGAGAGGGTACTGGAAGTTTTGGCTTGACTACTCAGCTGAGATCTGAACCCTATAGCTGTGCCAGTAGGGAGTCTTATTGGGATCTAGAGAGAAAGGGAGAAACCAGCCCCAGACAATTATGATCTATGTGTGCTCTTAAGGGAAATTGTACTTTACTGTGTGTGTACTTGTTATCCTCCCAATGTAGACACCCCTCACTGCTGCTAGTGTTGAGGATTGAGGCTCTTTGATTACTGGGCCAGTGCACGGGCATCACATATTAATTGTTTGGCAGTGATGGGATATCCACACCACATATTAATTGGCTTGTAGTGGTGTGGATAGTGAATTCCTGTAGCATGTGTACAGTGATCACTGAAGCTGTTTTTGTACTCTAAATCAGCCATACAGTGAACATTCAGAGTTCAGATCACAGTTGTTTTATTTCTTTTGTTAGCTTAGTCAGGGAGGGCAGGCAAGCATGTCAGCAGAGGAGTATGGCAAGCTGTCAAGGAGGCAGTTGGCTGAGATGTGCCAGGCTACAGGATTGGTGCATGGAAACCTGACTAAAGCAGACATGATTGCAGCTTTGGTCACAGCTGCATCAGAGAATAGCAATCAGGAGGATGATCAGACTAACCGTGGAGATGTACAACACTCAGAAAATGGACAGCTCAACCTTTCTACAGAGGACTTAAAAATCCACCTGGAGTTAAAGAGACTTGAGTTGGAGGCCAAGCATTTGGAAACAGACACAGCAGAGAGACTGTGGTGTTTAGAGACTGAGGAAAATGAGAAACTGTGATGTCTGCAGGCTGAGGAGAATGAGAAACTGCTATGCCTGGAAGCTGAGGAGAAGGAGAGGGAGAGGCAACATGAAAAGGAGATGCTGACTCTTTTCCAGAGTCATGGAGGCAACGGGGAAGGGAGTAACTGGACCCCAGAAGTGCAAAAGGTCAGTACATTTCTTTTGCAGTTTACAGAGGGGGATAATTTTGATATTCATTCACATGTTTGTGAGGGTATGTAAACAGTATAATGTTGACCAAGGGCTCTGTGTATGATTCCTGACCCCCTTACTCCAAGGTAAAGCTGTAACTGTTTTGTCCAAACTATCTGATAATGACTTTTTAAACTATAATGTTGTAAAGAACTGATTGCTAGAATTTTTTAAGCTAACACCTGAAACGTATAGGAAAAGAATCCATGAGCATAGATGCAAGGTAGATGAAATTGTGTGTGAATGTATTACTGAACGAAGCACTTATTTTCATAGGTGGGTGAATGGATGTCAGATCAACACTTTTGAAGGGCTGGCAGACCATTTGGTGAGGGAACAAGCCCTTAGCACTTTGCCTGAGGACATGAAGATCTGGTTAGCTGATAGATAATGCTCTACTGTAGATGAGTTGGGGCAGAAGGGAGACCTATACCTAGCAAGCAGGGCATCCCTGGACAGGAAAGGAACACCCAGTGCATGGGTCTAAGGGAACACATGGTGGGCAGCCCAGACTGCCGCAACAGAGTCTGCCAGTAGCAGGGGAAGCCACTAGTCCAGGTACACATCCAGGACTTAGGGTTAACTGTTTTGAATGCAACCAGTGGGGCCACGTAGCATATAGATGTCCATGAGGCAAGGTGGGGAACAAAAGGTGAGAGAGCCTGTAAGTTGGAATGACAAAATGGGAATAGTATAGACAACAGTGGTACCAAACTACCATCCTGCAGATGTCCTGATAGGGAAGGATTTTGATAAGGTAGTACCATGTGTTTATGCAGTTACATGCAGTCAGGCTTGGAGACAAGCATGTGGGTCTGGTAGCCTGGAGGAAACCCAGACAGACTGCATACTTGCAGCCAGGACTGGTGAGGCGGTTACTTCAGGGAGGGAGCTGAAGGTGAGCCACACCTGCTTGTGGGTGCTGATGTTCCCTTGGACAGAGTGATTACAAGGGCAGAGGTGAGTAGTAGTACCCAGGCTGACAGTGAGGCACCGCTGTCAGAGGATACCAGACTTCCTGTGGAAGGGGAGCTGGGAAGGGTTACAAAGAGAGAGTTGAGACAGGCTTAGCTCTCAGACCCTACATTACAAGGCCTGAGGCAGGTAGCTAGTGAGGCACCTGATTCTCAAGGGAAGGGGGGACCTGTATACTGGGACAAAGAGTTACTGTATAGAGAGTGGACCCCTGAGGGAGGGCTAGAGGGTAAGAGAATACAGTAGTTGGTACTGCTTAGAGCCTACCATAGGGCATTTCTAGCCATAGCCCATGATATTTCCTTTGTAGGTCATATGGGCATAAAACTACAAAGAGATGTATTATGCAAAACTTCTATTGGCCTGAAATTTCCAGAGATATAACAGGGTACTGCAGGACCTGTGAGCAGTGCAAAAAGGTAGGCAAGGCAGGAGACAAGTTGAAACCTCTTTGATGCCTTTGCCTGTGATTGAGGAGCTATTTCATAGGGTAGCTATGGATATTGTGGGTCCTATGAGTACCCCAAGTTCCACAGGGAAAACGTATACCCTAGTGGTAGTAGATTATGCTACAAGATACCATGAGGCAGTGACTTTGTCCTCCATTGAGGCACAAAAGGTGGCAAATGCTTTGTTAGAGATTTTCAGTAGGGTAGGTTTCCCAAAAGAAATACTGACTGACAGAGGTGCCAATTTCATGTCAGATCTGCTGGCTTGTCTGTGGAAGTACTGTAGAGTGAAGCACTTAAAGACCACCCCTTACCATCCCCAGACTAATAGTCCTGCTGAGAGGTTAAACTCTACACTCAAGTCCATGCTACGGGCATTTGCAGATCAGTTTAAGAGGGACTGGGACAAACATCTGCCCCATCTGTTGCTTGCTTACAGAGAGGTTCCTCAGGAATCCACAGGTTTTTCACCCTTTGAGTGTTGTATGGGCATAGGGTGAGAGGACCTTTAGATTTAATTTGAGATAAGTGGGATGGTGAGTGTAAATCCCACAAGGAGTTTTTTGTGGCATATGTCCTAAACCTCAGGACAAGGCTCAGGGAACATATGGGCTTGGCCCAGGAGAACCTGGCAGAAGCCCAACAGCAGAAAAAGGGTCTGGTATGACAGGAATGCTCGAGCTAGAGAGTATGTTGTAGGGCAGCAGGTAATGGTTCTCATTCCTGTCAGACATAACAAGCTGCAGGCAGCCTGGGAGGGACCCTACAAGGTGGTAATGAAGGTCAGTGATGTTAACTACATAGTAGAACTGCTAGGCAGGAGGCAGGGGCACAAATTATATTTAAATCTGGGTTATAGATTACCACCTACGACTA
This sequence comes from Protopterus annectens, assembly GCF_019279795.1. Taxonomy (NCBI): domain Eukaryota; kingdom Metazoa; phylum Chordata; order Ceratodontiformes; family Protopteridae; genus Protopterus; species Protopterus annectens. The sequence goes on from NC_056734.1 coordinate 932,972,284, forward strand.
TAAACCACCTCAAGACTCCAACTCTGAAATTCTTATTACCAAGCTTCAACTTAACACATTCAAATCCATCTATATTATCTGTATCTATCTTACTCCTGGTAATAACATTGCCACCATAGAAAATATCTTTTGTTGGTTATCCCAAAATTTACCCCAAGAAACCATAATCCTAGGTGATTTTAACATTAATTGGAAGTATTGTAGCAGTAACCACCCTACCAGCCATATTAACCTTTTTGTTTTTTCTCAAACCATTACCTCCCCTACCAGGATAAACAAGCCTAATAAGAAAGAAAGTACCTTAGATTGGATTCTCATAAATAATCATCCCCAGACATATGAAGCTGGAACCCCCCCTGATGATGTAAGTGACCACTCACTAACCTACATCATCAGGCTTAAATCCAATCTACCTAATCCAACCATATCTAGGACAATTAGAACCAAGAAAAACTTCAACCCCAATCTCTTCCAGAGAGAAGTAAGAGCATGTAACTGGTCTCCCTTAAAATACCTCACACTGGAGGAAGCTGTTAATTACTTTAATTCTAACTTCCTAGCCATACTAGACCACCATGCACCAACCCGCTCTATCAGAATGAAAACTAAATCTGCCCCATGGCTTTCAAAAGAAACCAGGCAAAAAATCCATCTCAGAAATAAATACTGGAATAAATCTCATTTAACTAAAAACCCAGCAGACCAACAAAACTTCAGACAGCTGAGAAATGAAACTAAAAAAGCTATACTGTCTAACAAAAGACACTACTACCTACAATTCCAGCAGACTCACCATAATAAACCACAAAAGTTCTGGGTGAGTATTTATCAATTATTACACCCAGGTTAATCCATCTCACCAAACCCACAAGCCACAGACCAGGAGAATCCCAAGCAGACTGCTAATGCCTTTAATACCTTTTTCACTGAGGCCATTCAAACTCTTGCCAGTCAGTTATCTACTCAGAACTTAACTATATCCAACTCTAACTCTAACCCATCCCCTCCATTTCTCTTCCAACCAGTCCCAACAACATATATTCTTACCCTTATCCAAAAACTGAAACCGTGCACTCCTTCAGCAGACCAGCTACCCGCTGAATATCTACAAAAGGCAGCCAAATCCATCGTCTATCCCATTTCCATTCTCATCAATAGAACCATCAGTGAAGGACACATCCCTAAAATCTGGAAAGTATCCCATATTATCCCCCTTCACAAGGGTGGGAACTCTACTGAACTCTCCAATTACCGTCCCATAGCCCTACTTTCTCCCTTAGCAAAGATCATGGAAAAATGCATCCACAGACAATTGCTAGACCACTTAATCCAAAATAACTTACTTTCAAACTCTCAACATGGTTTCAGACCTTCCCACAGCACTACTACTGCCCTCCTTTCCTTTACTGACTGTATTAACAAAAACTGTAACCTCTATATGCTTTCCTTTGCACTGTTTATAGATCTGTCTAAGGCATTCAATATGGTAAATCACCAGATACTTATAAATATCCTCAAATCCCTGTCACTAGATGCACTAGCTATAAAATGGTTCCAGTCCTACTTAGATAACAGACAACAGGCTGTACTTTGGCATAACATTCTATCTACCCATCTGCCCGTTAACATTGGTGTTCCTCAAGTGTCCATATTAGGACCTCTCCTGTTTTCTATATTTATCAATGACCTTCACCTAGCAGTCCCCCAAGCTACATGCATACAATATGCAGATGATTCCACACTTATATTCTCAGGCACATCTATATCTGAACTTCACTCCCTTACCCAAAATGTGTTTAACCCAGTTGAACAATGGTTTACACAGCGCTGTCTCCTTCTGAACCCCCAAAAAACTAAACTCCTCCTTTTTACTCCTACTTGTAAGCCCCCTCCCAATAGACTTCACAGTAACATCCATTAATGATACTCTCATATCCACTGATTCAACTACCAAACTACTAGGTATCACCATAGATAACCTTAACTTCGACACCCATATTAACAATACTCTAAAATTTGTTAATAGAAAACTAGGCTCTCTCTACAGGATCAAACCCTTCCTCTCTCCTGCAGCTAGAATAACTATTGCTCACACCCATCTAATTTCTACTCTCCTCTATGCCTCACCCATATATACTAATCTCTCTAAAAACAACCTTAATAAAATGGAAAACTCCTACAATAACATAGCCAGATTTGCTACAGGTAACCCTTTCAGAACCCACCACTGTTTTAATCTAAAGCAGCTAGGATGGCTTGAATTACAAAATCAGCTTAAATTCCACCAACTGACCATTGTCCATAAAACTCTTTACCAACCTACCAATACCCCATATACTATCTACCCTCATTACCCCCTACAACAATCTAAAGACCTTACGATCATCACATAAACTTCTTGTAAATATTTGTAAATCAAACAACAGGGCTGGGGACTCTCTTTTCTCTAATACTGTTGGAAAATACTGGAACCTTCTTCCTAACGAACTTTCCTCTCTTCCCTCTATATCACTCTTTAAAATCAAATTGAAACTTCTCCTCAGAACACACTGGTTATGCCCCTGTACTAAACCCGACTGATCAACTAGCTCTTCTTACTTGGTTCAACCTACCCTCCTCTTCTCAGTAATCAGGTTCCTTATCTTAATAACAACTTACCTTGTCCTTCTATACTATTACTTACATCTTCAGAATCTCATTAAGGAGACTACTTTTACTAATATATTGTATAATTTCAGCTCCTACTTTTTCTTTATGACTACTTGTATACTAATATATTGTATAATTCAGCTGCCATCTTTTTCTTTATGATGTAGTGCAACTACATTTTGTATTCTACTAATTGTATCTGTATATTTTGCACTATGTTATGAATGAATGACTTCTTTGATTATTCTCTGTACTGCACCTGCAATGTTCATTGTATACATTAATTTTTGTATATGTGATTTTGTTTGTTTCCTCGGAGCTTATCTCCCCGGGCCTCTACTGAAAATGGACATAAATTCAGTTAGACTAGTCCAGTCTACAAATGTAAAATAAATAAATAAATAAATGAAACCTTACCCTGATAGGGAAGCCCTTGTGCTGAGTATTTGTAGTAGATTGCAGGAGGAGTCTGTGAGAGATCTGGTGACTAATCTCCTCAGTGAGGCTCGGACTGACACCTCAGTGGAAGGGGTATCAGTGTCCCAGCAGCTATCTCCTACCCAGGTTTGAGAAATCTGAGCAGTGTTACAGGAGTTTGGGGACATGTTCACTGGGAAACCATGGTGCACCCACCTGTTGTAGCACCAGGTTGATACAGAACCCCAAAGGCCTATTAGACAGACCTTTATAGGGTGCCTGAGAGAGTCAAACAGACTCTGAGGGAGGAGATGCAGGAAATGTTGGAACTAGGGGTAATTCAGGAGTCCAGCAGTCCCTGGGCCACCCAGTGGTGCTGGTGCCAAAGAAGCATGGCAGCACCAGGTTCTATGTGGACTACAGGAAATTAAATAGACACACAGAGTCAGGTGCTTACTCCATGCCTAGGACAGATGAACCCATAGAGCAGCTGGGTGGGGCTAAGTATCTTACCACCATTTATCTTACCAAGGGTTACTGGCAGGTGCCCTTGACTCCCAGTGCTAGACAGAGGTCAGCCTTTGTGACTCCTATGAATTCACAAAGATGCTCTTTGGGATGGAAAATGCCCCAGCAACTTCCCAGAGGCTGGTAGATCATATCCTAGCAGGAGCAGGAGGGTTTGCCCTTGCTTACCTAGATGATATTGCCATCTACAGCCATTCCTGGCAAGAACACCTTCAGCATGTCAGTGAGGTGCTGGGCAGACTACAGAGGTCAAGTTTGACCATTAAGCCCAGCAAATGTCAAGTGGGTATGGCAGAGGTCTCCTACATGGGACATAGAATGGGGAGTGGTAAGATCAGACCAGAACATGCCAAAGTGGAAGCCATTCAGGCATGGCCTGCACCTGTTACCAAAAAGCAGGTGAGGGCATTTTTAGGGACAGCAGGGTACTATAGGAAGTTTGTCCCCAGTTATAGTACCATAGCTGCTCCCCTCACAGACCTGACAAGGAAAAATAGGCCAGATAAGGTAGTGTGGACCACAGCATGTGATCAGGCATTCCAGAAGCTTAAAGAAGCTTTGGGAAGACCGCCTGTGTTAGCCAGTCCAGATTGCAGCAAATAATTTGCTGTGCAGGTGGATGCTTCAAACCATGGGATGGGGGCTGTACTTAGCTAGATTTCTTCAGAGGGAGAAGAGCACCCAGTGGTTTATCTTAGTCGTAGGCTTCAACCCAGGGAGGAATGCTATGCAGCTGCAGACAAGGAATGTCTATCCATATTGTGAGCACTGCAGAAACTTCAGCCTTATCTGTATGGAAGGAAAGTCACTGTAGTTACAGATCACAATCCCCTAACATGGTTACATTGAGCCAGTCAGCAAAAGGCCAAGTTGCTAAGGTGGAGCCTAGGGTTGCAAGCATATGATATGACAGTGCAGCACTGCAGTGGGGTTATCAATGCCAACGCAGATGAGCTCTCAAGATGGGAAATGGGGTAAGTTATACCCAGATAGACTCAACCCTCTAAAGCAACGTTTTTCAAGGGTCAGTTTTCAAAACTAGTTTGATTTCTCAGGGGGGGGGTGTAATAAACTGAGAGGTTGCCAGTCTAGCTAGATAGAATTTTGTAAATTATTCTATGTCCTTGTAAATATTAATATGATCCACAGGCTTGTTTGACAAATGTAAGAAAACTGTGTTATGTGCTGAGCTTCAAAAATGTAACCACAGTGCACCCTGCTGGAAGTAAGCTAATAAGTAAAGAAATTTATGACTGTGTGTGATCTCAAGCTAGGAGACAGGATGTCTGCAGCTGGAAATTCTTTCTATTGTCCTAAGAGATATTTTTTAGGTTTCACATGTAAATTGCCTTTTATTGCTGTGACTTCCTGGCATGTGTACTTGTTATCCTCCCAATATGGATGCCCCTCACTGGTGCTAGTGGTGAGGATTGAGGCTCCTTGATTACTGGGCCAGTGCACGGGCATCAAGAATAACCTGTCTTTCTGACAACAGTTTGTAACTCTTACGCAAATTAAGATTGCTGTTGAACCTGCCATTATATCTTTCTGTTGTAAGTCACAGCAACTTACCACATTTAGTAATTAAAAAAAAAAAATACAATAAAACAAATAAATTTGCTTGATAAAAGTCACAATATTATTTGGCCATAAACACATCCCACCCATTAAACCCAACCCCTCATCTCAGCTTTCTCACCTCACTCCTCAAAAAGAGTGCAAACAGATGTCATTGTTGTGTAACTCACATTCTTTCTCTCCATATTCATTATCTCCCACATTCTCCTAGAGATCTGATCTTATTACATTGAAACAACAGTTCTGCTTTCATACACTAACTACATCTATTTACTCTCTTCTCAACAAGCTTCCATTGAGTAAGCTCATTGTCCCCTTCTTGTTAAATTCATTGAAAAGCTTCCTCTGTCATTGTACAACCTCTTACACAAGTCTTCACCTTGTCTCTGAACTACATATATCATTCTTTCTGGATGAGAATCTGATATATCCTTCCCAAGACTCATGTAACAAGTGAAGTGATGCTACTTCAGTTATTGTATATTGTATATACTGTTAATGTATAGTACTGCCATTACTTTTTTTAAGAATGTGAGACGGTACTACTGATTTAAAAAAGTGTGTAGTCCATAATACATTCTCTCCTAGCCATAGTCAGTTTGATGAGAAATGCTTGGTGTGTAAACATCGTTTTTAGTGAGCTGCCGTGTTGTTCTGAATAAATGTTTTTGCTTTACAAAAATACTGATATTGTAATGTTTTTTGAGAGCAATGACGAATATTGCTGGGTAAGCACAAGGCTTGCAATACTGACAAAAACCTATCTCTGTCCTGTTTGATTCATCACCAGTCTTTTCACAATAGCTAATATCCTTGAGTTACATACAAACACATACTCTGCTTCATGCAGTCTTCTTCTTCTTCTTCTTCTTTTGGAGTCGCCACAGCAGATCACCTGTCCACTCATGATTGGCAGTGGAGTCTTACAGTGTCGAGTTGCCAGTAGGGTTGCCACCTTTTCTAATGGCCAAAGTGGGACATTTTCAGGACAAACATCATTTTTTACAGGCCGACACATACCCACGGTCAGTACAAAGGATAGAACTTAACTTTTTTGCCTAAATAATAGCTTATTCTTGTAGCATTTTAGTTGCTTATTCTGTTTCTTATAACATTTAGGTATTTTAGATACAGAATAACTGTTTTATGCAACTATTACATAAAATATTGGACATAATTATGTCCTACAATCTCAGGACATTTGCCATTTTTAATATTTTTTGTCAGGACACAACTGTCCCTCGCAAAGTGGGACAGGTGGTAACCCTAGTTGCCAGCCCGGCACCCAACCTTCCACAGAAGGCACACACACACACACACACTCTCATGCCTAGGGCCAATTTAGAGTGTCCAATCCACCTTCAGCATGTCTTTGGGATTTGGGAGGAAACTGGAGGACCCGGAGGAAACCCACGCGACCACAGGGAGGACAGGTAGACAGTACTATCCTATAATTCGTAACTCCCGCATGGCTTCAGACCCAGTTTTAATAAAGTCACTGCACTGTTTTAGGCTACAGACTTAATCTTCATAGATATGGACACAGACCTTTACAATGCTGCCACAGCTCTGGAAATTAAAAGAGCCTTTGACTTAAATGACCTTCATTTTCTACTCTCTCAGCTAATTTATGCTTCTCTTATGAAATAACAAGATTCAGAAAATACATTTGTCCATCTCATCAGAGTGTACTCTCAAAATGTGTAATTCCATATTTCTGCACTGCAACCATATGTCTCTCAAAGCACCGTATTTGTTCCAGTTATAGTTTTTCTTTTTGATAAATATTCATCCTTCTGACTTACCAAAGTTTAAAATCATTCTCTATCTTGACATTTTTCTACACTTTAAAAGCTCACCTAACTGTAAGCAATAATCTCAATTACTCACTGTAACCATATTTTAATAGTCTTTATCTTAATAAGCATGAATTTCTTTCCCAGTGGACAAATAGTTCAGAGATTCCAACACTGCTCATAAACATTTAAGTTTCTAACCTATGTAGATAAGGGACAAGGGCGAACCAGCAAGAAATAGAGACAGACAGACAGAAAAAAAAATAAGACAGAAATAGACCCAAGATATTTTTACAAGGGGAAAATTAATAAAGAAGACCTGAAGACACAGTACTAGTAACTCTCATTTTTGGTATGTACTTCTCAGATTTCCAAAGAGAGAGCCATGACCTGTGGTGAAGAAGCAGGATGCAGACTTGGGCTGTTGTTAAGTCACCCTGTGGCATGTAAACCCTCCAGAATAAACTCTCCTTAGTGTATGTTTAGTATAATAAAAAGGGCTCATGCTAAATAATAAAAAGTGTGTTATCCTCACTTTTGGTACAAATCCCCTTCCCTCATCATACTGTAGGGACAACACAGGAATTCCATCACGTTCTAAAGAGGTATTCACTTTCTTATACTGAGCATCTGTCTTGCCGGTTATTGAGTGCAACTCCTTAGGTATGTATCTCCCTAAACATATCAAACAATTAAAAAGCTCCAAATGTACCAGAAAGATCACAAGCCTAAAGTGTCTGAGCTACCAAGACTAGAAACTCAATCTCTTTAGTCAGTGTCTTACAGACTTTTGAGGGGAATCTCTGAGTTGCTTACCACACACCATTAGAGACCCAACTGTCCTGGATCTCCTGTTTCTTTACAAGTCCAACATCTCTATCAGATTCTAGAACCAGAACCTTAAATCTTCACCAACACATAAATAAAACATGGTGAAGGTCTGTAATCCAGTTCCTCCCAAATCTCTGGAATTAACTCCTGCTATATGTTAAACAATGTGACTCTCTATCTTCCTTTAAACATAAAACAGACAATTGGATATGTATCTCCAAATTTTTCCAGGATTGACTGGTATGTCCCTCCTGTAAAAAGGAGGTGCAGCCTGAGGAAGGGTCCTAGCAAGGCATGATTGATTATAGGACTCAGCGGCCTTGAAACATATGTGAATCTATGCTGGGGCACCTTCTGTGTGGAGTCTACATGTCCTCCCTGTGTTCAGTTGGGTTTTCTCCAGATGTTCTTGTTTTATCTCTTACTACAAGGGTGGATTGAACACTCTAAATTACCCGTAGGTGTGAGTGCATGCATGTGTGATATGGAAGAAAGACCTGGCAACCTACTTCTACCCCCTCCCATTGAAAACTCAATGGGTTGTAGTGGCTGTGTGTGAGGTTATTCTAGGAGTTGAATGTGACGTATAAGAGAGTAAAGAAGTGACAAGTGTAAAAAGATGAATGACTTCCCAACATGAAGAAGTATGGTAAGAACTTGTCAAGGTAAAAGGAATGTTCCTTGACATGGGGTTACCCTGACAAGCTGGTGACAGAAATTATTTCTGATGTATATCAGGGTTGGGGGACAAGGTACAAACCATTGTTGGGAGTTGGAATGGAACAAAAATCGAAGGAGGAAAGTGATGTGAGGTATGAGAAGGCCCTTACATTAGAATACAATCATCATGTTCATTCCATTAGAGGCATAGCAAAAAACAATTTATTCTAATTTTAATAATAATATTTTATTATTAATTTATTTTATTTATTTATTTAAAAACAAATATTCTCAAAGTGAATAAAGAAGTATACAAAGTGTTAGGTAGAGAACTGGTTGTCACATATAAAAGGGGAAAGAATTTCAAACACATATTTGAGCAAGATGTAGTGAACAATAGATTGACCAATGTGGGTACCACTCCATGTGGCATATGTAAGCAATGACCTTTTGTTATATATGTGGGTAATTCAACCTTGAACAATGGGGTGGGTACTAAAGTTTTTTTTTAAAAAAGGGAACTGTCACACCAGTAGGCTTATTTATCTTGCTAAATGTGAAGGATGTGATGCCTTCTACATAGGCAAGACTGAAAGAGCCCTACAAACTAGAATATATGAACATCTGAATGATATAAAAAACAAAATGGAGAACAATGCCCTTTTTAAGCATTCTAGTATATGTACAAACTTTATGAGGTTTAAGTTTTGGATTTTAGAAATAATCAAACAAAACCCCAGGGGTGGTGATTGGAAAATAACTCTAATGAAAAAGGTACTGGTGTGCCAGTTAAGGTTGAATTCCATTTCATCCCCTGGTTCTTAATGACTTTGTGTCCCTTAAACCCATTTTAAAAGAAAAAGCAACTTTAGTATAGGTAGGTATTTAGGTACATTATTCTTTTGGTTAATCGGGATGGCTCAAATTATAAATGTATGAATCAAGAGTCTATAATACATATAATGCATTTTTATACTTCTTTATTTTATTTTGATTGTCCTGGGAATAATTTATTTCATCTACAATTTTTACTATTAACGCTGAGTTTTTATAAGCGTTGAACACTGGGGAGCTTTTTCTGAAGGCTACTCATTGTGGCTTTAGAGAAAATAGTTTTAATGGCATTGGGGTGGGAAAGGTTAACATTTAAAATGGAAATGAATTGTTAATTGGATGATTTAAAAGGTATCTAAGGGGTTTAGTTACAGTGTATGGTTATCTGATAAAGTCTTGTGGGCAAGATGAAAGTGCTCATCACTGTATTATTTATTTGGTGTTATTCTATTAAGGTTGTTAACTTTTCTCTGCCGTGTTGGATTTTTTTCATATTTATTTATTTATTTTGGTGACTGTGGTGAGCATGAAATTTTTTTTTTTTTTTTTTTTTTTTTTTTTTTTAGTTTTACAAGTGTAAAAAGACTTGAAATGGTGCTGGAAGATGGAGAAAAAACAATTCTTTCTACATAATCCAACTGTTTTGTCTAACTGAATATCATGACCCTGAGTCCATTCCCATTTTAATCAGAAAAGTAATGAAACTGAGATTAGCTCGGTTTAAAAAGAAACTTGTGTTTTTTTTTCATGGAAATCAAAGCTCCGTGCAAACAACCCTATGCCTCAATTGTGCAGTCTGTATCTAATATATTCAGATGAATGTCTGCTGCATGCTGAGGATAAGGAGGCATTCCCTTCTACATTGGTATACCATGAAAATTCAGATTTACAAGTTAGCTGAAAATCATTTTTCCCACAGGCCATCTTCAACCACTTTCACTACTTCAGTATTAGCATCCACACCATAGGTCAACATGTGACATAGCCTTTACTATTGCTTCCTTCAGCTGGCTGAGAGAGAGAGAGAGAGAGAGAGAGAGAGAGATTACAGTAAAGTCAAACTGTTATAAGGGTTAGAGTAAAAAAAAAAAAACAGTCATTAAGGTACTACTGGGGGGGGGGGGTAAAGTTTTACCTAAAGGATATGCACAGAATTTGTGAAAAGCTCATGTATTCTACTGTTACAGAAGCTATTCCTGAATTATTTTCATTTGTGATCCTATCTTGTAAGAAATCAGTTATCAGCCAGACATCCTTGCAAGGGACTTATATGCAGAGCTAGGCTTGCTGAAAAAAAAAAAATAAAACAAACAATACAAAAGTGCATAATTAATAAGAAATCAGAGATGGCTGAAGAAGCAGATGATATAGTACAAGGTATATGGCAGATTAAATTACTTTAATTGTGTCTAATAACTTCTGGCAAGGGGTCCTAAGGTTATGTAATAGTGTCTAAGAACCTGTGACAAGGGGTCCTAAGGTTGTGTAATAGTGTCTAAAAACCTGTGATGAGGTGTCCCATAGTTGTGGAATATTATAAGGTAAAAGGATGATGGCACATTGGAAGCATACTGTGCAGTTACTTGGGGGTAACAATGAATAGTCTGTACAAGTTGTGTCACATAGCTGCATGTTTGATAAAGAGTTTCTGAAACTGGTATGGACATGTAAGTTCTTGCCATGAATTATGTAAAATAAAATAACTAGAATTATTACAAACATATCTATGCAAGAACATTTCATGTTTTGATGATACCTGCACAACAGGAATATGCTCCAGATATTTTTCTTTTGCATCTACAGTGCCAGTCATCTAAGGTAAGGAAATGGTTAGCCTGGGTTGCTTATCTACCATCAAAATCTATGTTTTCAGGATGAAGCATTTATTACAAGGTAAAACTGCACAATGCTAATGAGTCTTGGAGTGCAATGAACAAAAAGTAAGAATTGCAAGACCTTTATATGTGCACAGTCCTCAAATAAAACTGAATGAATTACACATTGAAGCAAAATATATATAACACTTAATAAAATCTGAATGTTTTTCTTGTTTTTTATTGATTTATATGACATTCTCAATAAACCCAAAAAGTGTTCAGAAATAAAGGTGGACTTTTTATGGCTTAAATTGCAGAAGTTTTATTTTGTATGCATCACATGAGAAATATTCTGTATATTGAGCTATTTGCAAGACCACAGTGTTCTAAGGTTAGTTAGCCAACTATGTATGGAATCTAAACTGTCCATGCCATCAGCAGTTCTGCTAGTGTACAATTCTGATTTATACCTCCTCTGAGTGGAATGAGTAGCCACTGACATCAAGTTAATAAAAGCACCCACATTTAATACTGTCATGTTTTGTCAGGAGCGTCTCTTGTAAATGGGTATAATATTTTACTAAGTTAAAAACTTTAATGTGTTATATTGGCAGTTTGTGTTATTTGTGCTACATTAATAGCTTGTGTTATTAGCGCCAATAAGCTTTTCAGGAAATGAGAGGTTTTGGCTGTTCATGCTAGTAAATAGCTACGGAGCAGAGTGAAGGATAGTTCAGTTGCCAATATTACTTTTATCAGGGATAGGTCCATGTTCAGGAATAGGCCAGGAAGCAGGGTGACAGGTAGATTCCTTTGCTGCTAATTTGATGATGTCAAAAGTAAAAGTAATAAAATGAGTAGTATGACCAGTTAGTTAAGTTCATGTGTGTGTGTGTGTGTCTCCAGCAGTTTTATATTAAGGTGTGTATTTTTCTGCATATGCGCTTTTTTCAGGGGTCTGGATTTCAATAAAATTTACTTCAGAAAGCATTCCTTTTCTAATGGGTTCATCATCTTTAACCAAGATTTAGTAAATCATTATATAATAGATATCTTAAATGGCATTTAAACTAAAAGGTCTGTTTACGCATCTTGTCTGACAGCAGATCACGTAATTTACTGGTGATATAGGGTTCTTCTTGAAAAATTAGCAATTATGATAAATCCGGTAAGACTAACTGGATAACAAACTAATGAAATAAATGCAAAGATTTTTGTTTCTAATTCTTAAGCAAAGTGTTTATTTAAATTTTGCATTTCAGTGACCATTGTAGCTGTGTTGGGATCTCAGTAGCCATGTCTATTGTGTTTCTGCCCAGCGGTTTTATATTAAGGTGAGCAAGTCCAAGTCAATGCACGAGGATTTGCTATTATTAGGGAATGCTTTACTACTGGAACATGGCCAGCTGTGACCTGTTGTTGTATGTAACTGATTGTTTCTTCTACAGAGACACCAGAACTACTGAAGCTTAGAATGATGCTGGGAATAACTACAGTGAACACCCATAGAATGGCAATACTCATCCCAACAACAGTAGGAAGCAACTTCTCAAGGTTCACTGAACCCTTACCAGCTTTACCCCGTGACTGAAAACATGTATCCTTTCATGCCTTTCGAGTGCCAAGCCTGTCTCATCTAGTACTGTAGTCACTTTTCAATCTGTTATTCTCTACTTAGGAAAGAAGAAGACTTTCCCTTCTGGAAATGGCTAGCCATATGGGAACGTGCAACTTACCAAATAAAAAGACTTAGTGTCAGCACATCTATAGAGACTAGGCAATCAGATGTGAGGGTTCTAGATTTCTGGAAACCATACTGTGACAAAATGAAGCCATTCCTTAGAACAATTTTAGCAAAGATACATAAAGTTGGTGTAGAAGAACAGCAGAGGATACTTCAAACTGCCATCACTGAAGCAAAAAGCCCATGAGTTTAGCAAATGTTTAAAATCAATAAGAGAAATCACCCTGGTTCTATGATGAGCAAATACATGCCTAGAGAAAAAAAAAAATATATATATATATATATATATATATGCACACACACACACACACACACACACACACACACACACACACACACACACACACACACACGATATTTACAAAATAAAAAAATACAGAAACATGAAAGAAAGGAACATTTATTCAGTCTCCATTCAATGTCTTCATCCATCTTAGGTTTCTGAAGGATCCAGTTCTTATCCCAGCACTGATGAGTGGCAAATAATGGAACTGTTTATAAACAGTTTAAAATGAAGAAAAAGCTCAGTTGTTGAGTACAGGAAAAAACACACTAGAACAGGTAAATCCAAAAGTAAACGTGGATTCCTGGCACTGCAAAACCATACAAAAGGAGCAGAAAGGCAATATAAAATCCAGCACACTTTATTGAAGGTAAGCGCTTTCGCAACCTGTCCTGATTACTTCCTCAGACCAAAATGAATTTATAAAAAACTCACTTCACTTTTAAATTCTGTGTCACATGAGTGTAACCAACCAAGTGAAAGGACAAGCACATTCAAAAAACACATTCCGAAAGATGTATATATGCAAAAGCAACATCTCACAGAATAAAGTTTAAAATATTCCTTTAAAAACAATAAATATACAAATCTAAATATACAAATTTACTATAACCAAATACATATATATATATATATATATATATATATATATATATATATATATATATATATAAAATATAAATATACAAATAAATTAGTACATATATATCTAAAATACTACTAAATCCTATGTTAAATTGCAATAAATATCAACCAACTTTCTTCCTAAGCTTCTTACCCTTCAATACAGGTTTAAGGGATACATAGTCATTAAGCCCTGGTGGTTTATGGGCAGCTAGCATAAAAATCCATCTTAATTCCCTTTGTTCCGTCCTATTGCTTAAATCCCCTATCCTCATGGTTTCAACAACTGTATCAGTGATGGAAAAATAAAAATAGTGATTCTCCCCACATTGTAACATGTTCAGCTAGTGCATTATGTTCCTGTTTCCTCCTAAAGCAGTAAAGATGATCATGAATTCTTTCCCTTTCTTTGCATTATGTAAGTTGTCAGACTTTGAACTTTTCTCCCAGGCCTTTACCAAAAATGGGCTCTAGCTCAGTTGAACTTTTCTGGTAAACCAATAAAATTAATAAATATTCTTGGTTGGCTTACAAGTAATTCTAAAGCCGTATCATGTGACCATTTGAAATGTTGGTACCCATTACAGCAAGTCCTGAAACAAGGGGAGTAAATGTCCAAAAGAATGGACTTGTATATACCAGGTCTAAGATGCCATTTCTTAGAATATTACCTTTTCTACAAGGTATATACACCAGGTCTAAGATGCCATTTCTTAGAATATTACCTTTTCTACAAGGTATGGTGATCTCAGAGTTGGTGTGTGTGTGTGTGTGTGTGTGTGTGTGTATATATATATATATATATATATATATATATATATATATATATATATATATATAGGGTCTATATTATAACAACGAAGTCTTGAAATTGCAAACACTGTATAATCTACCCAAACACTTTGAAAATCCAAAATGCCGAACACATGGATCAGTGATCTGTTAAAAAAACAAAACAAAAAAAACAAAAAAACAAACACAAAATAAAGTGGGGAGCATCACCCCCCCCGTCTATGGGGCTATGCCCCCCCCTACTTAAATATACCAACTCTGAAATCGCACCACAGTGGAGGAAATGACAAAGTCCAGAAAACGACCCAGTGATTTTTTTTCTCTGGGAAAAAAATTGCTGTTCCATGCTTTCAGAATTTCACCATTTCGGGTAAACATGTTCGATTAAACAGCGTTCGCAACTTTAGGCGTTCGCTTACAAAATAGAAACCCTATATATATATATATATATATATATATATATATATATATATATATATCGGGGGGTGCAGCAGGGAGCTTGCCCCTCACCCCCGCGAAAGAGAAAGTTAAAGGAGAAGAGCCCTTTTTGAGATTCACTCTTCTCCTGTGTTTTCAGTCTGTTGTCGGCATTTCAAGTTCCAACATTTCAATATGGAGATGCAATATTATCTTGTTCCCTCTTTCAAAATTAAAGTATATTATAAATGTGTTGAGCAAGCTTCCCATGAAATGCAGAAATATATCATACTGTATTTTTCAGGCTTCTCACAGATTACAGTGACAGACAGGAATAAACTGCATTTCTGGAGCCACTGTTTCTAGTTTTCAGACAAATTACACCGAGCAGAGAGTTTGCCAGGTATCTGCATGTGAACTATTTCTTGAATGAAAATGAATCAAGTTTATTTTCATTTACCTCTGACACCATGTTCTGTCATTTTATTACATGGAAACCTTTTTTCTTAACTTTGTTCTTCAGATTAGATGAGACTTCAACCAAGGTCCCATCTGCTGGAGTTGGCGATAGCTCAGGAGATGTAAAATATCCCAAAGTAGCTATCAAAAAGAGTAGGGGAGATACCCTAATGCCCTGGTCAAATTTCCACTTGTAGTTAAAACACCACCTTGGATCTCCCTTGAAAATAGGCCACTAGCCAAGTGAGACTAACCCAGTCAACAAAGGACAAATAAATTAAACAAATAAATGAGAAAAAATGCACAGTCCGTTGCTGGCCACATAGCATATTCAGAAGTGATGGCAGTCCTGCATGAGGGATGGATCAGTTCAAGTCCTGATTTAAAGCAAACAGGTAGCCTCCCCCTTCTGATGCTGTTATAGTTAGGGGTCTGGATGACTGAGACAGCCATGGACACCAAAGCTGCAAATGAGACATATTTATAACTGATACATATCTTGGTCAAACATACAAGGTCAGTATCAAACAAAAGATACAAAAAATTCTGGTCTTGTTGTGGACAAGCCTAACATTACAATCCAGTGATCTATATGAGACCATGGTCCTACCTTTGGGCCTGTGATGTAATTCATGAGCTCTAGGTATCACAGCAGGAAGATATCTGTAGCTGGTAAGCAGTTTCACCACAGGGTGGTAAGTAGAAATCATAAATGGGTATCACTACACCCTGTTCAAAGTGAAAGAACCTGTAAAACACTGACCTCAGTCTGTCCCTGTGCCTGTGAAGGAGTCACAGAAAATAGTATAGCTTATACACATCTACTGGGATCTGGGAAAGCACAAAGGGGAAAGTGAGTGCAAGAAGAGCCCATTATAGACACATTCAGTCCATTCAACTAAAGCCCCAGATAAACCAGCACAATTAAAAGTTAAAAAAATATAAATCCTGAATGCAAGTGGTTATAAGGTTAAGCTAGAACCAGAAGCC
>NC_056734.1:932993702-933246202 GCF_019279795.1 Protopterus annectens
ACCTCTTTAAATAAGCTAACCTTGAAACAGAGTGTTCTTAGAAATGTGGTGATGTCTACTTCGAGGGTTCTGCATGTTATCTATTCTGGGAATTTGAACAATAGAAGAGGAACATCTGTTCTGTCACCCAAAAGGATATCTATGTTCTGTGTAGCAAAGGGCACTTGGGAGCTCCTATAGCCTCCAAATCAAGGCAAACTACTATGATGTCTCTTCATACAGCATGTGTGTTTCCTAATCATGACCTATATCACAGGGGATATGGCAGCATCAAGGGGCAGTGGTACACTTGCAATGTGCATGGCTCTGCCATCTAGCAAATTCTTAAATGTTTAATTACATCACAATGATGTATTCATTACTATTAACGCTCAGGAATGCACTAGTTCTGCAAATGTTGTCTCCTGTGCAGAAGTTTAATGTTTCACGTAGCAGAGTGATTTGTACATTAATATACTGTAACATCATTACAGCAAAATTAAAACTTTAGGACATGCCTAGTCAGAAATATAACATACAAGTTGCCTTACTTGCTCCACATTCATGGCTAGGCATATGACAGCACTCCATGTTCTAAAAAGTAGCACCTTATAGCAACTGATTGCTCCTCCAAATAACTGGCTTTACAGGGCAATTAAGGCAATATAGGCAGCTTGCCATCTGGATACTATTCCTTGGACCCAAAATAAATGACTTGCTTCTTAAGTACACAGTATCCTAGGAAATCACAGGGAGCAACAAAAAAATTCTGGAACACAGACTTAGGTTTGAAGGGCAGTCCTTCAGCTTTCCTATTTTGATTCTGCAGGGTGACACATACAGCTAGAACAGTTTAATGCTTTGCAGTGTAATATCTTTGCATAGATAAGATATGTTGTTTTGTCCCACACACCTAGAAGTCTGGGGCTAGATGAAACACACAAATTCTGTGTGTGCTTATGGACTACCATACCTCTCAAATGTCTAGAATTTTGCCTCATATTTTCGATCTGTGCTTCATAAAATTTCTGAATCGCTGTCAAATCCATAAGGACTGAAGTCGCTAAATAATGACAGTCATTTGAGTTTCACTCTTCATATCTTTTTTTTTTTTCAAATAGAAATTTTTATTATTTTCTGCATTATAGACTTATCACAAACAATTGCAGTTTAGAGATGAACAATAATAAACGAGAACATGCTACTACTAACTATATACAATATGTACAATAGTGCTGCTTAAGGACATTACAACCCTTGAAAGTAAACTTAGTTAGATATATATGAGGGAAGATAGGTACTGAAAATATATATAATGTATTGCACTTCATTTTAAATATATAGCCAGAGATAGAAAAGGAAAATTAACACTTATCTTGAGCCACAAAAGAAGCGAAATAAAATAAAGAAAATTAAAGAAGCATAAAAAACAAGGAGGTACAGAGGAAAAGCTTTTAATACTAGTGTTCCATCTACATTCACAGATACTTAGTTTTCAGAAATATTTTCGAATATGATATTCCAGAATTTCTGGAAGTAAGTATGTTTGTTAGTGCTTGTTATTAAAGGTTTTTGTGAAGTAATATATTTAGTTGCCATAGTTCTAAAACCTCTGCAAAACATTTTAGTGCAATCTAACCAATGTTTGGTTATGTAGAATTTGACTAGTAGGCAAAGTGTTATGTAATCTTAACTTTGAAATTTTAATTGGTAATATGGAGTAATGCCATCTCCCATGAGAGTGTTGATTTGTGGTACCCCATTTTGTCAAGTATCACCTTGAGAGAGCACCAAATGCTGTGAGAATATTTACAGAACCACATTATATGTATAATATCTGCATAAGGGTAGGAGCAGCAAGAGCATGTAGAGGATGTATTATGGTTAAATTTATTTAATAGAGAGGGTTGTTTGTTTGTCTTTTGGCTTTTCCCGGTTAGGTGTCGCCACAGCGGAACTCCGGTCCACTAGTGATTGGCAGTAGATTTTTACGGTGCCGAGTTGCCAGCTTGATGCCCAACCTTCAACGAAGGCATGTCCATTCATGCATGTCTTTCGGAAGGCTCCTCGACCGTGGGGAGGACATGCAGACTCCACACAGAAGGCACTCCCCACACTCCAGCCGAGAATTGAACAGGAGAACCTCTTGCTGTGAGGCAACAGCGCTACCACTGCACCACCGCGGATTACAATAGAGAGGGTGTAAAATATAAATTGTTGTTAATCATAAATTGATTGTCTGTGAGCTTTTTAAATGGGGAAAATAGGAGGGTGGATTTAATGGCTGATAGTTTTTGGTCTTCTAATAGATCAGAACCTTGTTGGTCCCAGTAATCCGTGTAAACAATTTTATCTTGGTATTTGATTGTAAGTATAAGATTATAGGAGAGGGCTAATCTTTTTGTTGGATAAAACTTTCAACAGTTTAGACACCTGGTTGGAATCAGAATCATCAATAGTGTCACCCTTAAGTAAAGATGCGGTAATTTCTCTTATTTGATGAAGTATTATTGCGTATTTTCTGATTAAATGTAAGATATCACGTAGTTCTAGAAGTGAGGAATCCCTATATTTATAAATGTTCCAAAGTGTGTAATGTTTTATTAGAGCATATTCAATTAGGTTAATCATGCTATTATTCAATTTCAGACTAGGGTTTAGGTGGATGGGTTGGAATAGAAGCAGAGCTTTTTCTAATTTCAGGGATTTAAAAATCTCTTGAAAGGTTCTAACTTTATCCTTTAGGGCACGACTCAGCTTTATTTCTGTAAGAGTTGGCTCTAAGAAGGGGAGTGCTTTGGGTTTGAAGTTATTATTCAAAACATGGTTGTACTACATCTTTATCCAAAAGGGAGTCCATATTTGACTATCTAGGTGGTAGTTAGCAATTGAAATAATTCTATTGGCATACAAGATTCTATAGTAAAGTTGTAGATCTGCAAGCCTAGGCCTCCTCTAGTTTTGGGGAAAATAAGTCTTTGATATGAAACTCTTACTGACTTTGGATGCCAGATGAATTTTGCAAAAGCTTTGTGAATTTTAGTAAAAAACATATTAGTAATAGAAGAAAAGGATGCATGAAAGTGGTAGAGAAGCTTTTGGAGGATATTCATTTTAATGATAGATGTTTTAAATAACATGGGCAGTTTAATCTGTTGCCACCTAGTCATATCCTGAGAGATTCCTGACCATAGTTTGAGTATATTACAATGTAATATGGAAGAGGAGAGTGGTCATACCAAATCCCTAGAAATTTAAAGGAGTAGACCATATTAAAAGGAGAGTTTGGAAAATGGTTTTCCCTGTGAGCTGTAGGATTGATCGGGAAGGGTGGCCTAATGGTTAAGGTGTTTGCCTTACAAACACAAGGTACAGGGTTTGAATCTCACAGGGGATAACTGGCTAGGCTTAAAATGGCTCACAGGGGCAGTTAGCCTAGTATGAACCTATGAACCTATAATATATATGATTTGTTTTGATTAATTGTATAATCAGATATATGTGCAAAGGTGTTTAAGGTGGTGACTAACTTCTTGAGATCCACATTGGGGTGTTCATGATATAAATTCAAGTCATCTGCAAAGACGGCCAGAGACTTATTTTGGTATGTAGTATTTTGGGTATTGAGTGATGTGTCTTTTGCAAAATGGATAAGAAAATGGGTGCTATGTATAAATTGAATAAAAGAGAGGAAAAGGGCACCCTTGTCTGGTACCACTGGAAATTTTTATCAGTTTTGAGTAGTTTTTATTGATATATAGGCATGAATAAGAGCTATTGTAAAGAATCTTGACAATATTGATAAACTCTATGGGGATATCAAAGTGAGATAACACTACAAACAGAAAATTCCGGTTGACCCTATCAAATGCCTTACATGCATACAATACTATTGCGTATCTTGGATTTTTATCTTTCTTGGTAAGGCTAATCATAGTTTCTAATGTCAATGTATTATCCCAGGTGTGTCTACTGGACATGAAACCCGACTGTTCTTTAGATATAAAAGAGGGAATCAGTTTCTTAAGTCTTTCAGCTAACAAAGATGATAGAATTTTAATGTCAACATTCATTAGTGAGATTGACCTGTAATTATTCACGTTCAATTTACTCAAGTTATTCTTAGGGATCAATATGGTCTTTTCTAATATGGTCCGACTGTTCTTTAGATATAAAAGAGGGGATCAGTTTCTTAAGTCTTTCAGCTAACAAAGATGATAGAAGTTTAATGTCAACATTCATTAGTGAGATTGGCCTGTAATTATTCAAGTTCGATTTACTCAAGTTATTCTTAGGGATCAATATGGTCTTTGAGTGGTTAATGTAAAGACCAGAAATACCGTTAAGGGAGATACAGTTAAATAGTTTAAGAATTTACTTAAACAATTTAACTGTATCTCCCTCAACGGTATTTCTGATCTTTACATTAACCACTCAAAAACTATATTGATCCCTAAGAATAACTTGAGTAAATCGAATTTGAATAATTACAGGCCATTTTAGGGAGCCAAATTATTTTTAAAGGTTTTATAAAAATCCGGAGAGTAACTATCTGGACCTGGAGCCTTTCCTAACTTAAGGTTTCCAATGGCATTCACTATTTCCTGTTGACTTAGTGGGGCAGATAAAATTACTTTCTGTTCTTCATTTAGCGTTGGGAATGTGAGATTGCCGAGATAGTCTTCTATCTCTGAAAATGGGTTTTGGTGGTCATTCCTAGTATAGATGTCTGAATATAACTGGTGAAATAGTTGAATGATTTGTATATCTGATTTGTATAGTTTGTCTTGATGCCAGATATGGGCTTTCCTGGAAGATTCTTGTTTGTTTTCAATAAGCCTAGCTAGTACTTTGGATGGGGGTTTGCATCCATTCAGAATATTTAGTTATAAACCTTAATTCCTGCAGGGAGTAGTTGAATTGATGTAGATCAAATAATTATCTTTGCTTATCTATCACTTCAGTTTCTATAGCTAGAGTATAGTTTTCTTGAAGCCTTTTGTCTAGTTCTCTAATCTCAGATATTAGGTGGTCTTCCTTTTCTTTCCTTTTTTTCTTAAGATATGTGGATTTTTTAATAATTATTCCTCTAATTACCACTTTACATGCAGCCCAGTGAACATCATATGGGATGTCTGTGTTACTTGTGTCCGTGTCAAACTCTGTTAGAGCTTTAGAAATTTCTTCTGGGTTATGTAAAATATTATTATTTAGAGACCAATTAGAGCCTCTAGCTAAAGTAGGTGAGCTATGTGTAAAGTTTATTATTAAAGCAATCTTTGAATGGTCTGAAAAAACCTAGGTTCAACTAAATACTTTATTTGCCATTTAATTAATCCTACTGACACAAGAAATAAGTCTAGGTGTGACCAAGAGTTGTGGCATTTAGAGAAATATGTATATTTATTGTTGTTCTGTACATCATCACCACAGGAGACGGGGTCAACCAGTCGAAAATCTGAGATTAAATCCATCAAGGCTATGGAGGCTTGTGTATCATATGACTTGGATTTACTGGAGTGGTCAAAGCTAGGGTCAGTTACGACATTCCAGTTCAGATTATAGTAATAATTGGGGAAATTAAGTAAGATGTTATAGATTTTTAAAATAAAGTTATGTTGTCCAGAGCAAGGTCCATAAACATTTAGAAATAAGATTGGTTTATTAAGTAGTGGGTTCATACACGTGAAATAACACCATCTACCCCCCTGGTCTGATCCCCTATCTATAATATAGGTCTATAATGAGTTTTTAATAATAATTGCTACCCCTGCAGGGTCATACCAGCCTGGGCTGAATGATCAGGGAGTTCTTCCATGTCTCTATTCCTGTAGTCCAGGGAGGTACATCTCAGGTCATTCACACCAACATGAACAATGACAGAGTCATATTTGTACTTGTTCTGGAGTGACCTGAGTGCTTGTGTTATGTGGCGGATTCTGGCTCCTGACAGGAAGCTAACAGTAACCTTCTGCTTGTCCAGCCTAGTGAGTGGGACATCAGTGTGCCTGACTATAGAGTCACCTATTACTAGTGTGTTAGGTATGTTATTTTGCCTTAAGGGCTGTGATTGTGCGGCACACTGATTTTGTGTTTTATGTGTTGTCTGGTTTGTGACGGGAAGTGCAAGTTGTTTGGGTGTCTTCTTTGGAGGTCTCTGATGCTTTTGCAGGTTTTTATTTAGGGCCTCTGAGTATGCTTTTGTGTATTTATGTGTATTTTTTGCCAGTGCTGTTTTAGTAGGTCTGTGTGTGGCTGGAGGTGTGGTGCAAGTGTTAACCTTCTCCTCTTGACTCATAAAATTGTCTAAGGCCAGCTTCAAGAGAAAAATTGCACAGGACACTAAGGATAATCACAAGGCTTTCTTTAGTTATGTTAGGAACCTGGGTGGGAATTCCCAGATATGCTCAGAATTAGTCCAAAATGACAAAAAATACACCAAACCCACAGACATTGCCAACATCCTAGCTGACAGGTTCAGCGCAAACGTCCCCCCCCCCACCAAAAGGGCAAATATCTATCCCAGGAGAGTGCTGCTCCCCTGACATCTCAGATGCTCAGGTAAGGGTCGCCCTCTTCAAAGCTTAAAACACAGCATCAATGGGACCAGACGGTGTCTCGGGCTGCATCCTACATGAACTCCAAGAAGAGCTAAACTCAAACATAAAACTACTGTTCAATCTCAGCCTTACTACAGGATATGTACCCAAAGAGTGATGTACAGCAACAGTGGTCCCTCTCCACAAAGGTGGTGCCTCAACGGATCCTGGAAACTATCGCCCCATAAGCCTGACTAGCTTGGCCTGCAAAGCTATGGAAAGGATCATTATGGACCTCATAAATAAAGATATTGGGGACCTACAGACACTGGATCCTACCCAGTTCGGCTTTGTTAAGGGCAGATCCTGCCTCTTAAACCTGGTCGATTTCTTTGAAACAGTCACCAAGGCCGTTGACGAGGGGAAGGTGGTCCACACAGTCTACCTGGACCTCGCAAAAGCCTTCGATACAATACCCCACTCGGGCATTATAGATAAGCTCACCAGCTTAAATATAAACCCCTATGTCACTAGATGGGTTGCAAACTGGCTCAAGGACAGAACCCACATGGTTAGAATTGCTGGAGCCATGTCAGACTCCAAACCAGTTACAAGTGGCATCCCACACAGCTCAGTCCTGGGACCTCTCTTGTTTGGTATATATTTCGGAGGTATAGGCCAACACGGAAGGACTGTGGCTGACCAAGTTCACAGATGACTGCAAACTGGGCGCCATAATCGACTCTCCAGCCAACACAAGCATCCTCCAAAAGGGCCTCATAGAAACAGACAACTGGTGCCAGAGCCATGGCCTCAAGCTAAATACCAAAAAGTGTATAGTCATCCCCTTTGGCAAAAACAAAGTGCCCACAAATTACCACATAGGTGGTAATCCATTAAGTACAAAATAAGTAATTAGGGACCTGGGGACCTAAGTTGATAGCAATCTCTCATTTGACAACCACATGGCCAAAGTGGTTAGAAAAACATTTTATATAACCCACCTAATCATGAAGGGATTCACATCTAGATCAGGGGAGGTCATCGTGCCTCTTTACTCATCCCTCATCAGGCCCATAATTGAGTACAATGCCCCTTTTGGGATGTACCTTACCAGACACCTGCAGCAACTGGAAAGACCCCAAAAGTACCTCACCAAGAGGATCAAAGTGCTCAAACAGATGCCATATGCTGCCCGGTTAAAGAAACTCCAGCTCTACTCAGTGGCATACCGCCTGCTCAGAGGCGATCTGTGCCTGACGTATAAAGCCATGTCCAACCCGGAATTAATGGACATGCTGCACCTCAGAAAATCCAAATCCCATCGAGCTACACGCTCGAGAGACTTGAACCTCAGCACTGAAATAAATAAGACATGCTGGAGGGACAGATTCATAACCCAGAGGCTCCCTTCACTCTGGAATAAAATCCCAGTCCAGGTTAGGCAGAGTCCCTCATTGACTCTCTTCAAGAGGAATCTTGATGAGTTGATGGGAGATCGTAGGTTTACCCCGGGTATCACTTCTGTGTCACTGTTAGACAGAGGCACAGTATACTAACCTCGAAAAAGGGCATAGCAAAATTAATTTAAAATGGGTGGTGAAAGCCAAACACACTTTGGCTAGGCTTATAAATGCCCTAAGGCAGATAACCTAGTATGAACCTAAGAACCTATGAACCTATGTTCCAGTCTTGGGTGGAGACAGCTTAGCTTCCAGTTTGGCTGTATAATTGCATCTCTCACATATATTAGCATTTTGTGGTAGGAGGAGAGGGTTGTCTGTGTACATGAGGCAGTTGTAACATTGCCTCAGTATACCCAGATTCACCAGCTGGACTGGAGAGTGCACCTGAAGTTGCCCTTTGGTCATGCCTGAATAGTAGGGTGAGCTGCTTAGTCGCTTGGTTGGTGAGGGGTGAATAAAGAGCCTTGCCCTGCTGGGCAATCAGTGTCAGGATATATTAGTGCTTGCTATCAGGTCTGAGCAAGTGCTGGGCTGTAAGATGCTTTTTGAGTGCTTAGGTTGAGATTTAGACTAGTTTCAAGGGAAAAACTGAAGAGGAGACTTAGTGGAGCCGGGAATACTTTAACCGTAGTTAACCAGCACTGCCCGGTGTGCAAAACTGTGCAAACGTGTTTTTTATAGTAGGGAAATGAAAGAGATAGAAATTAGCCCAAAATGGTCAATAAACTACTAACTTCTGGGCTGGAACCACTCCTCCAGGGACAGATAGGTTGCTCAAAGCTCTCCTCTCTCACAGGTGAACAGAGAAACTTCCTTCTATCCAAGTAAGGTATGGGCAACTCAGAAGCTAGCATCACAGCCCTGAATTCAGCACTAGCCTGAAAACTGGACTATACTAGCTTAGAAAGGTGGGAAACAAGGATTTTTTTTTTGTTTTTTGTTTTTTTGAAAAGGTAAGGCAAAAACAGTAAAAAAAATACACTTAAAACAGCTTTAAACCACTACAAACGATCAGAAAAGGCTATCACACTTTAGTGTGTAGCCTACAACAGTTAAACAAATTATTTAAACAAAAAACAACTTTTTAAAAGTGCAGGCAGTCATATAAGTACAATATGTGAAAAAAACAAGCTTTTAAATCACAATAAATGCTGGAAAATCTGCGTTTAGGTGGAAAACAGTTAAGTACAGCAAGAAAGTCCAGAAAACTGATACTTAATCACGCCAAAGTCTCTCTTCTAAGCTAGAAGGCTTGTATCAGTTTATGGCTTTCTAGTGCTACCCAGTAGGTTAGTTACAGGAAAGATGGGAAACAAGCGCAGATGTGGTCTTTTAAACCAGAAAGTTGAAAGAGACGGACAAACTGTCCAAATGGTCAATAAACAATTTCTGGGCCAAGAACCTCTCCTCTCGTGGTAGACAGGCTACCTAGTGCTTACCACTCCCACTGATAAGCTAGAAGTCTTTCTTCCAACACAGAAAGGCTTGCGGGGCTCAAAGGCTTACCAACAGTCCTGGGTACAGCAATTCTGTATCTGGACTAGGCTAGTTACAGAAAAGGTGGGAAACAAATGCAAGTGTGGCTTTTAAAACAGAACATTGAAAGATATGGAAAAAAACTGTCCAAACGGCTAATAGCTACAATTTCTGGGCCAGGAACCACTCCTCTTGTTTTAGATAGGCTACCTAATGCTTACCACTCCCACTGATAAGCTAGAAGGCTTCCCTCCAACACAGAAAGGCTTGGGAGGCTCAGAAGCTTACAAAGAGTCCTGGATAAAGCAAATCAGTACCTGGACTAGACTAGTTACAGGAAAGGCAGGGAACAAGTACAAACATATGCTTTTAAGCCAGCAAGTTGAAAGAGATGGAAAACTCCCCAAACAGCCAAATAAACTACAATTTCTGGGCCAAAACTCACTCTTCCCATGGAGGATAGGCTACCTAGTGCTTACCACTCCCACTGATAAGCTAGAAGGCTTCCCTCTAACACAGAAAGGCTTGGGGGGGCTCAGAAGCTTACTAACAATCCTGAATACAGCAACTCTGTAACTGGACTAGGCTAGTTATAGGAATGGCGGGAAACAGGCACAAGTGTGGCTTTCAAACTAGAAAGTTGAAAGAGATGGAAAAAAACTGCTCAAACAGCCAATAGCTACAATTTCTGGTCCAGGGACCACTCCTCATGTGGTAGATAGACTACCTGATGCTTACCACTCCCACTGAAAAGCTAGAAGGCTTCCCTCCAACACAGAAAGGCTTGGAGGGCTCAGAAGCTTACAAAGAGTCCTGGATACAGCAAATCTGTACCTGGACTAGATTAGTTACAGGAAAGGCAAGAAACAAGCTTAGAATTTTTTTTTTCTTTTTTGTTGCAGAAAAGCGGATAAAACAGCAATAAATACAATTCAAATTGTAGTGCAGGCCAGCACACCTGAGTGTGTATCAATACACTCAGAAAATACAGTTCAAATAAATGCAATTAAATTAACAAATGACTAAAAAACAAGTGCAGAAGGCAGTAAATTAGGAGGCTACTAACAAGCAGTAATAAGGCAGAGTAAGGACGACTGAACAGATAACAGCACGCAGAAGAGCAACTAAGACAGTTAAAGTAAGAGCAGCTGAATAATATATATATATATATATATATATATATATATATATATATATATATATATATATTTTTTTTTTTTTTTAGGGAGGGAACAGAGCAGGATTAAGATGCTACAGAGTTTGTCCTTCCTAAATGCTCTCTTTGTACACAGTAAGAGTGCCTGAAATCAGAATATGATCTCACTGCACTCAGTTGAGTGAGTAAATGAGAAGGGCTCAGAAGGAGTATCCAAATACAAAACTACAAGGGGGCGGGCAATTTCAAAGCCACCAATATTAACACCAAAACAAGAACAGGGAGGGTGGGTAGGGAACTAACTGCAGAGAGACAGCCACAACTTCAGTTCAGTTAATATTCAGTGAAAAACACAAATAAATAAATTAAATACAGTACTACATGCAAAAGAGCGGATAAAAGTGTACTTAAATTCACTTATACATCCAGCTGATTTCAGGTAGATGTTAGCTGGCCAAAGCTCAGATATTAAGCAGAGATAACTCAAAATGTACCACTTATATAAGGCAAGAATGTCAGTGATGAGCTGAAACCACCCCCCACTGCTATCAATGGCTACACAGAAATTCTAAAAAGTACTCTGTAGAGAGACAGCCGCAATTTCAGTTGAGTTAATATTCAGTGGAAAATGCAAATAAATAAATTAAATACAGTACTACATGCAAAAGAGCAGAAAAAAGTGTACTTAAATTCACTTATACGTCCAGAAGATTTCAGGTAGATGTTAGCCGGCCAAAGCTCTGATAGTAAGCAGAGATAACTCAAAATGTACTACTTATATAAGGCAAGAATGTCAGTGATGCGCTGAAACTACACCCCACTGCTATCAATGGCTACACAGAAATTCTAAAAAGTACTCTGTAGAAAGACAGCCATAACTTCAGTTGAGTTAATATTCAGTGAAAAACACAAATAAATAAATTAAATAAAAGTGTATTTTAAATTCAATACGCGTAGCTGCTTTCAGGTAGATGTTAGAAATAAATAAATAAATTAAAAACAGTACTATATGCAAAAGAGCAGATAAAAGTGTACTTAAATTCACTTATACGTCCAGCTGCTTTCAGGTAGATGTTAGCCGGCCAAAGCTCTAATATTAAGCAGAGATAACTCAAAATGTACCACTTATATAAGACAAAAATGTCAGTGATGAGCTGAAACTACCCCCACTGCTATCAATGGCTACACAGAAATTCTAAAGAGTACTCTGTAGAGAGACAGCCACAACTTCAGTTGAGTTAATATTCAGTGAAAAACACTAATAAATAAATTAAATACAGTACTACATGCAAAAGAGCAGATAAAAGTGTATTTAAATTCAATTATACGTCCAGCTGCTTTCAGGTAGATGTTAGCCAGCCAAAGCTCTGATATTAAGCAGAGATAACTCAAAATGTACAACTTATATAAGGCAAGAAAGTCAGTGATGAGCTGAAACTACATCCCACTGCTATCAATGGCTACATAGAAATTGTAAAAAGTACTCTGTAGAGAGACAGCCGCAATTTCAGTTGAGTTAATATTCAGTGAAAAACACAAATAAATAAATTAAATACAGTACTATATGCAAAAGAGCAGATAAAAGTGTACTTAAATTCATTTATACGTCCAGCTGCTTTCAGGTAGATGTTAGCCAGCCAAAGCTCTGATATTAAGTAGAGATAACTCAAAATGTACCACTTATATAAGACAAGAATGTCAGTGATAAGCTGAAACTACCCCCCACTGCTATCAATGGCTACACAGAAATTCTAAAACGTACTCTGTAGAGAGACAGCCACAACTTCAGTTGAGTTAATATTCAGTGAAAAGCACTAATAAATAAATTAAATACAGTACTACATGCAAAAGAGCAGATAAAAGTGTATTTAAATTCACTTATACGTCCAGCTGATTTCAGGTAGATGTTAGCCGGCCAAAGCTCTGATATTAAGCAGAGATAACTCAAAATGTACAACTTATATAAGGCAAGAAAGTCAGTGATGAGCTGAAACTACATCCCACTGCTATCAATGGCTACATAGAAATTGTAAAAAGTACTCTGTAGAGAGACAGCCATAACTTCAGCTGAGTTAATATTCAGTGAAAAACACAAATAAATAAATTAAATACAGTACTATATGCAAAAGAGCAGATAAAAGTGTACTTAAATTAACTTATACGTCCAGCTGATTTCAGGTAGATGTTAGCCTGCCAAAGCTCTGAAATTAAGCCTTGCTTATCAAATCTCTCTTCTCAATCCTTTCTAAATTCCTCTGATTGATTCTAATAATTATCATGCAATATTTTAGATTCTCTATTAATTATTCCTTTTTTGATGGCAGCCTCTGTTCTAGAATCAATTAAAAACTCTGCCAGTGCTGGTATTTAATTTAGGACTCTCCTATTTCTTTTTCTTTGCCTATACTCTGATATCAATCCTTGATAGGGCTGGCAGTCTCTAACATGCAGTCCAAATATATTCTTGGCCTCTTCCCATTCTGTTACCTTTCCCTTTCTAGTTATTTGCTCTCAAAACCTTGGTTCCTTTACCAGTTTTCTCCAATAAATTCCAGCCCCTCTTTCATCTGCATCCCTAAACACAGTCATCCCTACCAGCAGAATCTCTTTTCTCCATTCTCGTGCTGGTTTAGTTCTTAGAATACTCCCTGCTATTTTATGAATATAATACTCTGTATGATTTTTGTTCCCCTTAAGAGTCTCCATCCAAAATCCCAATCTCTCCTTATTTCTTGAGCTTCCCCCTGTATCATCATCATTACTTTCCACTATGAATTATAGTTTTCTGCTTGTGCTATGTGTAAGAGTCTTAACTGTGTTGCTCTAAATTACCCCCTCAAATTAGGTAATCCTAGTCTGCCTTGTTCTATTGGAAGAATCAGCTTATCCCACTTGACCCTTTCTGTCTTCCCTTCCTAGATAAACTCCTTCAACTCTTTTTTAATTGTATCCACAGCTTCTCCTCTGGTTGATAAAAATATGATGCGTATAAGACTAAAGAGACTAAAAACATTTTAATTGCTTGTATCTTAGTATCCATATCCATATTATTATTAATAATATGTATATGGATACTTCTTCTTCTTCTTTCGGCTGCTCCCATTAGGGGTCGCCACAGCAGATCATCTCTTTCCATTTCTTCCTGTCCTCTGCATCTGGCTCTGTCACACCAACCACCTGCATGCCCTCTCTCACCACATCCATAAACCTTAACTTAGGCCTTCCTCTTTTCCTGTTACCTGGCAGCTTCATCTTTAGCATCTTTTTCCAATTATACTCTGCATCCTTCCTCAGCACATGTCCAAACCAATGTAATCTTGCCTCTCTGGCTTTGTCTCCAAACCTTCCAACTTGGGCTTACCCTCTAATATACTTATTCCTAATCAAGTCCACCCTCGTCACACCCAGTGCAAATCTTAACATCTTTAACTCTGTCACGTCCAGCTCTGACTCCTTCCTTTTTGTCAGTGCCACTGTCTCCAACCCATATAACATAGCTGGTCTCGCTACCCTCTTGTAGACCTTCCCTTTCACTCTTACTGGTACTCATCTGTCACAAATCACTCCTGACACTCTTCTCCACCCACTCCATCCTGCCTGTACTCTCTTTTTCACCTCTCCTCCACACTCACCATTACTCTGAACTGTTGACCCCAAGTATTTAAATTTGTCCACCTTCACCACCTCTACTCCCTGCATCCTCACCATTCCTCTATCCTCCCTCTTATTCTTAGTCCTGCTGACCTTCATTCCTCTTCTCTCTAGAGCATATCTCCACCTCTCCAGGGTCTCCTCCACCTGATCTCTATTCTCACTACAGATCACAATGTCATCTGCAAATATCATAGTCCACCGGGACTCCTGTCTGATCTCATCTGTCAACCTGTCCATCACCATTGTAAATAAGAAAGGGCTCAGAGCTGATCCTTGATGTAATCCCAACTCCACCTTAAATGCATCTGTCACTCCCACCGCAGACCTCACTGCTGTCACACCACCCTCGTACATATCCTGTACCACTTTTACATACTTCTCTGACATTCCCGACTTCCTCATACAATACCATAACTCCTCTCTAGGCACCTGTCATATGCTTTCTCTAAGTCCACAAAGACACAATGTATCTCCTTCTGACCTTCTCTGTACTTCTCCATCAACACTCTCAGAGCAAACATCGCATCAGTAGTGCATTTTCCTGGCATGAAACCATACTGCTGTTCACTAATCATCACGTCCCTTCTTAACCTAGCTTCTACTACTCTTTCCCATAACTTCATGCAGTGAATGATCAGTTTAATCTCTCTGTAGTTACTACAGCTCTGCACATCACCCTTATTCTTAAAAATGGTAACAAAACACTTTTTCTCCATTCCTCAGGCATCCTCTCACTTTACAAGATTTCATTAAACAATCTAGTTAAAAACTCCACTGCCATTTCACCTAAACACCTCCATGCTTCCACAGGTATGTCATCTGGACCAACAGCCTTGCCATTCTTCATGCTCTTCATAGCTATCCTTACATCCTCCTTGGTAATCCACTGCACTTCATGATTCAGTATCTGCACATCATCTAACCTCTCTCCCTCTCATTCTCTTCATTCATCAGCCCCTAAAAGTACTCTTTCTATCTGCTCAACACACTTTCCTCACTTGTGAGTATGTTTCCCTCATTATCCTTTATCACCCTTGCCTGCTGCACATCTTTACTAGCTCGGTCCCTCTGTCTAGCCAATCGGTACAGGTCCTTTTCTCCCTCCTTAGTGTCCAATCTTTCATACAACTCTTCATATGCCTTATTCTTAGCCTTCACCACCTCTCTCTTTGCCATGCACCTCATCTCCTTATACTTCTGTCTACTTTCTTCATCTCTCTGACAATCCCACTTCTTCTTCGCCAATCTCTTTCCCTGTATACTCTCCTGTACTTCCTCATTCCACCACCAGGTCTCCTTGTCCTCCTTCCTCTTTCCAGATGTCACACCAAGCATCTTTCTAGCCATCTCCCTTACTAGCAGTGCTGTAGTTACCCAGCTATTCAGTAACTCTGCACTGCCACTCAGTGCCTGTCTTAACTCTTCCCTGTACTCCACCTCACAATTACCCTTTTTCAATTTCCACCATTTGATCCTTGGTGCTGCCTGCACACTCCTCCTCCTCTTCTTGATTACCAATATCATCCTACAAACCTTCATCCTATGCTGCCTAACTACACTTTCCCCTGACACCACTTTACAGTCTCCAATCTCCTTCAGACTGGCCCTTCTACATAAGATATAATTCACCAGTGTGCATCTTCTTCCACTCTTGTATGTCACCCTATGCTCCTCCTTCTTGTTAAAATATGTATTCACCACACCCATGTCAATCTTTTTCACAAAATCCACTACCATCTGAACTTCTGCATTCCTTTGCTTAACACCATACCTACCCAACACTTCCTCATCCCATCTGTTCCCTTCACCAACATGCCCATTGAAATCTGCTCCAATACTATTATTATTACTAATAATATTATATGCTTATTAATACTCTTTCTGATATAGTTCTTAGTGCATCTTCTCTAGCTTGATTCCAAAGTTATCTAGCCAGCTGCCAACAAGGAGTATTGTGACAAATTCACCACCATAACAGGTACAAGTAAGCAAAATCTGAGGGTAATGGTACTCAATGCTAGAAGTCTAAACCTCAAAATGCACTCACTCGAGGCACTCCTTAAAATGGAGAAAATCGACATCTGTGCATTGACAGAGACCTGGCTCAAGGCTCCAGAGAGCACCCCTGCATTACCAGGCTACAATTCATACCACACCTTTCGGCCACCAAACCTGGACTGAAACACTAAAGGCGGAGGCGTGTCCATATTCATTAAGGATATCCACACCTCCAGGCTAGTTGCTCAGCATAATTCATCCGAGATTATCCAAGAGCAACTAACTCTGGGCAAGACCGCAATCCAAATTGTAGCTTGCTACAGATCCCCCACCATGCCCCAGGATTCCCACTCCTCATTTCTTGATACATTGGAAAATATTAGGGTACAACCTAACACTCAAATAATGGGTGATTTCAACTACCCCACAATTAACTGGGAAAACTACTCATTTACCAACTCTTTTGCTCAACGTTTTCTGGAATTCATAAATTCCAATGCCTTGGATCAACTTATCCACACCCCCACCAGGGGCAGCAATTTCTTAGACCTGGTCATTACCAACATGGGCAACCGGTGTTCCACACCAGAGGTCAATTCCTCATTGGTCAGATCCGACCACAAGCTAATCGCCCTAGACATCCACATCCCACCCCCACCCCCCATTAGGGAAACCACCGTAAAAAATTTCTTCAAAGCCAGCTTCACACTTCTTAAGACAGAAGTGGCAAACTTCATGACACCCATGCAGATGGACAATAGAGGTATGACTGCTGAATCCTACACAAATGCACTTTATAAGCACTTACACGAGTGCATGGATCGTGCAATCCCTAACAGAACCAAAATGCTATCCTCTAAAAAAGGAAGCCAATTTGGTGGTCCCCTGCCATAAACAAACTCTACAACAGAAGAAAGAAACTGTTGCAAAAAAGAGTAAAATCACATAATTGGAGGAACACCCTGGTCAACCTCAGTAAGAAGCTGAGATCCCTCATAAAATCCTCCAAAGCTAGTTAAGAAAACAAAATCACCACTGATTCTAAAGATGACCACAAAGCATTCTATAGCTATGTCAAGAATCTCAATGGCAACACTCAGATCTGCTCTGAGTTACAGCACAATGGGATTAAATATACAGAAACAACTGATATTGCCAACATCTAACATTCTAAAGATGACCACAAAGCATTCTATAGCTATGTCAAGAATCTCAATGGCAACACTCAGATCTGCTCTGAGTTACAGCACAATGGGATTAAATATACAGAAACAACTGATATTGCCAACATCCTGGCAGATAGGTTCAGTGCTAACTTTACCCCCCTTTCACCCCTTAAAGGACCCATCTGTATACCGGAAGAATGCAAAGTTCCTGTAATCACGGCTGCACAGGTAAAAAATACACTCTCCAAAGCCAAGAACACAGCATCCATGGGACCTGACAAAATCCCAGGCTGCGTTCTACAGAAACTACAGAACAAACTGGCACCCCACCTAAGTACCATGTTCAATCATAGCCTCATCTCATGCTTTGTGCCCACTGAATGATGCACAGCGACGGTTATCCCAATCCACAAAGGGGGAGCCACCATGGACCCCGGGAACTACTGCCCCAATAGACTGACGAGACTGGTCTGCAAGGCTATGGAACGTATCATCATGGAACTTATAAACAATGACATTAGTAATCTCCAAACTCTGGACTCCACCCACTTTGGGTTTGTAAAAGGCAGATCATGTCTCCTAAACCTGATAGACTTCTTTGAAGCAGTCGCCAAAGCATTGATGAGGGTAAGGTGGTTTACACAGCCTATGTAGATCTTGCCAAGGCTTTCAACACCATCCCCCACTCTGGAATTATAGACAAACTCACTAAACGAGGTATAAATCCCTATATCACAAGATGGGTTGCCAATTGGCTCACTGACAAAACCCACACTGTGTAAGTAGCAGACTCCAAATCTGACTTCAGACCAGTGACAAGTGGAGTACCATAGGGTTCAGTCCTGGGTCCTCTCCTGTTTGGCATCTACTTCTCTGAAGTACAGGCTAACACAGAAGGTCTTTGGCTAACGAAGTTCGCAGATGACTGCAAACTAGGAGCCATAATCAAAACTCCTAACGATGTGGACATCCTACAAAAGGGCCTCACTGAGACAGATGCCTGGTGTCTCTAGCTCAATGCCAAAAAGTGCATTGTCATCTCTTTTGGTAAAAACTCTGCACCCATGAACTACCACAAAGGTGGTAGACTACTTAACACCAAAAGTGTGATAAGAGACCTTGGGACACAGGTGGACAGTAGTCTCTCTTTTGATAATCACATCGCCACAGTAGTCAGGAAATCCTTCTATGTAGCACACCTCAACACAAAAGGTTTCTCATCCAGGAAAAAAGAGGTCATTGTTCCCCTCTACTCGTCACTCATTAAACCCATTATAGAATATAGCACCTCTTTTGGTATGTACCTCACAAGACATCTATAGCAACTGGAAAGGCTGCAGAAAGACCTCACAAAGAGGATTACCAGCCTCAAACAGATGCCCTATGCAGACCGTCTCAGAAAATTCCAGCTTTACTCTGTCGCAAATCGCCTACTCAGAGGCAATCTCTGCCTAACTTACAAAGCTATGTCAAACCTAGTTGGACATGCACCACTTAAAGAAATCCCAATCCTTCCAGGCTACATGCTCTAGGGACCAAAACCTTGTCACCACAATAAACAGAACATGCTGGAGGAATAGATTCCTGTCCCAGAGACTTCCCATACTCTGGAACAAACTACCTATTTATATCAAACAAAGCTCCTCATTAGCACTCTTCAAGAAAAATCTTGATGATTGGATGGGAGATAGGCAATTCACTCCAGGGACCACTTCTGTGGCTCTGCTCAACAGGGGCACAGGAAAATAATTTTCTTGGGTGGCAAAAGCCAGGGTACCTTTTTGGCTAGGCTTATATAGGTCCTAGGGCCAATAGCCTAGTACCTACTTATGAACCTATGAACTCTCACCACTGCTTCCAGTCACACTTGAAGTTCCACAAAGCTCCATTTTAGGCCCTTTACTCTTCTCTCTTTATACTAACAACCTTCACACTTCCACTCAACATACATCTGTCATACAATATGCAGATGATTCAACATTAATTTGTGCAGCTTTAAATAAACTCCAATCACTAACTCAACTTTTCTTCCTATCAGTTGAATCATTCCTATCTGACAACCAACTTATTTTGAGTCCTAGTAAAACAAAACTATTTCTCTTCAACCCTACTAGATCCACCTCCTTAGACCCCCTCCTTTAATATTATGTCTAGTAACAATACTATGATTTCTCCAATAGCACACACAAAACTTCTTGGTGTTGAGATTGACAATAATTTGAGATTTGACACTCACACAGACCACACTATTAAGAAAGTATATAAGAAACTGGGTACCATCTATAGGAATAGACAGTTTCTCACCAAACAAGCAAAAACCACTATATCACATACCCATCTCACATCCACCCTTCTATACACCTTCCCTATCATTACCAATGTCAGAAAGACTGATTAAGCAAAATTAGAATCCTGCTACAATAAAATTGCCAGGTTTGCCTCTGACTCCCCTTATAAAACATACCACTGCACAGCTTTAAAGCAACTTAACTGGCAAGAATGTCCCCATCTCTTGCAGCACAATCAACTGATGCTAGCTGGTAAAACCCTGTATCATCTGCAGAAATCCCCCTCACTGCAAATTACTCTAGTTAAAGGACTCTCCGCTCTAATAATAGATTCTTTCTAGAAGTTACTAAACCCAACAACATAGCAGGCGAATCACTCTTTTCTAATTTTGTGTCCAAAATATGGAACTCTTTACCACTACCCATAACTTCCATACCATCAATATCTCTGTTTAAAAAGTCACTAAGAACATACTTTACAGATACTTAGCTCTGCTCTTGTACTGGCCCAGGATAGTCCTGCCATAATTTTTCACTATCCTATTTAGTCTATGTGGGTAAATAGCTCATGTATTTGTAAAATGGGTAAAATTTGACTCTTACATTACAATACTTGCCTTTTAAATGAGCTTATATATCTGTACATACCATTATTGCTTTGTTGTATCTACCTGGAAATGATTGATTCTTGCTTGACTACTCACAATTATTGTATATACTGTTATCTTTCTCTACACTATTATTATCTATTACTATACCAACATTTTACTTTATTGTTATTTTATGGAGCTTTTCTCCCCAGGCCTCCACTGCAAAAAGACCACGGTCCAGTGGACTTTCCCGGTTAACAAATGTAAAATAAAATAATAAATAAAATAAATATATAACAAAGCTTCTAGTTCCTAAATTTTTTGTATTATCTTCTGTTTAGTCGATTCCAAAATATCTTTAGCTGCCACAATAGAGTCATTTCTATTCCATACTCTTAAATACTTAATTTTATCATGTTCCCATAAATATGGATATTGTTGGACTTAAATTCATGTGTGGGCACATAATGTACCGCTATTGCCTTTGTTTTAGCTTTATTAATTTTGTATCCCAAGAAGATCTCAAACTATCTTAAAATGTTCCATAACACTGTAGTGTCCTTTTCTGGTTTTGTCATGTATAAAATAATATAATCTGCAAATAGAGACAGCTTTTCCTGACTATCATACCATTTATATCCTTGAATTTCTGAGTCCCTTATTTTTTTTTGCCAATGGTTCTAAATATAATTCAAGCAACAGAGGGGAAAGCAGACAACCCTGCCTGGTTCCTCTGCTCAAGCAGAAGTTATCAAGGAGGACCCCACCCATTTTAATTTTCACCTCTGATTCCTTATATATACTCCTAATCAACCTTATAATTGTATCAGGGAAAGCAAATGCCTACATTTTCCTGCTCATGAAGTCACAGTCTACTCTGTCAAATGCTTTTACTGCATCAAGACCCACCAGTAACAGTGGTATTTTCCTACATTCTTCTTCACTCTGGATTATCAGTGTTCTGTTAATATTGTCATATGTTTGCCTCCCCTCCACAAAACTACACTGATCCATATCTATCAATTTTGGTATCACTTTTGCCATTCATTTAGCCATTATAGACATAAACACTTTATAATCATACTTTAGTATTGAAATGGGCCTGTATGAAGCTGGATCCAATGGATCTTTACCCCCTTTAGGTATGACCATTACCACTGCCTTCTTCCAGGATGGTGCTATTTCTCCTTCTCTCAAAATACTGTTCATAGGATCATAAGATCATAGGAGGTTACTAGGCTAATGGTCCTGGGGCCCTTTCAAGCCTAGCCAATAGTTTATCCCTGGAAAGAAACCCCAGTCATCACCTGACTGTTAAACAAAACCTTCCAGATCTTCATCAGTTTTTCCCTCCTAGCTTCCAAACTTCCACAGGAATACCATCTATTCCTGGGGACTTTCCTGTAGATTGATTATACACAGCCATTTTTATCTCATCTCTTCCTATCCTAACTGCTAGTAATTGTGCCTCATCTACCTCTAACCTTGGCATATTTAATTATTCCACAAACATTTCCATTTGTAACTTTTTTTGATTTCCACATTTCTCTTTCATACAAATTTTGAAATATTTCTTATATTTCTACAGGATCTCTTGTTAACTTCCTTGTTTTAGGATCCTAAGCTTGGTGACAGCCCTTTCCACTTTCTGTTGCCTGAGTCGTTGTGGTAAAAGTTTTTGTGCTCTAGTCTTATTATCAAAAAACAGTTGCTTAACAGCAATCTTTCTAAATGCATGCATATTAGCGAGGTAATCCCTTTTTTTCTGTTTAGCATTCTGCTTTTGCTCCTTTTCTTGTTCTGAGAGATTCCCCCTATTTTGCAATACTTTAACATTTGTCAGTCCCTCCAAATAATTCTTGTTACTTCCTAGCCATATCTCCTTTTCCTTTATTTCCACCCTAGTTTTAAACTCCACTTTAATTTTATCCCACTCCCTAGCTATATTTTCTGAATAATTTTTTATCTTCTCTAGTAGCTCCTGAATTAATTCCAAAACCCATTCCTTAAATTCCTCTCTTTTTAGGCTATAGGTGGGAAAGTGCCAGTGTCTCATTTTTATTACATTATCTTGCATTTTTATTTTAGTTAGTACTGGCACATGATCTGAAATAGGTAATGGGTGCATTTCAAGACCTTCAATTAAACGCATATGTTCCTGTGAGATTTAAATTCTGTCTAGCCTAGCCCAATTTTTGTATCTTGGAGAATAATATGTGAATTCACTCCAAACTCCTGTTACTGAATTCCCATCTTCCATGCCAAACATTTTCATAAATTTCTTCAAATATCTACCCTCCTTTATTATATTTTTCCTTATAGGCCCTCAGACACATCTTCACTGATGCAAATTAAAGTCCAGCCTCCACCTATAAGTAATATTCCTTGCTTAAAGCTGATTATTTCTCCCAGAATTTTCTTAAGCGCCATTATAGCAGTTTTAGGTGGAATGTAAATACGTCAGTGTAATCCTCCTCCCTTGCCAGTAGCCCCTTAGTACTATATATCTTCCATTACTATATCTCTTTTCCTCTTTTATCACTATTGGAGCTCCTCTTGCAATTAATATAAGTACTCCTCTTTTCCTTGGCCCAAGATATTCTGCAGAATAATCATCCTGAAAACCTTTCTTTATTACATGCACATGTTCAGTTCTTTCCCGGTGTGTCTCCTGTAGCATAACTATTTGCACTATTTTTAATATAGTTCACTATTGTGTCTTTTTTATATTTATCTGAAGGACCATTCAGATTAAAAGACATACAAAAAGCATCATTTTCTTATATAGTTATTATTACCACCTTTTATGTATTACTGCTTTGTTGTTAAATGTGTAATTCCAACTTTTATGTTACATACATATACTGTTCTGCAGGTTGGTCTTTTATACAGTTGTTTCTTGTCATATCCATTTCAGTCTATGACACATCTTACATAACCTTTTGTTTTTCCTGAAAGCCCTTAAACAAAGCAAACAACCCCCAACCCCCCTAAAACTTAATAACTTAATAGTAACACACAAAACTATGTATATCTTCAAATATTTAAGTTTTTGCTTCCTAATAAGAACAAAAGTTCTAAGTTGATAGCCACACAGACAGGCTAAGGTTAACCAAAAAGAAAGGTTAGTCATGCTAAGATGCATAGTACAGCCTGTGCTATTAGTAAGTGCTATTTGATTTTGTCTGTCGTTATAGCTCTCCTAGCTGAGAAAACACTTGAATGCTTTTAGTAAACACTTTCTCTAAGCCATTTCTCTTTATCAAATTACCTCCTAGTGACATGCAAACCAGACACAAAACTGCTAAGGGTACCTTGTTTACCAGAAAAAAAGCCTTATAATAATCAATATAAGTTTTCATTTACATGTTTGTAATAAACTTGTTACTGGGTCTCAACCCAGTCATTTCCCTATGCAAGCATCTGAATAAGCACACTGATTTTTCTTTTGTCATACTCTCTTAACCAGACTTTCCCCCCCCCCACTTCTCCTCTCTCCCTCCTTTTTTACAATGCAGTGCCTATATTTCTTAAAACTGAACAAAGAAAAAGAGAGAAGGGAGAAAAAAGAAAAAAAAAACACAAAAGCACGTGTTTATATTAGTATCCTTGCAGCATTTCAAAAAAAAAAAAAACCTGGGAAAACTTTTACTTAATGTCTAATGGTTTTGTCTTATCTTTAAATCCCTCCCAGCTGGGAAACCCCTGATTGCTTTTAGAGAACATTATTTCCTAGCAAATTTCTCTTTTTTTTTTTTTCCATCAGCCAATCCCCTTCCACCAGACTATCTCTAGTTTCTCTTTATCAGATTGTCTCCATGGAGACATGAGAACCAGGCAGCCAGTTTCTCTTTATCAGATTGTTTCCATGGAAACATGAAGACCGGCTGCAGAATTGCCACTAGGTAAACATGCATTTGCTAGGAGAAAAAAGCTTCATAATATTCAGCATTCTTTTCAGTTTACTTGTTCTCTCTTAAAACTAATCAATCTAAGGTCCTTAATACAGTCATTGCCCCATACAAGAATGGAAAAAAGCACATTAATTTTAACTTTGACATGCCTTTTTAACAAGGCTTTTTTTACATTGCATTGCCTATATTTCTCAAAACTGTACAAGAAGAAAGAGAGAAGAGGGGAGAAAAAGAAAAAGAACAGTGCCTGTTTACAATCCCCATTGCACTTAGAATTAGTGCAAAAAGAAAACCATACAACACAAATATCATAATATTAAGAAAAGAAAATGTTTTCTTTACTTACAGTTAACTTTCATCCCTCTCTTCCCCTCCCCAAAGCATTTTTCTGAACATTAATGACATAAAGTAGGGGGTATACTTTTGAGTCCCCCACAAATCCAAGAAATTTTGAAAGAGTCCATTATTTCCAGATTTTCTTGATATGTCATATTTTACAAATATAATTATTGTGTTGCAATCCCACATTGACTTACTGGTTTTATTACTGTTCTTCTCCATCGCCCAAATCCTGTCTCTGCTTCATTCCCAATGTACTCTCAATTCTTCTAGTCAACTCTTGTGCTCCCTTCCTTCTCTCCAATATTTTCCATTGAAATACTGGAAAAGGTTTCACAGGTACAGACAGTCTGTGGTCTTTATTACCAGAAGAACAAGCAACAAAATCTACTTCTGTTTCACATCTCACTTTTTTTTAGACAAACTTTTGTATTTCATCCTTAGCATGCACTTCATCAAAAAATGATTTTGTCCATCCAGGGAAGAATAACTTAAAGACAGCTAGATACAGCAGTTTGAATCTCACACCTGTGTCTCGACATTCCCTGAACAGTGAAATGAATTTACTCCTTTTCTGCCTAGTGTACAGTGAGTAATATTTCTCCACAAACACTCTGCTGTCTCTCACTTTTATTATTTTGTCCTTATGTCACATTTTTGTCAGAATCAATTCCTTATGTTGGTAGGCTTGCATCTTTACTATTAAAGGTATAGGCTGCTTTCTTATAGCTAGGTTTGGAGCATACACATGTTGTTCCCTTTCAACTAATAACTCTTTCTGTGGAATACCAGTCCAGTTGCTTATTTTTGCTTTCATAAAATTAATGCAGTCTGTTCCTTCCAGCTTCTTTGGTATAGCTGAAAATCTCAAGTTTTCCCTATGTGCTCTGTCCTCTAATTCTATTATTTTTTTAAACATCTCTTCCTGAGCAGTCTCATATTCAGCCAGCTTTTACTTCATTTTGACCTCTGATTTTTGCAGCTTTATCATCTCACCTGAATACCTGTTTGAAGCATCTTCCTTTTTTTCCGGCATTTTATTGTTTGTGTTGATATACTCCAGTGTTTTGTTTAGTTTAACCAGGGATGTATGTATTGTCTTATATCTTCCTTTATGTTATTGGAAGTCATGTCTAAAGGTTGCATTATTCTTTGCTGAATAGCTGCAGAACTTTCCCCAGTCAGTGTTTCTTCCTTACTTTTTATAGCTGATTTTTTTCCAGGTCATCTGTATTTCTTTATACCTGGCATCCAGGCAGTGCACTTACTAGCCAGTTACTGAAATTTACCCATAAACACAAGTCTACTGGCATTCTCTGCTGAGTTTCTGTTTTCACTGTGGGAGAGCTAGAAACAAGTTGTTACTCAGTGAGCAGCCATCTTGGAAGTCCCCAAAACATGCTCTTGGTACGGTTCTACTATGTCTGAATGAAACACAAGTACTGTAAACACAGTTCCTCAGGTACAGTTTCATGAAACCACTACCTGTGATGCAAAAAGCACCCAAACACATTTACTCACAACTTTTCACACAGCTTATGTAGTTTTGTACATTTGGAGATTTAGTGCAATTGCAGCCACTAGACTTTAAAATGAGCATTTCTGCTTGCACCCCAGTGTATAGGTTTTGCATCTTATTGCCTTAATTTTGTATTCTCAATCAGTTTTCTACAATTTAAAGAAAGAGTGATCAGTTAAAGAAAATCCTGTCTTGTTCTTTCTGCCAGGCAATGTGAATGCAGAGGCCATAAAAGGTAGTGCACTTTGAAGCTAAAGATAATCTTCCTATATGTACTAAGTAAATAAAAATAAAAGTGGCTGAGATTCATAGAAATACACTGCACTTCTGCAATTTCCAGTTGCGGCTGTCACACATCATACAGTTTGCCTCTTCAACCCTAAAATACAGCTGTAATCTGTCTCCATCTGACAACCAAAGTATAGTAACTTATTTTAACTTGTTGATCACAGATGTATATTCACACTATGCCAGCTTAGCTCTACCTCCCAATATTAGCCAGCTATATACAGACTTTTGATATGTCATTGTGAGAAAAGAGAAAAAATTATCACAGTCATGTATTCCAGCCTGTTGCTCCTAGACAGTACACTGTCCCTATACAAGCTATAGTGATGTTGTGTACATACCTGTGAGGTATGACCGTGTGAAAAGTTAAAGAAATAATGACCACACTGTCACAGCCCCACAAAAGACACAGTGGCCTTTTGTGCATAGTTTACTATCAAAATGTTCAGTTTCAAAACAAAATCTATTTAATTGCCGGACTGACATTTCGAATTTGGGAATCACACTTTTACAGAATGTCGGAAATCATCACCTTGACATCTGCATTCAAACTTATTTGAAATGTCAGGCAATGACATCAGACCCTCAGGCACTTGTGCTGAAGCTGCTGTAGGAATTATACATCTACAGCACAAGTTTTTACAGTTTTGCAGGGGGCAAGCCCCCCCCACAC
Source organism: Protopterus annectens (assembly GCF_019279795.1). NCBI lineage: Eukaryota > Metazoa > Chordata > Ceratodontiformes > Protopteridae > Protopterus > Protopterus annectens. The sequence goes on from NC_056734.1 coordinate 933,020,748, forward strand.
CCCCCCCCTGCATATTATAAATTCCAACTGCAAGATCACACTACAGTGAGCGAAAGGGTAAATTTCCCGATCCCCACTGTAGTGTGATCTGTTACCAGAACATCAATCCCACATTAGCGAATGCACACAACCATTCACTAACGAGGATTCAAACATTTCTGGAACAGCATTACTGAAACTGGAAAACATACATTCGACCATTCTAGTTTCACATAAGTGCCATTCTACATTTTGATAGTAAACCTTTGTGTATACTTCTGAGGTTTAATTGTCAGGAAAAATCTGAGAAATAATGACTACAGTTTCCCCATTTCCAAACAAGTTATAGTGATCTTGTGTGCACACCTATGAGGTTTGATTGTGTAAAGAATTTAAGAAATAATTTCACTGTTTCCAGCCCCCACTGCCCACAAACACAAGCTATTAGCAACCTTTTCTGCACACCTTTGAGTAAGGCAAGTTGTAGAACCTGTGATCCCAGGTCAATAAGCCTATATCAGACTCTACTTCTACAACCTAAGTTGTGGACACTGTCAGGATCCAGATGTTCTGTGATGCATTTTATGTTTTATATTCGAAAGATAATGTCTTGTAGTGTATGGCTCATTGTGATTATACTCTGAATTTGGGGAAAAAGCATGCTTTGACATTGGAAAGATTCTTTACAAGCTTTTATTAAGTACCTCTTACTACTGTTTAGCTCTAATCAAACACTAGAGCATTACAGCAATCCAAACACTTAATTAAGACTTTTTTCTAAAGTGTGACTGAAATGTTTAACAGTCAGCATGATGTGTTTAACAGCATCTCACCACCCTTCTGTGATGGTTGCTGTCTGTGTGACAACAGTAAGTGTGTGACAGCACTACTGCACTTTCTTCTGGAACTTTTGAATACATGGCTACCAGATTACATTCCATACAAGTGCAACTTTAGCTTCATTTGTACATTTCTCGGAAATTTCTATGCAGTCATTCCAAATGCACCTCACATTTACACTATATGCTTCTTGTGTCATGGATATGTTTCTGTTATGGTAGTAAACAGCTACAAAACTGCCCTTTTAGATTACTAAGTGCCCCTTTTTCCTTCTACCTCTGCAGCCTTCAGAAGTTTCTGGCACCCCTAAATACGGAGTACAAATACATGTTGTATGGTGGGGCTACTATCACAGAGTAAGGGCGTTCACTTCTGACACCAGTTACTCAGCAGGCAGTAGTGTCACAGATGTGAGGGCTGTTCAGGGAAGTGAGAAATAAGTCTGTGCAGCTGTGGGTGGTGGGGGCTGGAGTGTTGCATGCTGGTGAGGGATTTCAGTGTGCACTGTACTCCTGCTTCTAGTGGAAATCATGATTGAAAAAAGAAGGCCCCATTCAGAATACAGACTCTCACAGGTGTGACCCATTACTCTACATGCTTACCGATGCTTACCGCACGTTATCAGAGCTATCAAGGATGGGTTTATCAATAATGTAAAAAGCCTCTAACCATGCATTGTGATGGTGCTAGGGCCCCACCTCCTATGGATCTTAACTAGAATGGTGATGAATAAACTATTGGGTTAGTCACAGGTGTCTCTTTTACTAGAAGTCAGCTAGAAGAACTATTGAAAAATTAGTTTAAAACTACTACAAGATGTGCTGTTGATGTAACATATTACTATCTGGGCTCTGTGCCTGTACAGTCATCCTGGGATGCTGCAGCAAGAAAGAGAGGGACTGCTTCAGTCCTGTAAAAGGCAACAGGCATATCCCCAGTTGATTCATTGTGGGCAGTAGCAGTGCTGGTGTAGTGGACACTGTGTGCATTTGCCTAAGCTATATAGGGCAGCATAGTCAATCTGTTAGATAACATTGATTGAGACTATGTTCTCAGATTTCAGAGGCAATAGTCACTGCTCAGCAGATAACAGCCTTTTTAGCATTGTGATTACTGTTTATATGTAATGTAATTAATTGGTTGACATTAAAAATAATTTCTGTTTCACTTTTTGGGAGGGGGTGGGCTGGCTTATGATTAATGTATTTTTCCTGGTCTGGTGGTTGCAGTTATTGGAATTTTTGGTAAAATGATACAACTGGTGTTTAAGTGCATATGTATTAATATTTACTGTATACTTTACTGTAATTTAAACTGTAGTGTTTGGTGATGATAGATAAGGTATAATCACAGGCACAAGATATGAGCATAGCTCTCAGCTGTACAGATTTTCGCCTCATATTTTTGGTCTGTTTCTCATAAAATTGTGGTTTTCTGGCAAATCATTGAGGGTTAAAGTCAGAAAATAATGACAGTCATTTGAGTTTCAGACTTCATACCCTGAGAAAATTCATGCTAATGCAAAACCTGTTATTCTATCAATTTTCTAAGTTTGTAGAAGCAATATTTAAAAAGCTTCCCTATTTTGGGCCTTTGTCCCCAATAATTGAAGGTTTTGTCCAGATTTCTTGCTCCAAGAGGTTGAGAGGTATGGATAGGAGTACTTTGCAGACAACATATATGTCTTGAAAATATTGTATATCTGGTTAAGAACAAGATGAGAAATTTTTTGATATTGTAAGACACATAATGATCTTGAAAATTATTATTTGTGGAATAAACAATTCATCTGGTACTTTATCAGGGTCCTAACATTGTACAGAAATACAGACCCACATACACTTCCTAGTGCTGTAAGACAGCAGAGTTGAGCCTCATGTGAAGCAGGTGTATACATGAAAGGTTATACAATTCATTAAATAGACTTTATCAAAAGGGTTTTTGCAGAAAAATATCAGAAAACAGCTTTTTCATTCTGAGTTCAGTAGAACTCAAGAGCTTTTTTCTTCATGTTAATGCAACCTGGCAACTTATTTTACAGTCAACAGGGAGATGTGTAGGCACAGCCTCCAAATTTGGTGTTGTCTGGATTTGTACCCTTAGGAAAAAAAAGTAGAGATAGTTTTAAATAATGGAATAAACTGCAAGCTTTATTTATACACTTAGCAAGTTCACTCATGTGTATTCAATGAAAGCATATTATTTACTGAAAAGACATTCCTGAAATTGTACTGTGTGTGTGTGTGTGTGTGTGTGTGTGTGTGTGTGTGTGTGTGTGTGTGTGTGTGTGTGTGTGTGTGTGTGTGTGTGTGTGTGTGCACACCTGCTTCTGGGTCTGTGTCTGTGTAAATAACAAAAATAAACTAAACACTTTTCGATTCTGACATACTCAGGTAGAACACCACAAAGGTACAAGATGGCAATGCTCTGCGGACAGCACTTGATCTGGACTCCTACACAAGTCATTTTAAAATGTTGTAATATAAGCACAGTCAAATGCCATTGACCTGACATGCTAGGTAGATTTATTTCTGTTAGTCTGTACTTCGAAAGAGCACAGTATAAGCATGTGAAGCTGAAGTTTTGCCAAAGATGTTAGATTGTTAGATTCCTACATCAAGCTTCTGTGTTGTAACTGTTTCAGAAAACTGCTGTCTTTGTTCAGTAGTACATTTCATAGTTAGGCATTAAAGTATGTGATATATATATATATATCAAATTTTCATAGCAGAAAGCTTTAGTATATTTTTGTAGACACTACTGCCGTTTGAGAGGGTCACCTTTTCCCTTTAATGTATGCCTATAGTAGTGGGACAAAGTATTCTTAAGCTTAAATCGGTGCTGGTAACCTTCAAATTTAGTTTGTACAACATGGCTTAGATGTGTATGCTTGGCTTCACCCAAAATTGTGCTATTAATGTAACAAATTATCTCTAAGTGGGTATGTAACAGTAGTTTGGATTAGAAGAAATAAAGATTTCTCTTTTTCAATGTATGATAAGGGCAAAATAACTGTGAGAGATGAAGAAACATTTATTATAGTGAGTTTCACTACTATTGTTTAAAGACAGTCTGCAGTTGTGTACATAATCAGATAATGTCTAGGTTCTCCTTCAGTAACTACAAGAAAACACAAGAGAACTTTTATAATTATACACATACACCTCTCTGTCTCTCTCTCTCTCTCTCACACACACACACACACACACACACACACACACACACACACACAGTATTATGCATTTATTTTAAAAGTGTGCCAAAAGATGTTGGAGGGCATATCCATGCAGCACTGTATCACGAAGGCTCATATAGCTTATATGGTGAATAATGGTGTACATTCTCAGAACAGCAGCTATGTGAGGCAAGAAGCTGAACATAGCACTGGCAGAATGTGAAAGTGTGATGTCAGAGGGAATATCTTCAAATTTTGTCTCACATCTGACACACTTCTGCTTTCTGCTTTACAGCGCTGATGTTTGTCATATATGGAAGTATTCTGAGGTTTACTAAAACATAAGGAAGATTATCACCAAAAAAGCAGCATTAATTCTTTAGTAAAAGCTTATTTTAGGGTAAACAAGATAAGAATAAAAGAGCGGATATGATTTTGCATCCTAACATTTTTTCATTGCCTTCTGTGCCAGTCATAATTCAGAATTTCCTTCAAAAACAGCACCCTATGCAAAAAAAAATATATACTAACTACTTTTGTTTTCTGTAGTTCATTTATTACTCGCTTGTTATGTGAAGTTATCTTTGCATGTAAATGCAACACCATGTGAAATAAGCATCACCTATGACTCATTGAGATGCATGTGGATGAGATTCCAAAAGCATGTTTTCAGGAGTGCAAGCCCTCTACACCTATGATGTTGGAGGCAAGCCAACACATCTCCCAAATTTATAGATGACAGCTCCAAGGTTGCACAAATATAAAGAAGGGAGAATCTCCAAAAAGAAATTATTCACTGTTGATGGATCTTAGAAACTGTACCCCACTGATTTCTTGCAGAAAAAAAAACAATTGAAAGTTCAGCTTCACTGAACAGAACTCAACCAGATGACAACTTGCCCAGTTTAAGCTTGATGAAGCATGGGAAAACCATGAAATAGCAACAGTTAAGTGCAGTGCCAATGGATTTATGTGCAGGGTGATATAAATTACAAAAGACAAACAACTTGTATCATTCATAGGTTCATAGGTGTTTACTAGGCTAATGACTACAAGGCCCTTTTTAAGCCTAGATGTGCATCCCAAATCTCTGATAAGTTCTAGTTATCTTGATAAGTGAGACCAGGGGCCTAGGAGTTGAACTATTTACAAGCTGCTTGTGTCCATTAGAGACAGGTGCCAAATCAAGGATGAATTTCCTATTCCCCATCCAGTTGTCCAAGTTACACTTGAATTGGGTTAGGGAGAAACTCTGCTTTAAATCGATGGTGAGCTTGTTCCGGAGAAGGGGTATTCTCAGGGATACAAACCTGTCTCTCCAGTAGGTCCTATTTATATCACAGGCAAGGTTTAAATCTCTAGAATGGGTAATTCTGGTTCTTTTTGTTTTGCGGATATGTAGTAGGTCCATGAAGGTAGGGTCAGACAATGTCTTGTATGCCAGGCATAGATCTCCCCTCAACAGCCTGTAGGAGACTGAATACAGGGATACAGCCATGAGGCAGTCTGCATAGGCCATGTTACTTACTCCTTGTATTCTTTTAGTGAGGAACCTCTGTGGATGTTCCAAATGTTAGATGTGCCTGGATAGGTACATACCAAATGGGGCACTGTACTCGATGATTGGGATAATGATTGCCGAATACAGTGGAACAATGACCTTCTTTGACCTAGATGCCATACCTTTGTTTATAAGCTGTACAACATAGAATGATTTCCTAAGTACAGTACACATACGATTGTCAAAAGCTAGATTACTGTCTATGTATGTCCCGAAGTCTCTGACTACTGGGTCAACTCTTAGGGGTGTGTTGTTAATATGATAGCTACCAGGGAATGAATGACTTCATAAAGGATATACTATTATGCATTTCTTGGCATTTAGTTTTAGTCCATGGCCCTGACACAAGTTATTTGACGTGTCAGCCCTTCCTGGAGAATATTTCTGTTGGTGGGGGATTCTATGACTGTTCTTAATTTGCAATCATCTGCAAATTTATTCATACAGACACCAGTGGCATTGGCCTTGACTTCAACGAAGTAAAGGACAAAAAGGAACGGTTCTAGAACCAATTTCTGAGGGACTCCACTTTTGACTGGCCTCTTCACAGAGGTGGACTCCCAAGTTTTAATTTCCTGAATCCTGTCTGTGAGCCAGCTAGCTATCCACTGGGTGACATAAGGGTTTATACCTAACCTCTTGAGTTTATCAACCATGCCTGAGTGGGGTATTGTGTCACATGCCTTGGCCAAGTCAAGGTAGGCATTGTGAACCATTTTGCCCTCATCCACTGCTTTGGTGACTTTCTCAAAGAAGTCCACCAGGATGAGTAGTCATGACCTGCCCTTGATGAAATCAAATTGGGTTGAGAGCAGTGCCTGAAGATTTCCTATGTCATTTTTCATAATTGCCAGGATAATTCTTTCCATGGCTTTGTATATGAGACTAGTGAGACTTATGGGTCTATAGTTTCCAAGATCTGTAGATGATCCACCTTTGTGCAGATGGATGACTGCTACTGTTCTCCATTCATGAGGCATGAAGCCTGTATGGAGGCTAAAGTTAAACAGAAATTCCAGAGGGCAGGCCTGATTGGTCAAGTTTCATGCTATTTAGAAGACATTCTGGTACACTCTCTGGGCCCATTAATGCAGTGTTCTTGGTCTTAGAGACAACACTGAGGATCTATTCCCTAGTGATAATAGGAGAGTGTTATTTTTAATGGTATTTCCTGAAGAGAGGCTGAGGGAGAGAGAAAGACAAAGTTACAGCTGAATTAGTCGGCCAGTAGGTTTGCTATATCTTCAGGCTCAGTATAGTTGGCTCCATTAAAAATAAGCTCCACACACAATTGTGTATTGCCTTTCAGGTGGCAGACATAGCTAAAGAATGCCTTGTGGTTGTCCTGCCTAGGAGGCCAAATTCACCTCAAATTTGGCTTTAGTAGACTTTATTTGCCCTCTGAGATGTTTGTTTAGTTTGATGAGAGTGCTTTTATCCTGCTGGGTGCTGCACCTCCTAATTTTTGCCATTATTTTCTTCCTCCTGTTATACAGCCAATTTATTTTGTGATTCCACCAGGGTGGCTTGTTTTTTGAGTTAGTTCTGTACTTCTTCCTGGTGGGTACAGCAGCCTCTATGCAGCTATTAGCATGCTTGTACAGGGTTTCTGTGAGCAGTTCCATGTAGGCAGCAGTGTACCTTCATTAGTTTATGATTTATCTGTGCAAGTAAGGAAACAACTGAATGTCTCCCCATATCTATACAAGAATCAAAAGCACAATACTGTTGGAAAAGATAAATCATTGTTCTTTCATGATACTTTTGAGAAGAATATTATGAACATTTGGCAGTAATTTGATGTCTTTCATTAAAACATATTACTTGCCAATTATTTAATTATATGCAGTTAGTGGACATTGTAATCTGAGCAAGTGTATTTCCACATTGATTACTCACACTAGGGGGAGGTGCCCTCTACATTCTCTGATACTTAGATATACTAATTCCAAGACTCCAGAAACATAAAAAAGGAGAGAGCTGGATAATACCAACAGTTACCTTCTATTCTCTGTGCTTGCACTGTCTCTGGTTCTACCTCAGGAACGGTTCAGTGATCTAGACTTTACCAGCAGTACTCAACAAATCAAGCTTTCGATAAATGGGATGCAATAAGAAGGGATTTATTGATTTGGATCATGGCAATTGGGACCCAATCAGAAGGGATTTGCTGACTGGGGCCATGGCAGAGTGCCTTGTTCCCAAACATTTAAACAAATAAATAACAATAGTAAACATCACAAGCAAGAAAAAAAAATGACACAATAAAACAAACTTTCACCTTTTCCTTCCTTAGGAGAGGCAAAAAAGTATGGTCAGTGTGTTGTCCCTCCTCTGAGCCAGTAATCAAGGAGCCTCAATCCTCACCATTGACACTGGTGAGGGACATTCACTTGGAACAAAAATAGATATGCACAGTATTTCCAGATGCAGCTCTCTGCACCAAGCACAATTTCCTCTAAGAGCATACAGGGAACACACTCCTGTCCTGGGTCTTGGTTTCCCTCTCACTCTCCAGGCCCCAAATAAGACTCCCCACTGGCATAGCTATAGAGTTAAGTCCTTGGCTGGGTGTTCCAAGCCAAGTCCTCTACCACCCTCTCTGTGAAATCAGTGATCTTAGTGTCCCTGTTCAAAGTAGCTGACACATGCACTCTCTTTGAGCTTTGGTTTTCATACACACACACACACACAAACACACACACTCACACACACACACACACACACACACACACACACACACACACACACACACACACACACACACACACACACACACACACACACATACACCTGGAAAAAGCTGGCACAGCTTTACTAGCTATACTACCTTTGCCCAGGTTATAAAGTAGATAAACTGCCACCAGAACACCAACAAATCCAGCTACTTTAAGGTTCCTACCAGGTACCCAATTATACTGAGTGAAAGTAATACTAATACCAATGGTAATGTTGGCCAAACAGCAAGGCTTTCAGGAGGGGTCACAGTGTCACCAAATAAATATAAGTACTCTCAAAGGTTAAAATATTCTCTAAAAGACCAGCCACATGAAAAGTTTAAATATATTTAATAATCAGTAATAAAAGAACATGAAAATACTAAATATCTATTTACGATAAACACCAAAGTTTCAGACACAGGAACTATTAAAAATAACACAGATGGAAAGGTTCACACAGATACAGAAAAACAATACTTAACTAATCTCACTATATTTTCCTGATTGATCTAAATAATTACTGTACCCTAATTCACTTACTAGAGCAAAGCAAGGTAAAGTGGGTGAGTGGTCCTTCTTTGTCAAGTTTCACAAACAGACAGCTGAGAGCTAAGTGACATCTCTCACTAATATCAAATATCATTTCAGTGCTGGCTATAAAATGACATCACATGTGGTCACCTGACTGGCTACCACACTACCACCTTTACTAGAAACTTGAGACTGAATCTTGCACAAATATGTCATAATATGCACACATAGAGCTTTGCTAAGATGTGTTACAGCATCTGGAAGCTGTAAAACAATTTTAACACTTCTGCTCATCCTACAGAGCTACTAAGCCACAAAAATTTAATCTCTGGCTACAGTCAGAACTGCGAGATACAATCTTTATGGCCTAAACCAGGTAATTTAATTTCAGACTAGTTTTCAAAGTTAGCTAGACTGAGATTAACCTCTTTTCTTCCAGTATCCTCCATTACAATATATTAATTTCAACAGTTACAAGACAGTCTTGACATATGGGTGTATTTCTCTTCTGTCCAGCAGGACCCTCTGTTGGTACATTTTTAACACAAGCAGCTTTGCAAATACATTTTTCAACACAAGCATCTGTACAAATTAGTTTGATATACAAATGACATATAATTCTTTACAAAACTCCAGCTAGCTATGATGGACTATATTACACATCTACTGCCTTACTTCTTGTGGTACAGCTAGCACTACCTCACATCATCACAGTCAGTAACAGTTAAAATACAGTGCAGAGAAAACCATGTTTCACACTTAGATTAGTAACAGTTAAAATACAGTGCACAGAAAACCATGTTCACACTCAGATTTGATATGCATAAGCTTGTGTATAAGAGAATTGATTTAAAATTGGCTTTGATCCTAAATTTCAACTTCTGGTGCCAAACCAGCTCAAGGTTTTTATTCCCGAGTTCATTTTTGAGCTATAGAATTGTCAGTGATTTGTCATTTGATATGACAGTTTAGCTTTGTTAGAGAAAGCAACTGTGGGAACCAATTATTCTTTCTGTTTATTCTATTTATTTATGTCAATTCTATGGGTCTGATAAGTACCAAATACCAATTATATATCGGGGGAAGGCATGGTTGTTCTCCTATATAGATCAGCTAAGTGTGGTTGATCGCATATATGCCTCTGTAGATAAACAAATGCTTCCTCGAGATATAAACATCTCCAAGCCTGATATCCTTTTGCTTCAGTCAGTCATCAGTATGTAGAGAGAAATACAGAGTGATGAATTGCCATGTAACAACATACATAAAAATAAGCATGGTGTCTGACAAAAACATTTAACAACAGCAATAGAAAAAAACAGTTGCTAAAGCTTTATCTTAAATGTTAATACAAAATGCAACTCAGTACTTCTCAAGAATTTAGCATATTTGTTTTCAGTGTGTATATCCAACAATTTTGCATTTTTGTTTCTGCTTCCTGTGCACTTAGCCATCTCAGTCATATCACCCTATAAAGGATTGTGCACAGTAATTTTGTGTATAGCACTAAAACACATCATAAACAGCAGCTGTCTCGACATGAATATATGAAAAACATCTTCTGGGACATTATCAATATCAGTGAATTGCCTGTAAAACCTACCCTGTACAGATTTTCTGAAATCCCTTTAAACTGTTCAGAAAAATAGTAGGATCAGAAGTTTGCTGCGCAGAATCTAGTGAGTCTGAAAACTGGAGACTGCTTGTGAGATCTATGAAGGTCATAATTCAGAAGCAGCCACTCCTGAGGTCAAGGAAGACTGACAAATAATAATAATATGGTCTTACCTCTCTTACGCTCTACTTGAAAGATTGATGAAATGCGAACAGCAAGTTAAAAACATTAGGATAAGCTATTTTCTGAGAGATATAAATGATCTAAGTGCTATTCTCTCAGTAATGTCTAGATTACCCATTATTAGTTTTCTGAGTAGGTTTGACATTCTATATCCCAAGTTTGTTTGAGTGTGAAAACTTGAAATCAAACTAATCTTCACATCCACCAGCTAAATGCAATAGGGCAGGTATACGCTCAACTCCTTTACTCCATGGAGGATTTAGTTCAAGGACAATTTGATAAGGACACTATGAAAACCTTAACATGAAATGCATTATATCCACAACGGAAGCAAAAATAATACAAAATTCTTTTTCAGAAGTGTATCCTTTAGATAACTGGAAAGCTTTCTGAAATATAAATAGAATTCATTTTCCCTTGCATTGGAGTTCAAAAAACATTGCCATTTATTAGCATGTCAGAAAAAAGGCATAATTAGACACATTTTTGAATAAGCTGCTTAATGACATTCCAAAGTGGTCATCCTCAGTTTCGTCAAACACTTCGCTCACAGTAATTAATAAACAAGCAAAACCTTCACCTGTCCTTTCTCATATGGCAGTTGTAAGACATTATTAAAATGCTATCAAAACATTAAAATAAAACTCATTTATGAACATACATGCAATTTTGCAATTGCAGGCTTTTAATAATTATAAATGTAAATATTTTTCGCCATTTTATCAGGCACAGCCTTTTTTGTCTGCCCATATCTTGTTTTAAGCCAAAGTGTTTTTAAAGTGGTGTATCAATGCTTTTGCTCCACGATCCATCTGAATGCAATCAATAGTTTATCTAGTTTAGTAACAGCTGCATTATCAGTTTATACACAGCATTTTTAGTATTACTCATGCTGTTATTTATGTACAGACAGATACAAGACACATCAGGTGTTTCAGCTGTTACTAGAACCCTTACTGCTTTAATCGATCACCTGTCTATACTGCTTATGTTACCAGCAGTGCAATTAGATACTGCACTTCACCTGAACAGGTACGTTTTACAACTGCAAGACTTTATGCTGCATATAGAATTGCATTTTAAAGTGCAAGAATGTGGTAGGAATTATTTTAATAAACATCAAATTACGAAGCTATAGAAGCTTAGATAACCAGTGTTTAAATTACAATCCATTTGTTTCTCTCCTGCTTGCTTGAGTTCCATAAATACACACAGTACTCATGTAATAGAATATTGTTTTTAAACAAAGCCCTGTTCAGTCCTAGGATTCCCTGAATGTTTAAAATATTTTACAATAAGTATGTAACTTTGCCTATCCATGCCTTTCCTTTTGCTGAAGAAACAGTTTTCTCATAACTGGTTAGGTTTAAATAATTTACCTGGATACGTTATATGTTTAAACTATGTCAATTGATCTGTTTTTCTTATTCTCTTTATTCTATTTATGGATGAGCAAATAATTGCCAGGCACCCTAGAGCTAGCATACCGCAAATGCTACGCACTACTGAATGTAGACAGGCAATACAAGTATGCTGTCTGTAATAAGAATGTGCAATTACATAATTAACTGCAAATTAGGGATGTAAAACATTCACTTTTTGATCATTATATTTTCATACTTTTAACTCAGTGGACAAGGTAATGGTTGTTTTCAGATAAATGTTTCATAACGACCTCCCTATGATGTATGCTTCTGCAGCTACTCTTAAAGCACTCTGCCTGAGCAAATGCTTTGCAAGTGCAAGGCTTTTACCAGCTCATTTCTTAGCCACAGACATACAGCAAGCTAAATGGAAATGCAGAGAGACCCTCCCATGTATGTAGAATACAATATTCTGGACCTCTGCACCGATATTAAAACTTCAAGTCACACTCTGCAAACCAATTAGTTCTGCTAAGTAGTTCAATGATCCTTATAAGACTGGAAACTGGTAGTTAACTTATTTTTAAAAATTACAGGTAATAAAATCATTTAAAAGTTACATAACAGAATCAGCCATTCTAAAGTTTCACTATTCAGTTTGTCAGACTCTGTGTTTTAGGCAACTTTGCCTGTGTTGCCATATTTTAATCTGTGCATTTCTCAACCATTCAATGCATTATATATATTGCAATAATGAGGAGATTTAAATAGCATATAAATTAACACAAAATGTAAAACACGTATTCCGTTTGTATAAAGGAAGCAATATCAGATGTATTTCTTACCTGATATCAATGCTTCACCAGTTGCCATATGCATTAATGTACCCAGAGGAACATTTAATGTTTCAAGGGCTGGGAGACCTTTCTGCTCCTGGAACGAGTTCTCTGTATCTTGCAGCATTTTTATATTATTTCTCCACATCCAGTAACTGAAGCAACCCCCTGCAGCTCCAAGAATCATTGCTGCTTGATACTCTTCCATTGTGTGCAGACTGTATATTCAGCTTCTTAGCTAACCAAAGCACAGGGCAGTATGTGTCATATCCCACTCCCTGATAAAGAGAAACAGCACATGGAACTTTAAAACCTGAGTGTGAAGTCACCGTGGCTCCAACACAGCATGCTTTGCATGCTGAAGGTATGGCTAAGCTTGCTTTCAGTATCAGCTTTTGTTTTTGAAGTCCATCTTCATACTTAGGAGGTTATATCACAGCTGTTTTATTTTTATTTATTTATTTTGTAGATCATGCAATTCTTTTCTAAGTGTATCTACATTCATAATGTACATTGTGATTCCCCATGCAATAATAACCTTATAAACATTAAGTTATAACCCTCTTTAGCATTTTATAGTTTCTGTTAGGAATTTAATGCTCAGATCTTTTTTTCTTTTTAATTGAATTTTATAACAGAGCACAAAATATCAATAAGAAAACATTACTATAAATGTGACTTTAGATTGGGTAGGATAAGAAGATTTTAACATTAATACAGTATTTAAACCTTTTAATAATGATGGATAATAATGATGTTTAAAAAAGTCTTCATGTGAGATCATAAGTTACCACATAAAAGGACATTATCCTAGCTAAAACATGGCACATAAGTAATATTCTGAAAATGTTTTTGGAATCATTTCATTCAATTGCAGATGTACATAGCCACGGTGGTACGGCGTTAGCGTTGTTACCTCACAGCAAGAGGTTCTTCCGTTCGATTCTCGGCGTGGCTTGGGAGTGCCTTCTGTGTGGAGTCTGCATGTCCTCCCCGTGGTTGGGTAGCATTTGAAAGACATGCGTGTGTAAATGGGCGTGCCTTTGTTGAAGGTTGGGTGTCGAGCTGGCACCTCGGCACCATAAAAATCTACTGCCAATCATTAGCGGACCGGAGTTCCACTGTGGCAATCCCTTACAGGGAAAAAGCCGAAAAGATAAACAACAACATGCAAGAAGCAGATGCTGTAAAACACAAATACTTATTTTAACTTCGAATATGACTGTGTTCTTCACATTTTACAGATGTTTTAATTTTCAGTTCATGTCAAATATTGTTTTTTGTAAAACACTTTACCACTTTATGTATAAAATTGCAAATAGCATTACATATATAGGACTTGAATAACAAAACATAAATGATTCCATTAAAGAGTGCAAATCCTGCTGCAGTAAATATCCAAGTAAATCAGATAATAAAATCTGCTTTCTTAGGTATAGATATTTCAGAATCTAGGCTAACAAAATACAGTTGTCTCTGTCTCTGTCTACCTTTGTGCATTATACAATACTGGAGAGCCAATGTACTTTAAAATATGCTTTCCTTTGCCATATTTCTTCAAAATGTAATTTAATCTTGTTTCAAGGGTTTTATAAACAGATCTGATGTTGTCCATCTCACTCTGGTTCACTCTTGAGTTATGGATCCGATCCTCTGATCCAACTCGGCTGTTTCTACAGACTTCAGCTTCCAGGCTTGAGCTTCTCCCTTACTCATGATTCCCCCATACAAAGCACAGTTCCCTCAGATCTTGTTTGCTGCCTTTCACGTTGAATGTGCTCTCCAGTGTTCACAGCTAGTTACAGATAAATGTGCCACTTTTTGCTATAAGTATTACCTTTCTTCTCCTCCCACCCATGAAGCTTCTCTCTGGCTTTAGGGCTATCCTTTCTGCAGTAGCTTGTAGTCTTTTGAGTTGTTCTTTCTTTTTAGCTGTTAAGGTTCCTTGTGGTTTCCTACTTTCTCTATAGTCCTTATAGAATTTATAATTATTGTATTCTTAGTGGTAGGGTAATCTTAGATTTATAAGATGTTTCTTGTTGTTGTTGTACTTGCCTTTTTGTACTTTTTTTGCTATGCATAAGCCAGCTGGATTTAAGAGGTGCAACGAGTGCGGGCATAAAATTCCACACTCTGATTCATGTGATAGATATGCTTATTGTTTAGGTGTGGCACACTTACAGTCAGAATATGACATTTGTGAAGGCTCAACCCCAGAGCTATTGCTGATAGGAGAAATAAGTTGATTCTCAAAAGGATCCTTCCTCACCCTTCAGTTTCTTCAACAGGGGCTCACCCCCCCCCCCCCCAAATGTGCTGTAGCAGGTTCTGCTTCTGACCCTTAGAAGCACCCTCGGACATCATCAAAACCTCCTTCAAAATCCTAATATCTTCTGATTCCTTGGCTCCAAGACTGGGCTTGGCTCCAGTCAATCCAAAAGGCCTCTCAGATCCATCTGGATCCAAAAGGCCTCTCAAATCTAAGGACATTATCCACTTCAGATCTGGGTTCACCTGGATCATTATCTGTCTTGACCTCTTTGGATCCTACTCTGTCCATGGATCTGAGGAAGTTGGATCAGAGGCAGAGTTCACCATTACCTTCCTTCATTTTTGGAGCTTAGGACTTTGGCTCTGAGGACTGAGAACCATTCTCCAATATGTTGTATCCGGTCGGTCTCCTTTATCGTTCTGGCAAAAATCTTACAGATTTCACACCAGTCTTGTCCTTCATCTGTATCTTCATCCAGATCCTCCAGAAGCCTTTTGGAATATAACATGGACAGGATGGTAAGGAAGATTATCAGAGCTCAGATCCAGATGGGGATTTTCTTGGCTCCGTCCCATCTTGGATCTGTGAGCATTCCTACCAACATTGGCTCTCCTTCTCCAATTCTATCCTCAGTTTCATGGCCTCAGGACCTTAGCCACCAGAGTGCATTGGCATCAGACTCGAGGACCTTTGCTTCCTCAGCTCCAATGGTTGCTGTGACCTTCTCTGCTCCAAGATCTTTGGACCAGAGCACGTCTCGGATCTGAGATGTTGAGGTCAGGTCCGGGGGAAGAGGTTCACCATCTTTCCCCCTCAGTGTTTTGGCTGTCGACAGCATGGGTCTGATTCAGTCTGGGAGCCATGAATCTAAGGCCCTTGTCATATGTTCTTTGAGGGCTTTGGCCCCAGTGGAGCTGGGCAGGTGTTCTCCTGGTCCATCAGCTTCCCAGATCATTGAAAATGCCTTATCTGCTGACAGAGACCCAATCTCTTTGGCTACTGCTCTGTCCCATCATCCCTCATTGGATTTGGGAGCTGGACCTACCATTCGTATCCAGGGTCAGCCCATTTTGAAGAGCATCCAGGATTACCCATATGAGGTTGTCCCCACCTCTTCCAATACCTCCTCTGAACATCCCATGGAGGAGGTGTCTTGGAAGAGGATGTGTAAAAGGAGGCGCCTAGATTCCACTATGGATTCTCTCACTGAAGATATGGACTTTGATGAAGAGGAGGGATCTCCAAAATCACCACTGGAGGGCATCTCCTTTGCAGACATTTTGGAAATTTTAAAGCAAAGAGGTGGTTGGTCATTTAAGGATCTTATTTCTGAGGAGTATGTATTTGTGGAAGCCTTCAGGATGGGCCTTTCTACATCTTGGGTGACCCCCTTCCCTGTGGACCCCCTCACAAAGTTGGTGGCACACCAGGCATGGAAGAAGCTAGATACTATAGAGCCTGTCCCTAAATGACCTGATAAAATTTTCTCCTTGCCTACTGATTGTCCCTTTTGGTCCAAGGGTATTCAGGTTGACAATATGGTGGTGGCAGCCACAACTACGAAACAGCTAGCTGAACAAAGCTCTACCTTCTATCCACTGAACAGGGAGACTAGGATGATGGACAAGTTCTGCAAGCATGTCTATGCTTCACCCACTTTTACAGTGACAGCGCTTAACTTCTTGGCACATTTACTTGCCTGCAGAGAGATCTGGTCAAGGAGCTCTCTGGATCATTGGTGGAGATCATGCCGACCAAGGAATTTGGAAAGATTTCTCCAAAGATGGCTACTCTTTCCTCCCTTGCTAATTCATCCATGAGGCTCATCTCTCATGCAGCAGAGGGTACCCCACAGGCAGGCGGCACTGTCATCGCTGTACACAGAAATGCCTGGATGAGGCTTTGTGACTTCACGGAGCCCTTTAAGGTGTCTTTTGTCAATGCCCACTTTGATGGCTCTGTTTATTTGGACAGTCAGTTAAAGACACACTGACCTACAGTAGAAAAGAGGGCAAGACACTGTCTGCTGTAGGAATCAAGTTTTCCACCCCTCAATGGACCTACTCCAGGAATCAGAGAGAGCCCAAGAAAATTTGGTTCCATAAGTCTCAAAGGTCCTTCCCTGACTAATGTGGAGAGTTCCCCTCCATAGCAAGAGGAGGGGGCTTTAATGGGAGATGCTGTCCCAGAGGCAAAGAGGGTCCACAAAATTAGGGCTTCAAAGAACCTTTTTTTGACAAGCCTTATCAGCACTCCTGTAGGGTTGCCCAGCTGCTCTGCCCTTGAGGCAGTTGGGGGCATTTTCTCTGCACTCAAAAACCTGGGCCCAAGTAAAAAAAAATGTTTGGGTGCATACCATTATATCCAGAGGCTATTACATCCTCTTTCACATTTCACCCCCCCCAAACACAAAAATAAACACTCCCTGACATTCCACCCAGTCAGAGGGAGTTGGCAGTCATAGAAATTCAAAAGTTACTGCAAATAAAGAGTCATCCAAGAGGTTCCGACCAAACAGACAGGATCTGGAACTTACTACCACTTTTTAGTGCCAAAGAAAACTGAGGACCTAAGGCCAATCTTGGACCTGAGCAGACTGAACTTGTTCATAAAGAAAGCAAAGTTTTGGATGGTTATGGTGCAGTCTATTCTTCCATTGTTAAGGAAGGCTGACTGGATGTGCTCTGTGGACTTAAACAATGTGTACTATCCATACTAACAAAACACAAAACCAGAAATGAAGAATCACCAGCAAACGGACTCCAGGAAGCAACCAGTTAAGAAATTGAACAAAAGCCACGAGTTGACCTAGGTTGCAATTTGTAATGAACATTAAGCATAACATCACTACAAATCTAATGATTAGATGTGTACTTTATATACAACATTTTTAGATGCAAGTAAATGTGTACTATCACAACAAAATAGACAGGCACTCCATGAGTCATCTGCACTTCAGGCTGGGAGCCAGTCACTACAAATTCAGAGCCCTGCCCTTTGGACTCACCACAGGTCCCAAGGTGTTTACCAAATGTATGGCAGTTTTGCAGCTCTTCTCAGACTGCAGGGTTTTCGGGTGTTTATCTAGAAGATTGGCTCCTTACTGCCCCAACTAGGAGTCAATTATCTAATGCCAGAGACTACCTGTTCCAGATCTTGGATTTTCTAGCATCATGATAAATCAGAACAAGTCACAACCAGTGCCAACTAAATCCTTGGAGTTTATCGGTGTGCAGCTGAACACAATTACCCAAATAGCATTGTTGCCCCTACATTGAATAGTCACCTTAAGAAACAAAGTTCTTCAAGCTCTTGGATCTATGGCAGCTGCTATAATGTTACTTCCTCTAGCAAGGTACTATATGCTTGTTCTCCAGTAGACTTTGGCTGTACAGTGGTCTATAGTTCACCAGTTTCTATCTGTTCCTATCAACTTGACAAAAGTTTGCAGAACCCACCTGACATGGTGGATTCATTTCGACCTGCCAGTTGGGAGACATTTCATTCTTCCCCCACCCACAGCCACAGTGACCACGGATGCTTCCCAGCTAGGGGTGGGGGGAAGATGGTCCAAGGCATGTGGACTCCCTTAGAGACTAGACTGCATATCAATGTCCTAGAGATGAGAGCAGTCCTTCTCTCATTGCAAGCCTTTCAGGATGTTCTTCATCTGGGAGCCATTGGAATTCACACAGACAACATGTCAGTAGTCTGGTATATCAACAAGCAAGGAGGATCCCGTTCTTACCCCCTTTGCAGAGAGGCCATGAGGGCTTGGAAATGGACAATCTCTTCACACCGCTTCCTCATTGCAACTCACATACCGGAGAAAATCAATGGGCTGGTGGACAAACTCAACAGGTCCATCCTGACACCCCATGAGTGGGCCCTCAACCAAACAGTAGCAAATCAGATTTTCAACCATTGGGGTCATCCTTGCTGTGATCTCTTTGCTTCCCCTCTCATTTTCAAGTGCAGCAAGTAATTTGCACTAATCCCCCCACCTGGGGAGTTCCTGAGGAATGCTCTATTCCACAATTGGCCCTCCGGTCTCCTCTCTGCTTATCCTCCCCTTCCATATATCCCAAAATTCTTACAGAAAGCCCAACAGTTGAAGAGAACTGTAATCCTCATTGCTGCTTATTGGCCTCCTCAGATTTGGTTTCCCTTCCTCTGGTCTCATCTGACGTATCCTCCCTGGATATTGGAGCTTATCCAGGATCTCCTAACCCAGCTGTCCCTGGGACTCCATCAAGATATAGCCACTCTCAAGTTAATCGCATGGTTTCTCCAATTCCAATGATTGTTTAGGGGTCCTGGCTTTCTTCGCCTATAAAGAGTATTGTTTTACCCTCCCAAAAGGCTTCCACCAAAAAGATATACAAAAGCAAGTGGAATAGATTTGCTATTTGGGCTGACAAGGAGAACATTGATCCTTACACTGCTTATATTCCTACTATCCTATCCTACTATACAGAAATGATGTGACAGTGTGAGCAAAGCTGGGGTTTTTTTTGTCTGGTCATTGAAGCTTTGTAGCTGTATCCTCTTTAATTTTCTCTAATGTCTTTACATTTCTAGATCTTAAAATCTAGTTTAGCTAATGCAGTCTGCATTTTCAATGCACAGTCCTTACATATGGTAGCAAATATAATCTGAAGGCAGTATATAACTTGTAGCTGAAGGGAACACTACAGAGCTAGAGATGGGATTTAATTCCATCAACTCTCAGTTGTATATTATGACCATAGACAATTATTTAACTTTTCTGTTATTTCTTATGATACACTACAAAACAAACAAAATAGTGCTGCCACAATAGTAAAACAAGCAAGAAACATCAGCACAGGCAAAACTCAAGGAATATATTTCTAAGTAGTTGGTCTGTTAGCTTTGAGCATATAAAATTCTATAGACAAGAAGCAGCTCTAAAAGAGTTCACTTGTAAAACACTAGCCAATTAAAACACATTATGTAATATATAATCATTTACAACATTGTTTTAGAGAAAAAAACTTCATTACACCAAGCTGCTTGAATAAAGCTAATTCATTTGACATAGATTTTCTTTCAGTAGTAGTTTACCAAAATAATCTCAGAAGAATTCATCATATAGAGCTTCTAATATACAACGCTTAAAATCATATTGTCCTGTCTTAGCACTGTTAAAAGTATCTGTCTACACTGCTATGTTGGCTATTTCCAACTCATTCACAAAAAGGTGAAATTATATCTCAGTGGATTTATCTAGATTAAAAATAAAATGTAGCACCTCCATGGTTTATGAGAAGAAAGACCTGACTACAGAGCACCTGTCCCCAGTTTGGTCATTACTACATGCATTGGAGGAACCAGTGAGAGAGAATGGGGGCTCATCCATCTTTGGGGAAGGGCTGCAATACAGCACTGCTGCAGTTACATGATGAATAATGCAGCAGCACACAGGGTCAAAGCATGACCATAGATAAACCAAGCAGTGTGTGTGTGTGTGTGTGTGTGTGTGTGTGTGTGTGTGTGTGTGTGTGTGTGTGTGTGTGTGTGTGAGAGAGAGTGTACGCTATAGGCAGAACTGTGTACATATGCATCATGGGATGGTAGTGTGCCTCACTTTAGTGGCATTTTTGACAGCTATGGAAAGGGAGTAATTAGTTAGATCTGTAGTTGGTAGTATTCATTACAACATTATACAGGCACTCTAGTCTTTGCATCATGAGTACACATGTAACACAATCATAGTACATGGGACTTGAGACATACCTCCCTGGACTTTATGAATAGAGACATGGTGAAGCTTTCAGAATATGTTTCTGAGGCTGGTGTGAACCTAACCTAGAACAGCATTCTACCATCACCAAGAATGATGCCCACAATATGAACAAAAGATTCTTGTTTTCAACAATTGACTTAGTTCCTAATATCATTCATAGGGAGTAACCTGCGATAAGATGATGGTCTGCACCTCTCCCCTACAGCCTTCATCTTGGCTAAATCCTTATCCACCTCCATAGAGCATTTTTTAGGCAATGTCAGTCTTAATAATGCTTCCAACATAACAGAACAGAATCTAGAAAACATTAAGGTATTGTAGCTTAATGTTAACAAAAATGTCCACTCCCTAGAAGTACTCCTTATCCTGGAAAACATAGATATATCCATCATCACACAATAAATGCACTCCATCGGTGCAGGTTTTCAATGCCTATCACACATTTAGGCCTACCTCATTAGGCAAAGGCTGGTGGTGACTCTGTATTCTAAAAAAAAAAAAAAATCAACTGCAGATTCATTATACAAGATAATGCCCTGGAACTTCTCCACATCCAACATACTATTAAGAAAACTCCTTATTATATCATGACTAACTATAGGAGCCCCCTCACGTCCTCTCCAGCCCACACCTCTTACCTAACTAGTATGGAGTCCCTGTGTATTAAACTAAGCACCATTCTCCTATGAGACTTCAAGTGCCTCTCCAAAAACTGGGAGACATATACATCCTCAAACTCTTATGCTCAGAAATTTCTGGACTTCATCAGTACAAATTATCTGGACTTGTTACACTCCAAGCAGGGACAACAAAATCCTGGATTTGATCCTTAATGATATGAGGCTGCTTTGCCCCTCACCAATTGTAACTTACTCCTGGGTTAAATCAGACAATAAATCAGTCACATGAACAATAAGACTGAAGCCTGAAGCAACTTCCAATACCTCAGTATTCAGAGATTATGCAAAGGCTAATCAACTATAACAGGCAAACATTCAAACGTCCTTTTCCAGCTTGCTGAACCCACTATGTATATGAAATCCTTTACTGTTGAATTCTTCACATGTAAACAGCTACATAATATACATCTGTTTCCCTCAGAAGTAAATGCAATGCCAAATTAAAAAATAACCCCCCATGGTGGAAACATAAAAACAACTTTATGATAAAAGAAAACTCATTGCACGAAAAATATATTTAACTCTCAAGATGCCAAAAATGCTCTTGTTAAGCTAAACAAGGACCTACAGACCCTAATCAAATCAACTAAAGCCAGATATGAGGTAAAAATAGCCACCAAGGTAAAGGATATCCATAAAGCCTTCTTAATCTATGTTAGATATCTGTACAGAGTTAATAGCAAATAATCTCATACTCAGGCCCAGATGACATTGCCAATCTACTAGCAGACAAATTTAGCTTAAGCTTTACCCACTTCTTCCGTCCAGTATTCTTTGATCACAAAGCCACATATACACCCCATTCAAATCTCCCAAGAACATGTCCTAAAGGTGCTATGTAAGAACACTACTTCTATGGGGCTGGACAAATCCCAACCTGCCTACTAGTCAGCCTGAAACATGACTTGTCAGACTGATACAGAGGCTGTTCAATATTAAGTTCAAAACAGACTTCATGCTAGTTGAAGGGAGGAAAGCAACTGTTAACCCCTTACATAAAGGTGGGGTTTCAGTGGAATCAAGTAAGTCTGATCAGCTTCATCTGTAATGGTATGGAATGGATAATTATTGAATTAGTAAATAAGGACTCTCGACTCAAGCCAATTCAGATTCATCAAGGGCAGATGCTGCCTACTTAACCTAGTTAACTAGTTAACATAGTTGACTTCCTTTAAAAAGTTACTGTGGCAATACACAAGGTGAAATCAGAAGACGGTGCATATCTAAATACTGCAAAGATGTTCAATACCGTCCAATACCACCCCACACTCAACTATCATAGATAAACTCCCCAAACTAAATGTAAATCTCAGTGTAACTTATTGGATAGCAAACTGGCTCACAAATAAAACCTAGGAGACAAAGTTGGGAAGCTCTACCTGCTCTAAAAGATTGGTCACTAGAAGTGTATTTCAAGATTCAGTCCATTAGTCACTTGTCTCTATCATTTAATTCTCAAAGGTCAAAGCTAATGTTAAGAGTTTGTGCCTGACCAAGTCTGCAGATCACCACAATCTTAATGCCATCATAAACTAGTTGGAGAAACCACTATCCTCCAAGAAGGCCTGTCCCAAATAAATAACTGATGTCAAAACCATGGACTGAAATTAAATGCCAAAATATGTGTAATCATATATTTGCCAAGTATGACTCCTCTGGAACCTATAACATTTACAACACTCCCCCAAAAATTGATCCCACAGTCAGGGATCTGGGAACATATCCTAACAAAAAACTGCACTTTGATAATCACATCTCCATAAGGAAGTCCTTTCTCATCACAAGTCTTCTATCTAAAGGAGTGGCATCCAGGTCCAGGGATATAATCATGCCACTCTACTAGGCAGACATTAGGCCGATCATTGACTATAATGCCCCTTTTGCTATGGACTTGTCTAAATACGTGTTACAAATGAAACAACTACAAGGCTTCACCAAGGGCCTAAATCTTAAAAAATATGCAGACTGTCTCAAAGCCTTGTCCGTCTTCTCAGTATCATACAGACAACTTTTGCCTCATGTATCAAACCTCAGCAGACCTATCCTGTCAGACCTATTACACATTTGCCAGTCCAGTGGTGCAATAAACACTGCTCATGAGATCTCAATCTCTTCTGCAACATAAATAGAATATGTAGGAGGGAGAGGTTTATATTACAAAGGATTCTGCTTCTGTAGAATCGTTTCCTCTCCACATAAAATAAAATATGTCACTTACTCTATTTAAATGGAATTGAGATGAATGGATGGGTTACCACAAATTTGCCCCAGTTTAGCACTTTTGTCCCTTATGCATAGGGGTAACATGTAAATGCCTCAACATATCCTGGTTTTGTCCAACTCCAGCCTATTTCTACACAAAATTTAAGGGTTAAAAACAAACATGGGAATCTAAGGCTAGGCTTCTAAAGAGCGAAACATATCAATAGCCTAGACTGTATCTATGAACCTATGAAGAACCTCTGCATGCTTTAAAGACCAGTTAATTGTTGGTAACATCATCAGAACCATCACTGGCTGTTGTTTATTTGCACATAGTGCAGGTTTTGAAAAGGCTAAATGGTTTCAGCTATTAAATATCATTCAATGACTGAATATGCACCCTATTTTATTTTGTTTACTAACATATGCAATAAAATATTCTATTGAGGTAATATAAACAAAATATGGACATTGTGACAGAAGGGAAAGTAGAACATGACAGAATGACTATTTATAGTAGCAGTATCTCATTGCATATACTTTGCCAGCTAGCTTTCCTTTAATTGTTTTTATATGCTGCTCTGCCAGCTGTAATGTATGACTGGCATCCTAATGGGCACTTACATAATCCTCTTCTGCATCTCACATTACTTTCTGGGATTAATGGCTGTTTGCATCTTTAACTACTAAACTTATTATTGCCTCATTTAATTACTTAATTAAGACAAGAACTTAGTTATTTATCTTAACACGACATTTCAAGAAACAGTAAGTACTATATAGCTGAAAAGTTCAATTATATAAACATAAAGACATTGTATGAAATCCTGGGAATCTATACACAACATATAACTGAGACGTTGTACACATCAAGTAACAGAGATGCAGTGGGACAAAGAAAAAGTGTCCAAGATTGAGTCTCACTGGAAAACTGAGAAATGTAATCAGAGCTGGTGCAAATCCGGAACAGGTGGGCTTACATATAATATACTTTGAGGTTTATTCGTGTTTCTTGACAAGTTCCAGTCCAGTAAATTGACTGACAAACTTGTAGTGAATAAGAGCTTGAAGTCTGTATCACATTTACTAATCTAAGGAACTAGACAAATCAGATCTGTAAAACTCTGGCTGCAACTCTGCAATGTGTGTTTCAGAGATTTGTATAAGAGAAGTAGACCCAAGTTCAACACCCTGTCAGGTAAACAGCATGCAAAGCTGCATTATATATTTTTTATTACTCAAAAGCTTTTTATTCCAATTTGTATTTAGAAAAGACTATTCATTGATTTGTAACTTTGGAGGACTACCACCAGAGGGACCTGTCTCCATTAGCCATGGAAGAAGAACCACCCCTGAGCAGCATGATTGGTTGAACACTGTTTAAAAGTATTGCCTTGATGGGAGTGAACAAAGGATATGAAGAAGGTTTTACCGAAAGTGCTTATCCTACGTTCTCTTTGTTTTAAGAGTTTTTATTAAATCACAGATTTTATCGTGTCTATGGTGGTACGTCTGCATTGTTTTCTACTATATCCCAAAAACAGGCAGGTAGAACAAATGTCAATCCCCCAGATTGCTTACAGGGATGTGTGTATGTGTCTGTGTGTGTGTGTGTGTGTGTGTGTGTGTGTGTGTGTGTGTGTGTGTGTGTGTGTGTGTGTGTGTGTGTGTGTGTGTGTGTGTGTTCTGTGATGTGCTGCTCTCCTGTCCTTTTCAAGATTAATTCCTGCTTTACATCCATTAGTTTACGAGACAGATTCTAGCTGTCCCACAAACCTGAATAGGATAAAACATGTATCAGAAGATGAATGCATGAACAACCTATTTAATTATTGAGTGGTGATAGCAGCTGCTTTGCTGTTGCGTGATGTAGGAAAGATTTGCTGATTTTTTTTTACCTTGTATTTTTTTTCTCATGTGTTACAGCATGCCATGTTAAAGGGAACACAGTGACATCAGTCCTTCATTTCTGCTTTTGTCCACAAGTTGTAGCACTGTAGCACTGTGGTGTGTTAGAGTGACAACACGGAACAGTAACTGCTACTCTCTCCTTCCATTTTACACGAGTGTGTGTGTGTGTGTGTGTGTGTGTGTGTGTGTGTGTGTGTGTGTGTGTGTGTGTGTGTGTGTGCACTGTAGCACTGTGGTGTGTTAGAGTGACAACACTGAACAGTAACTGCTACCCTCTCCTTCCATTTTACATGAGTGTTTGTGTGTGTGTGTGTGTGTGTGTGTGTGTGTGTGTGTGTGTGTATATATATATATATATATATATATATATATATATATATATATATATTTAGAATAACATATCCCAATAAACTGAGTGCAACGAGCAAAGAACAGCACCATGAACCATACACAATGTAAAAACATGAAATAGATGCTGTCACCAAGTCGTGGAACATAAAATCAGATAAAACTTTAATAAAATAAGTTTAAAACAACTGATAAGTGCTTTCAGGAGCCTTGACTCTATATGGAATAAGTGATTGGCTAGCAGTTTATACTTTTACTGATGATTTTTATGAATGAGATTAGATCTAAGGAAGGGTTTCTCAATACCTGAAAGGACTTAACAGTTATTTTAAACTTGTTTTTTTAAAGTTTGATCTGATTTTATGCTCCACGGTTTGGTGACAGCATCTATTTCGTGTTTTTATATTTTATGTGTGTGTGTGTGTGTGTGTGAGTGTGTGTGTGTGTGTGTGTGTGTGTGTGTGTGTGTGTATACATATATATATATATATATATATATATATATATATATATGCATACTTATATTTATGTATATATATTTTTTGCTGCTATATTGAAGAAGAAAATATGAAGGTTGCAAGCACTGTTGAAAATGACAAATCAGGTTTTACAGAACCTGGTGATGATGCCTTTTCTTTCTAAATGTCAGCTTTTAATTTAGGCAGCCAATAAGGATGTATGCTTGTACTGGAACTACTATTTATAAAGCGTGACAGTTAAGAGGCACTTTTATTTGTGTTCTTTTTTTAATTTGCAGACTTTGTTTCAGACAAACATTTGCCATGAACCATGATGAAAAACAGTAAGCAAAAGGCTGCCAACAAAGGAACAATTTCATGCTGCATTTATCTGGACAGCAAGATGGAGTTTTTTTCAGCATGCACAAGACAAACTTTTACTAACATTAAACAAACAGAGCAGCACTGTGGTGTAGAGGGTTCAAGCCCTAACTATGGCCATGGTGACCCGAGTTCGATTAGTGGCTCAGGTGTCTAAGACACTGGCAGAGAGGGATGGGCATATTCATCCAAAAGGGTGTTTATCTAGGTGTTCGTGCAAGGAAAGCTAGGATACTTACTGAATGACTCCAGATATTGCTGCCCATCTTCTGTCACCCACTGGGCAAGCTGGTTAGAATACCTTCTCTGCAGGTCAACAATATGATGCCTGTACTACTCGTTAATTGTGGGTGTCCCTGTTATCTGATTTAGTTGATCAGCCAGATTGTTCCAGACAAAGCCATACCTGGCTCATTTAACTCTTGGTGACAATCCCCAGTATAGCACCTCACCCCTCAGCTCTTTAAGTGAAGAGCAAAAAAGCTCCACTCCCTGATTTTGGCACTTTTAACCTGGACCTCTTCCCCTCTATTCATCACCCCTACCCCCTCAGCTCTTCAGGCAAAAAAAGAAAAAGGAGTTTTACTTTCAGTGTAGTAAGACAAAGAATGCTACATTTGTAGAATTTGACTTGGTACAGCCAGATCCCTGCTGCCCCGACTCTTCAACTGAATAGCAAAAAAAAAAAATACTTTATCCACTATTTTATACACACTCATGAAGCTTAACATACACAGGGGATTGAAGTGCCTTGCACTTCCTGATCACGCCCCCTGACACTTTGAATCCAACGCAACTGCCCCCTTTGCCCTACCCTGCTACACTTCAGGTTCCAGATGTCTACGTTTTTGAAAAGACCTGCTTGAACTCCTTGCAGAATATCCCTATACCTGTTGGCATACAGTTAAAGGAAAATTTTTATTTCCTAAAAGCATCAGATTGGGGGGGTCTGCCCAGGGTACTCACACAAGCCCTCCTTGCTGTTCTTGTGGCTATTCTGTGAGAGTGAGCCTGCTAGAGTATGAGCCATATATAGTGTATTGTGGCTATAAGCAGCTCGGGTAGCTGCAAGATTGTGCATTGCTGTGAAAAATGGGTGCATGTGCATGCATGATTCAGACACATACAAATGCTTGCACCAAGCAATGCTTGTTCATACTTGTGTGAAATTGATTATGATGATAAATGAATGTGGACATCTGTCCAGTAATGTGATTCATATAGCAGTTTGCCAAAAAGCCTTGTTTACATCAGAACCTCTTAAACTTACAATAGCAGTTGAAACTGCTTACAAATCACTTTATTGTGTGCTGATAGTTAACACTTTTGTACAAAGATCATCAGAAAGCAAAGGTAACAGCAAAAAAATATTGGAACTGAAGTTACAGGAGTGTAAGAGTGACAATATTCAGAACATTTCCTTACATTAAGGCTAGAGTAGAAACTGCATCTGCAGGACCAATAACAGAAATGCTATTCCTACAACTGGCAAATGCCATTCTGTCACTAATTTCAACTCAAATGCCTAAGAATACTTCTTTTCACTATAAAAAAGCAGTATTATGTTTGTTAGTGTCTTTGGCACCTGTGAACAGAAATGCACAGGACAGCTGATTAAGTGTAATGAAACTTACACTACCAAGCACCTTGAAAGACAGATACTCACAACTCACACACACATAACATGCAACAGCCACCTCACTCATGCTATGCAGTTTTTAAGGTACTGTACTGCACTGTAAAGCATACTGCTTTATTCAGACAGAAACACACTCACACATGCGCGCGAGCACGCACGCACGCACGCACACACACACACACACACACACGTGCGCAGACAACATACACGTACATATATACACATGTACAATCTCCACTATTAATAATCAGAGCTAGAAAGCGTCACATAGTGGTCTTAGGCACAGTCAACAGGATGGGGGTGTAGATTGTGTTGAAGTCAATGTAGGACACTCCTACTACTTGTAATACCCATTGTGGTACTCCTGTTGTCAACATATTACAGCAGTATGGAACAAGACACAGACAGGATAACTTCATTCCTGAGGAGAACCACATCCTCAATGGAGGCTCTTGGGGCCTGTAATAAATACACATCTGAAAAAGGGGGTCTTAGACAGGCAAAGTGTAACCAAGGGCTTGCAGACATAAATGCCATTGGAGGAAGAAATCTTACATTGTAGGAAGAGTTAGATCATTTTCATATAACTGTATGTGGTGGTTAAAAGACCTTGTTTATGAAAGTATACCTTCTGTGCTGCAAGGTCATGTCTAATTCTGTTTAAGTACAACTGTTTTACTGCTAAGTACATATTCATGTAAGGATTGTTGGTCAATTATTGTACTAACAGGCAAAACCTCTCAACTGCTCTAATCATTGTACTAGTTTTTAAGTATAAAACAGTGTCCTCATTCCTTACCTGCTCTATCCTGACCCCCTTTGCTAAGAAACTGTAGTTTTATATGCTTATTTTCTCTTTTTTCTTTTGCAGTTATTCTACCTACCAGCTACTTAGAGTTATACTGCAACAGTGTGCTGATTCCTGTTCTCTGGACCTATCTGCAAGCTGCCTCTCGGTTAAACAGGATACTTTAAAAGTTTATCTTCTGGTGTCTTACAAGCACCCTGTGTAGGTTTATATTTAAATATCTTTGTATTCCTGACACTTTGTACAATATCATTCTGAGACTTGCACTCTAGGACCTGCACCCCCCTGCATTTTCCTTGCAGGACTTTAAATCTTTATTTGTACTTGGGTAATCTTGGGTTTCTGCTGACTTACTCCCATTAACATTACCCTGCAAAGAAGAGTGTATGTGTTCAACTTTCCTTATATGTAGGGTAGCACACACTCAATCAGACCAACGCTGTCCCCACCTGAAACCCTCTTTAGCCAACCCCACCTTTACTCCCACTGCCTAATAATTTCCTTTACAGTCATTCCCAGTGGAAAAGTTTGAATTTGGCTATAGAAATCAAGTATAGCCCAAATAGACTATATTTACCACTTACCCTGCAATCCTTGCCAAAGGTTTTAGCCTGCTCCGTTCGCTCTGCTCACTCTGCTTCTCTCCCTACCCCCAAATCCCTCCCACCCCAGCTGTACTCAAATTTAATCTAGCAAAAGACCACTCCCACTAATATCCAACCAATCAACTCATACCTCCAGTAATCTCCACCCCTCTACTCCTCCTTCCTACTTATTATACATCCTAATCCCAACACAGTCATGTCACTAACTACTACAGTTATAATTCTTTGCTGCACTATTCTAGCATTTACTTCATCTTACAAAGACATTTCAGTCAATTCTCCCAACCACTTCCATTGCACTCTGTCAACTACCCCTCTCAAATTCCCACCACACAATTTCACTACTCCAACCCCAAAATGCCTCCTTCCACCACACCTACCTAATTACCAAGCCCGCACCTCATCTGAATGCAAATTATTCTTAAAATACCACAGGCATTTCACTGCATATATAAAACATATCCTCCGCATTCTCCCTAAACTTACTCTCAGTGGAGACATGCACCTTAACCCTGGCCCCAATTTCTCCAACCTCTCCACAACCCCCCCCCCTCCAAATAGCTCCCTTATCAACCAAATCACACTTAATAAAAAGCCAACAGACCTCCTCATTATGTCTCTTAACATCAGAAGCATCTGTAACAAAATCCAAGACCTCCAGGCATGCATACACCTGTATTCCCCTGACATCCTTATCCTAACCGAATCTTGGCTTAAACCTCACATCAAAAGTGAAGAAATACTCCCACCTGGATATAACATCCTCCGCAAGGACAGAATATCCAGAAAAGGAGGAGGAGTGGCACTGATGTATAAACATCACCTCAATATCCAAATTCTCACCCAGTCAGCTCCCCAGCTTGACAAGGAAGAAATCCTCTATGCTACCCTAAAATTAAATTCTAAGAAAGCAATCAACTTAATAGGCTACTACTTCCCTCCAGGCCAAAATATACCCCCCCTTGAAAACCTATTAAACTGGGCCAATCTCTCCCTACCCCAAGAAACCATCATACTTGGTGACTTTAACATCAACTGGCTATCCTGCAATAGTAAACCCCCAACACTCCACCTAGAGCTCCATGGCTTCTCACAGCTTATACAATCCCCAACCAGGATAAATAAAAAACCCAATAATCACACCATTCTTGAATGGGCCCTAGTCAACAAAGATCCTCACTCTTACCTGGCAGGCTCCTTACCTCACTCCCTAAGTGACCACTCCTCAACCTTCCTACTAAAACACCACATAAATAGCAGCAAACCCATTGTCCACCAACACATTCGCTACAAAGCTAAATTCAACTCCAGCTCCTTCACCACCTATCTACAAAAAATAAACTGGTCACCCCTAAAATACCTCAACCTAGATGAAGCAGTCCACTAATTTAACAGCACTTTCCTCAACATCCTTAACTCCCATGCCCCCCAAAGATGCACCAAAATCCGAACTAAAAAATCTCCCTGGCTACAAAAAAACACCAAAGACCTTATGAAATCTAGGGATAAAATATGGGAACAATGGCACACAACCAAAAACCCCTCAGACAGGCAACTATTCCTTGAACTATGTAACAAAGTCAAAAAGCAAGTAAAAGCAGACAAAACCCTTTTCTATCAGACATCCCTAAACTCCTCCCCAAACAACCGAAAGCAATTCTGGTCCACAATTAACTCTATCCTCTGCCCAGGGAAGGTAAACCCCCCCCCCCCCACCAACCACCCCTCTCTCCACCTGTAGCATAGCTGACTCTTTCAACAAACATTTTACAGAGACCATTCTACCCCTAACTAAAACAACACTTCTCTACATCAACACCCCCCACACCCAAATCAACTCCACCCCTCCCTCCCTTCTTCCTTTCCACAGTACCCACCTCCAACATAAAAAAACTACTGACAAAACATAAACCCACAAGACTAGCAGCTGACAACCTGCCCACAAAATACCTAAAAATAGCAGCTGATGTTTTAGCTTATCCCATCTCCATATTAATCATCCGCTCCATATCTGAGTCCTATGTGCCAACCTTATGGAAAATATCCCACATCATACCCCTACACAAAGGCAGCCCCTCAACAGATATCTCCAACTATTGCCCCATTGCCATCCTCTCGCCTCTCTCCAAGATACTCAGAAAATGTATCAACTCACAGATCTCCAATTATCTCCTAGACAGTAATCTCCTCTCCTACACACAGCATGGTTTCAGACCACACCATAGCACCACAACTGCCCTGCTCTCCTTCACTAACACCATTCTCCAACATAAAAACAATGGCCTTTTCTCCTCTGCTGCATTTCTTGACCTATCAAAGGCTTTTGATATTGTATCACATGATCTTCTACTCTCTGCACTCTCCAACCTCTCCTTTTCCATACCTGCCATCAGTTGGTTCCACAGCTATCTACATGGCCACCAGCAGTCATTTGTCTGGCATAATGATCTATCCCCTCACCTTCCTGTTACTCTCGGGGTTCCCCAAGGCTCCATCCTTGGCCCCTTGCTTTTCTCCATTTTTACCAATGACCTGCACACCGCCACTAAACATGCCTCCCTCACACAGTATGCAGATGACTCCACTCTCATCTGCTCAGCTCCAACTCTAACAGAACTACAACAGATCACTCAAGCATCTTTCTCTTCTGTTGAAAGTTGGCTATTAAATGCTCAACTCCTCCTCAACCCAAATAAGACCAAACTCCTCATCTTTCAACCCTCAAAATCGACCCCAGACATCCCCCATTTCAACATACTTGCCAAAGACAACACTTCCATCTCACCAACAGCCCACACTAAGCTACTCGGTGTACAAATTGACAACAAACTCAAATTTGACACTCCCATATCAGTCACAATAAAAAAGTCCACAAAAAACTGGGTGCCTTGTATAGAAACCAACAATACCTAACCAAACCAGACAGAATCTCTACCGCAACTTCCCAACTAATCTCAACCCTACTCTATGCATCACCCATACTCACAAATCTTCGATAATCAGACCTAAAGAAACTCAAAGCTTGCTACAATAAAATTGCAAAATTTGCATCAGGGGACTCCCACCGCAGTCACCACTGTGTCTCCCTTGGAAACCTAGACTGGCTTGAGCTCCCTCAACTCCTACACCTAACCCAACTTACCTTTGCTCATAAACTTGTAAACCACCCTCTTAAAATTCCCTCACTTCATACACTTCTCCAACCATACCAATCCTTCAGACCCCTTCGCTCCTGCAATAAAAATCTACTCCAAGTCACCAAACCCAACAACTCTTCAGGGGAAGCGCTATTCTCCTACTCCATATCCAAAATCTGGAACTCACTTCCCACTGCCATAACTATCCTCCCTTCCAGCAGTCTCTTCAAAAATGCTCTTAAAGCACACCTAAAATCTCACTGGTTATGTCCTTGTCCATAGCCCAACTAACCCTCCCCTTTCTCCTGTACAACTAATTAGCTGCCAGCTCTACTATTAGCTGTCAACAGGTTATCAGTATTTCATTACTATTTCATATCCTTTAACTAGCAGATGATTGCAGTATGATGTTTACTCTTTTCTCTGTGTGAGAAATTAATACTACTAGGCAAATGTCTTGCACCTTATATTGTTATTATACTCTGACATATGCCATTACCTGTCAGACTGTGTCTTTGCTATAAATACGCTGTTTTTATTTTTCCTCTGAAATGCTAGATTATACTCTTATATTATGTGAAATTTTGCTTGTCTGAATATATGGAGCCTTCCTTGTGTTATTATATTCTGACATATAGGTCATTTCTCCTGTTGAACTGTATCTTTATTATAATTATACAGTTTCTTTTTTCATCTGATATGCTAGATTGTACTCTTATATTATGTAAATCTCATATGTCTGAATACATGAAGCTTTTCTCTCTGGGCCTCCGGTGAAAATGAGCGTATACCCAGTCAGACTTTCCCAGTCAACAAATGTAAAATAAAAATAAAAATAAATAAATAAGCGAGAAAGGAGTAAAGCATGGTAAAATACAGTTGCCTGGTTGTGGGGGGGGGGGGGGGCATCCACTGGTGAGGAGTATTTTATATCCCTTTGTGATTATGATTATGATGGTGAGGATGATAGCATGGGTACTCTTCAGGGTGATGTGGGTATTAGTCGATTGATATGTCCACTATCTGGGTCAACAGCTGGTGGAGCAGGTTAGAGTTATCATGTGGCAGTTCGGACATAATCTACTGCTATATACCTGTTCCAGTGTCCCTTAACCAGTTACTGCAAAATACAGTGCACCATGGACACATTCATTTATTCTAAAGGGTTGATCCCCACAATCATACCTCTCAACTGCTAGATTTTAGCAGAATGTCAAGATTTTTGCCTCATATATTTTTTCTCTGCTCCTCTTAAACTGTGCAGCTTTCTGAAAAATCACTAAGGACTGAAGTAACTAAATAATAGCACACATTTGAGTTTTATACTATATATCCTTCAGAAAATGCATGCTAAAACAAAACCTGTTATTCTATTTACTTTATAAGTTTATAATAGCAATATTTAAAATCTGTTCCTATTTTTTGGCTTTTGTCCCCATTATATTAGGCTTTGTGCAGGTTTCTTCTGCTAAGAGGTTGAGAGGTATGACCACAATGCTCAACCCATTTTTCAGATGCATGTGTGGAACCTCTGGAAGAATAATGTCCGAGGATAAAATACCCACAATGCAGCCTGTTCTCGGGTGTGTCAAACAAAGGCATTTATTACAGCTGGTTCCAGAGACATGTATGGCATTTTCTGCAATATGTCTGAATACTGGAGTCCAGGAATAATGTAATGATGGCCCTCCTACAAAGTATGGTTGCTAACACAGCATCCATATTAACCTCTGTATGCACACTTGTGAGAACTTACCAGACAGCCAATGCTAACTCAGTTAACCAGGCTAGAGGTCGTGTCTATGTGTATAAAGGCAGTGTTGGATATACACCATAGCTCTATCTGCCAGCTCCAACAGCCATAGATGTAGATTCTTTCACAAATCAGAGTATTGGACTATGGCAAACTTGAGAATCACGTAATATACTAAGCAACATAGTACACAACATGCACCAAGTTTTTGTCTTTGTAACTTCATTCTGTCACACAGTGTTTGTCAGGGGTTATAGTTGTGGACTAGATACCATTGCTTTGCCTGTGCTGCCATGTACCATGCTCAAGCTTGTCTGAGGGGGTGCTGTGCTACTGTCATCAGATGGTGGTCCTCACTTTCCAGTACAAAGGTGCAAGTTTCAGGTTGTGTATGGGAGGGAGGTACACAAGTAGTAGGAAACCTGATGGTGGTAGTTGTGGCACTTGTGCACAAGACTGATGTAGAATCTTATTGTGCAGAAACGCAATGAGTAGGAAACATTCTGCATGCAGTAGCAGGGCCATGCTGAAGATCCCCCCAGATTTGTCTAAGCAGCAGAAACAGGCTTTAAGCAGGCCAAACCCTTACTCATTGCCTGTCTGGGCCTGTGACAGGGTGGCCTTGTAGCTATCCTGTCCTCTGCAGTTCCCTGTGACTTACAATTTGATGTCATTAGTCAAGGTTTGAGTGTGTAGCCTATGTCACCTGGAAAACATAATGGGGAGGGAGGGGCACATAGAGATGAGGTGATTAATCATTAAATCTTAAGTAACTCTCTATAATAGCTATGTAGGTATTAAGTGATGTATGGTGTACTTATCTACTAGATGTTCATGTGGTATCCTGCCATGCATTAAGCAGTGATACAATGAACTTGCGTGCCAAATAAGGAAATCATGGTCACTGCCAGCATGCTGGTCCGAGACATTAGTGATGCAGCCATGTACTTCACACACTACTTGTCAGTTAATGCAATAGTAGCCTTTCCTGTTATAGTATCTTTCCTCCAAAAAAGAAGTGCTGCCCTGATAGCAGCATGGGTGCAATCTATTACACCAAATACTTCAGGGAACTGTTCCAAACTGTAGAAAGCACTCTTGGTGATATATTGGTCCTCTGATAACTGTGGGGAATAGATGTATCCCTCCACATGGTTTAGAACAACAATGAAGATCTGCTGAAATATTGTTGAAGCTGAAGCCTATGAGATACCATATGTGCCCTGAGTGTATCTCTCAAAGGTCTCAATGGCAAATATAGTGAGGGCTGTACATACTTTGTTATCCTCATGAATAGGAAGGCCAAACATTTCCCCAGGTCCAGTTTGGAAGTCATACAAGCTGACAAAAGCTCTGATAATGTTGCTGTCCATATGAAAGCCAATAATTTCCTCTGCCTCAAAATTGTGATATGTTACTCACTGCCAATAATGCCTTTTCCTTGTCACTTCTTAGCACACCTGGTTCCAGTGTTACAGCAACAAGCATTTCAAAGTGTGAGTCAATGAAACTTGCAGCCACATCAAGCATACTTGCTGACTGGAAAGTGACTAGAAATGGTGGTGCTTGCTTTTTTTATAACCTATGTATGCAAGTCTGATAGTTAGCATAAAGGATTATGGCAATGAGCTGGCAATGGGCTACCTCCAGTGGCACAGGGTTTGATTCCTTTACATTTCATGTGCCTGCTGTGTAACCTTGAGAAATTTGTTTAAAGAACAGTGTTTTACTGCAACTAGGAATATGTTCTTCGCTGTTCAATGCTCTTCTGGACCACGTGTCTAGTAACTACCTATGTATCTATGATATGCATCTATAAAATGCAACTCGGAATAGCAAAAGGTGAGAAAGATGCCCCATTCACTTACCAGTGATGAAGCATTTATATACATTTTCTGAATTAATGTGATAATATACTCATTTACATGTGACTGTTGCTGTAACTTTGCAAAGTTAGCACACATGCACAGCAATGCTCTATGAATCACACTTTATTTACACGTCTGCGACTTGTGCAAGTGCACCCCACTGACTATGAATACCATTCTTTGTGTTTTGGTATTTCTTACAATGAAGTGCCTGGCAGTTTTCATATCTTAATATTATTCAAGATATGAAATGTGTTTACACTGCAATACATTGCATTATATAGAAATGCTCTTCTGTTTTTCTTTATTCCATTTTTCTTCCATTCTGGAGTGTTGTGAAAGTGTGCTTAGCAGACACTTGGTAATGGAGGTACATAATTAGATAAAGGAGGAATGCTATGAATGTATTGGCTTTAACTGTTTTTATTTAAAACTGCACATTTAACCAGAAACATGTTAAGAATATAATGAACCACCTCAGTGATTTTTTATTTTATTTTCCATTACCATATAGCACATACAAATATCCACTGAAATATCTTACTAGCAGGATTGAAACACTTAGCAGCAGTTATATACACCATAGAGTGGCAGCATAGCTTTGTGCTATTGTTCATGTGTTTGAATATTTTATCTGATATTGCAGTATATATTACGATCTGTGCAGATCTACTTTTAACCAGTTGTTGAACCAGAAAAATCAAATAACCCAGAAATGCATAAATGATACAGTATATGGCACTGCAACCCCTGGGTTAGATACTTCTATTTTAAAAGTTTTGTGATCTCACTTGTACCAATACATGATGATATGGCAGCTTTGACCAGTGAAACAGATCACTTCAATGACCTCATACCTTTGTCATTCAAAGATTCTTTTGAGTATCTCTGATGTACCAATATACTATATAGATTGTTAATATTACATGGTCATTATTTTGTCCCCATAATATTGTTTTCATTAATTAATTATTAATGGTGGACATACCAATATTGAACTCTTTCTGGACTCCACTGTTCCATTATGCAGCTCTTGAATTCAGCATGAATGTGACCTTTAGGTATAGCATTCTACTATTCTAACCTTCTAGTCCAACGCTATTTTTGTTTGATTGTTAACCTTTCCTCAGCTATATTGCATGAAGCAACATGCTTGGCTTCTCTTTATATTAGGTGCTTCTTCTTGTCCATTATTCAATATAGATTATAGGATCAATGGATCATAGAATCATAGGAAGTTACTAGACTACTGGCCCTAGGGCCCTTACAAGCCTAGCCAAGTTCTTACCCTTATTTCCATAATCAGCACCTATTGCCCCTGTCCAAGAGGGACACAGGTGGAAACCTCGGGGTGAATTTACAGTCATCCATCCAATCATCCAGATTGTGTTTGAGCAGGGCTAAAGAGGTACTCTGTTACTCTGTTTGACATGAAGTGGGAGTCTGTTCCAAAGTTGTGGTAACCTCTGGGAGAGAAATCTGTGCCTCAAGCAGGTTTTATTGATGTCACATACCAGGTTAAGGTCTTTAGACTGAGTAAACCATGTACCATTTGACTTACAGATATGCAGCATTTCCAATAAAGCAAGGTCAGAGATTGCCTTGTATGCAAGGCAGAGATAACCTCTGAGTAGTCTGTATGAAACAGAATAAAGTGACAGTGATTTCAGACATTCCCCTTAGGACAGATGCTGAAAACCTTGAATTTTCCTTGTGAGAAACCTTTGTGGTTTCTCCAGTTGCTGCAGGTGCTTCAAAAGATACATACCAAAAGGGGCTTTGTACTCAATTATCGGCCTGATGAGGGAAGAGTACAGGGAGTTTATAACTTCTTTTTTCTGGAAGCAATGCCCTCACTTATGAGATCATCAATATAGAATGCCCTTCTTACCACTGTGGAGACATGGTAGTCAAAGGTAAATTTGCTGCCAACCTGTGTGTCCAGGTCTCTCACCAATGAGTGCATATTTAAGGTGTTGCTATTGATGTGGTAGTTAGCAGGAACATTGCTTTTACTGAAAGGAATGCTAATACATTTTTTTGCATTGGGTTTAAGGCCATGACTTTGCACCAGTCATTTGTTTGTGTAAGACCCTCTTGTAGGATGTTGACATCATTTGGAGATACTATGACCACTCCCAGATTGCAGTCATCAGCAAACTTTGTCAGCCACAGACCTTTAGTTTTTGGTTGCACTTTGGAGAAAGAGATTCCAAACATTAGAGGTCCCAGGACTGATCCCTGTGGAATACCACTGGTTACAGGTCTGCTGTTGGAGGTGAATTTCCTTAATTTGACTATATGAGTTTTATCAGTGAGCCAGGTAGTGACCTATCTAATGATATAAGAGTTGATGCCTAGTTGGGTGAGTTTGTCAATGATGCCTGAGTGGGGGATAGTGTCAAATGCCTTGGCTTAGTCTAGGTAGGCAGTATGCACAGATTTCCCTTTGTCCAGGACCTTGGTGACTGTCTCGAAGAAGTCCACCAGGTTTAACAGGCATGATCTCCCTTTGACAAATCCAGACTGAGTAGGGTCAAGTGTTTGGAGATTACCTATATCTTTGTTGATAAGGTCCATGATGATTTGCTCCATGGCCTTGCAGATAAGGCTAGTCAGGCTAATAGGTCTATAGTTCCCAGGGCCAGTGGAAGCACCACCTTTGTGCAAGGATATAATGGTGGCTGTTTTCCATTCAGCTGGGATGAAGCTGTTGCTTACACTATGACTGAAAAGAGTACCCAATGGTGTTGCTAATTCATGCTGGAGTCCATGTAGGACGCAGCCTGGGATTTTATCAGGTCCCATGGATGCTGTGTTTTTGGCCTTAGAGAGGGCATTTATGACCTACTCTTTAGAGATACAAGGTAGGGGACAGATAGTATGGATGTTATGAAGTATGTGTGGTGGGGACAGGGGAGTGAAGTTTTCACAGAACCTGTCGGCCAACAGGTTAGCTATGTCCACAGGCTCAGTACATGTGGGATCATTAACTACCAGTTCAGCATAAATCTGGGCCTTTCCTTTTAGGTTGTGGATGTAACTATAGAATGCCTTGTGCTTGTCCTTTGTTGAGGACTCATAGTTTGCTTTGGAGGATGTTACAAGAAGTCTGATTTGCTTGTTTAAGTTGAGGAGGGAGTGTTTCCAGTTTAGGAGGGCTTGTTTCCTCTTACTCTTAAACAGCAATTTCTTGCTCTTATTGTAAAGCTTGTTAATGGCAGTTGTCCATCAGGCAGGTTTGGTCTTCCTTGAGGAGCTTGTTTTGGTCCTATCAGGTACGGCCGAGTCAATAAAGTTATACAGGTGTTCATATAAAGCGTTGGTGTAGAGCTTGGCATAGTTGTCAGTTCCATCTGAGGGAGGAGGTGCAGTGAAGCTATTTATACCATCCAATAAGAGATTATAATCTGCTTTGGAGAAGTTTTTTAGTTTGGTTGCTGCTGGGGCGGGGGGGTCAGGTGTGATAGTTACTTTGAGTGAGACCGATTTGTGGTCAGATCTCTCCAGGGAGGACATCACAGTGGGGCTGCTACAGTGGTCTGCCATATTGGTAAACACCAAATTCAGGATGTTGGCACCCCTTGTGGGGGTGTCAACCAGGTGTCCAGGGCATTGGAGTTAATAAAGCTGAGAAACCTTTGGGCAAGTGAGTTTGAGCATGAATAATTTACCCATTCAATGGATAGGTCGTTAAAGTCGCTCCAAACCATGGTGTTCAGATGTATCGTGATAGACTAAAGTAGATCCAAATAGGCAGAGTGGGTGTTCTGATTCATGGAGGGGGGTACTGTAGCTGGCAATGACCTGAATAGGTATCCTACCAACAGTTAATTGCACCTAAAGTGTCTCCAAGGAATCATACTGTTTAACCAATCTGGAGTTGCATTTATCTTTAATGAATATTGACACACTGCCTCCTTTAGTTTTCACTTCTTCAGTTTGAGGTCTAAACGTGTGGAAGGAGATGTAACCCAGTATAGCTGTGGTGCTCTGCACAGCCTTGAGCCAGGTCTCCATGACTGCACAAATGTCTGTGTCTTTCAAGGTGAGGTAAGCTGCCAGTGAGTGCAGTTTCATGTTGAGACTCCTAGCGTTTAGCCGCATAACCTTGAGGTTGTTCTTAGATGGAATTTTTACATTGGTAATTTTGTCCTTGGGACACTGCCTAAAAAAAGCACTATGGGGGTGTCAAGAGCCTTAGTCAGTAGCCAAAATACCAGGGGTGACAGATGAAGACTATCTCTGACAAAGCATTGAGGTCCATCGATCATGTCATCCCAGGCTGACAGATAGTGGATCCCCTTAGAATTACACTAGAAGCAAAGCCAATTATTAAAAAATCCAGGGCTTGTCCAGGATTTGAACCCGGTATGCCTTAAATGTTTTAAATGATAATTTAGTGCATACATAGTGCATTTGTTATGTATATGTTTATGCTGGCCAAGTTTCTCTACCAGAGGTTGTGAATTGTTTACTTAGTTAATTTCATTTCCTGTACATAGGCATGGCACGTTGTGTACCATTGTGAGCTACTGAAGGTTTTTCAACCAAGCAAAGTTAAAAGCATCTGTTCTTTCTGAAATAAAATCTTTAATTACCAATTTTGCTATTGATTTTATAGCTCTTTCTATATCAAATAGTGACTGGAATTGCCAGAACCCTAAGAACTTAATGTTCTTTGTAATGCCATACAATGCACTAACATTTGGCATTAGCTTTATTTTAATCACAATAGACAGTGTGTCACTAGGCTATGCTGAATTTCCAGCTTTGGCTGGTAGCCAGTCTGTAATATTATTTCTGGGTCTCTGATCTTCAGCATGCAAACCAAAGCATAAGTACAAGTGTGCCAAGAAATGGCTGTTAAGTTGGCCTTTAGTTTGGTTAGCCAGAAAAAAATCAAGATTAAGTTTTAAAACTGTTTTAATCAAGTATTATTGATGAACAAATAGTAGAGAAACCGAGGAGTTTAAGTCAGGAAAAAAGAGAATGAAGAAGCGTTGCTTGCATAAAATCAGTACGATTGTCTGTTCAGACATTAATCCAGCAAATTCCACTAATGATGCCATAAATATGTATAAATTAAAGGGAGCACAGGAAATGCAATATAAGGAAACGATAAATGAATGAGAAAGCTAACAGCCATGTTTATTTTACTTGTTTATTTTTATTAAAGTTCATCATTTTTCAGGAAGAAGCATTACCGTATTTTTTCTTACATTTTTCTTATATTTATACAATCTGCCTTAGGCCATCTTACATTGTTTTTTCTTATTAATTATTAGAGGAAATAACTTAGTCTTCCTGAGTTAAGATCCTTTGCAGTGGTCTATGAAAATTTCTGTTATATGAGCAGTGGATTAGCTCCTGTTCTGCAAAAGAATCAGAAATGCAATTCGATTTCTATGGTGATAAAACCCTTAATTGTTCATTCATTCATACCGTTGAATCCAGACAGGGGAAGGTCAAGTGGCCAGGTTCAGAAAGTATGATGAGCCCCTAGTATATTAGTGTTTAGAAAGGATTTACGGGCAGCCAACGCAGTTGTTCTTAACTATATTATCAGGGTAAAGGAAGTATTGGACAAAGTTAAGTCATGCTACCAGGTAGTAAAAGATAATGTTAAAATGTTAAGACTTGCATTAGAAGAAATAAATGTAGAAAAACGCTTTAGAAAACTGCATTTACTTTATATATTTGATTTCCAGAGACATACAAACTGAGACTCAAGATTATATTCTTAGGAAAAAGAATACGGAGAAATATAGAGAATATGAGAAAAACGAAGATGAATGCAGGCATGTCATTTTCATATTTATAACCCGTGGTGGTGGTGGTGCTGCGGTAGTGTTGTTGCCTCACAGTAAGACGCTGTCCGGTTCGATTCTCAGCCAGAGTGTCTTCTGTGTGGAGACATGCGTGAATGGGTGTACCTTGGTTGAAGGTTGTGCTTCAGGGCTGGTAACTCGGCACGTAAAAACTCAACTACCAATCATTAGCGGATCGGAATTCCGCTGTGGCGACCCCTAACTGGGAAAAGCCGAAAGACACAAACAAAATCAAGAAATGAACATTTGGTATAAAACAATAATGGCAGGACTCTGGTAAAAAGATGAAGGCAGATAAGAGGCGGCCTATACTCCATAAAGAGCTACTTAGTGATTATAATAATAAAGTTAATTTCAAAAATGGGAAAAAAAAAGTTTCCCAGTGCAGGGGGTTGCTTAATAGTTAATTAATTTATCCTATACTGCAGGAAGAGGGAAGTGAACTGCAGGAAGTGCAGGAACCACTCTTTATTGTCTACCATCCAAATGCAGTGTCTCTCTCTAATTTTGGTTTTGAAGCCTCATGAAACTCTGTGGAAACAGAAAAGTTTCCGAAACACACTTTAAGTGAGTTAAGTGATGCTTATAATGAGGAGCGGAGGGGCATTATTTTCTAGAAACTGCTGATCATCAGAAAGCCAGATAACTGCTTATTAGGTGCTAGCTTGGAATTTGTACTTCTGCTTTGCTCTTGGTGAGAGAAGGAGCTGAAGGTATTGATTCCTAACTGTCTCCAATTTGGCAGTGAGTGTCAGTATAAGACCTTCCTAACTGATCTGGTTGCTATTCAAAGCATCAACCAAAAAAAAGTTACAACAAGCGTACAGACCCCTTCCTCATCTGGGACAAGACTGTTGATCAAGAAAGAGCTTGTGGCCTGCTTCTCATCTTGGGATTAGTGTTACTGTTTTGCATCTGGTGTGAGAAGAGGCAAGGAGGCATTGTATCCCAACAGTGTGAAGCTGTGGTGAGACCAGCACTATTAGTAGCCAGATAGTAGCCAATTAGGTGACTCTCCACTATTTATCATTCTTTTCCTTTCAGTAAGTTTTGCTTGGTTAGCTACCGTCGAATCTAACTTCATAATATCTCTTAAAAGGGTCTATATCATGTTGTCAGACTCTTAAAAATTCGAACGTCATATGGTCAACACCATATGATCTAACTTTTAAAAGTTTGAATGTTTCAATGGAGATCTCCATACAGTGCGGAATGGGAAGATTTCCCTTTTCTGCACTGTAGTGTGATCTCGGAGTTGGTATTTTTAAAGAGCGGGGGTGTGGGGGGTGTAGCCCTCCACATGGTGGGTGCAGGGGGTTGCCCCCTTGCATAAACCATTCAGGTAGTTTTTTTTTCTTTGGTTTATTATTTTTTTTACATTTTCAAACTTTTAAAAGTTCGATCATATGGTGTTGACCATATGACGTTCAAACTTTTAAAAGTTCTATTATGTAATATAGACGCTCCTAAAATACTTCATCCATAATTGTTAGGGTCTAATTTGCTAGTTTCCCTCCAGTGTTGGTAGTGTCCTGTATACAGAGAAGCACCTTGAGTTGACATTTTTCTTATAAAAGTGCCCTTGAAATTTCACCAGTATGTATTTGCACACAGAGAATTAATTTTGCACTGCCTCCAGAGTTACAAACCAGATACTTCTGACTTTACTTTATATTATCATCGCAACCGTCATATCAATAAGAAAGGGCCTGCTGCCATGGATATGAACTTTCTCACTATCTACATTACCAGCTTGGTGGATATGGGCATCCTGAGGAAATGTAGAAATTGCCTCATGTTTGAGTTACATAAAAAATAAATATACCGCAAGGCTGATCAAACAGGACAATGCACTTGAGCTTCTCCATGTTCAAAGCATCATAGGCATAATCCCATAGAGCTTCTCCATGTTCAAAGCATCATAGGCATAATCCCATACCACTTCCTTGCAAACTATAGGTCTCCCTCTATGACCCAGGAAACTCATACCATGTATTTAAACTTACTGGAAACACTCTCCATCCAACCCAATACCACATCCATGGGTGACTTTAATTACCTCACTATTAACTGGGAATAATTTATGGCACCAAACATGCAGGCACAGAGATTCCTAACTCAAGAAATTAGGAATAAATCCTTATGACACATGGTGGATAGCCAGCTGGCAAAAAGACAGGAAC
Source organism: Protopterus annectens (assembly GCF_019279795.1). Lineage (NCBI taxonomy): Eukaryota > Metazoa > Chordata > Ceratodontiformes > Protopteridae > Protopterus > Protopterus annectens. The sequence continues at coordinate 933,065,395 of NC_056734.1, forward strand.
CATCACCATTGGAGTCCCTCAGAGATCAGTCCTGGGATCACTCATTTTTGGCATCTACTTCTCTGAAGGCAAAGAAGATGTCAAGGTCCTCTGTCCAACCAAATTTGCAGATGATTGCAAATTAGGAGCAGAAATAGAATCTCTAACCAATACTAATGATCACCAGGAAGGTCTGACAAAGACAAATAATTGGTATCAGAGGTATTAACCAAAACAAAATGCCAAAAAATGCATAATAGTATCCTTTGGGAAGTCATCTATCCATGGTAACTGTCATATTGACAACACATCCCTAAGAGTTGTCCCAGTAGTTGGTGACTTCAGGACACATGTAGTCAGTAATCTAACCTTTGACCATCATGTGACTACAGTTGAGGAAATCATTCTATGTTATGCAACTTATTAACAAAGGTATGGCATATAGGGCCAAAGAGATCATGGTTTCAATGTATTCTGCATTCATCAGACCGATTATTAAGTAAAATGGCCGCTTTGATATGTACCTAACTAGGCACATCCAACAATTGGAATTTCCACAGAGGTTCCTTACTAAAGAAATGCATGGTGTAAGTAACATGTCCTATGCAAACTGCCTCAAAACCATATCCCTGTATTCTGTCTTCCACAAGCTTCTGAGAGGAGCTCTATGCCTAGCTTACAAGGCATTTTCAGACCCCACCCTGATGGACCTCCTTCATATCTGCAAAACAAACATCACCAGAATTAACCATTCTAAAGATTTAAACCTTGCATGTGATATAAATATGACCTGTTGGAGAGACAGGTATGTATCCCAGAGACTATTTATTGGCAGTGGATTTTGTACAGTGTCAAGTTTCCAGCCCAGTGCCTTACCTTCACAGAAGGTACACACACAAATCTACCAGCATGTCTTTTAAAACTCACTTGACTGCAGGGAGGACATGCAGACTCCACACAGAAGGCGTTCCAGCCAAGAATCGAACCGGAGAACCTCTTGCTGGGAGGTGACAATGCTAACCGCTGCACCACCACAGCTGACAGATAGATGATTCTTCTATAATTTAATTTATTCTTTCCTATAGTCTATCGTGTGACTCAGAGCAGGGCATTTAATTGGACATTGCTCCTGGGTCACAGATGAAAAGGGACAGATTTGCCTTCTAACCACATCTTCTTAGCAATACACAAAAAAGACAATATAACTATGTTGGGAATAAAATGTTAAACTAAAACTACAAAAATATATGTCTTTTCCTAAGTTTTACTAGAAGTTGGGAAGGAGATTTATTTCAGTATCTCTATTTCTAGGAACAAATCAGATCAATTATCCAACTGAGTCAAACACAACAGATGGATGCATGATTGGGCTGGTATCAGCAACAATGCAGTCTGGTAAAATAAATACTTAATAACAGACTGTGTGAATATCATAGGTCCCTTAACTATTACAATATGTGTCTTTATAGAGATCAGAGAAGGGTATATGGAAGGCTCATTCTAATGAAAAATGAAATTGTGGATACCACCTTGTGGGACAGAATGAGAAGTAAATTGATAATTCCTGATGGATGCCATATGTTCTGATATTGATTATCAATATGGATATCTTCTGTTTGTGTACAATTATCTAACAAGAGGTACATGTATTTTAAACAATTATATTCAGTGAAAATTGAGAACAATGATGAAAAAAGATCCTGCAGGGTTTTCCTCAGTACATGTACTACAAAATTAAAAGCTGTTGATGTTACAGATGATCTAGAAATAAATGACCTGACTCTGCCAGGATTCCATAAGAACAAGAAGGAAATGTGGGTGGACATTCTGTTGGGATTATTCAGTAAGAGGTATAATTGTGCCCATATGTAAGAAAAGTAATATAAATAGCCATAGAAACTACTATCATTTTGAATTATTTACTTTTATGTATACTTTGTTGACTGAATTAGTCCCAATAGGCTAGTGGGCTCTTTTCAGGGGAGACCTGAGGTGACATTTATGCTGTGCTCCTTCTTTACAACCTTTAAAAATCTTGGAATGGATAGTAAGAGAAAGACTTCTTGAATAAATAAAATAGAAACTAGCAATGTCAGTAATGCAACAGGTAGCACATTCACCTTCGGTGCAGAAGGATGGGGATTTTATTCCCCCACCAGTTAGACCATTTGCTGAAACTGCAGAGCAACATAAGGGGGGGGGGTGCTGGATTCCTGAGTGTTCTCTCCTTCAGATGAGACATTAAACAAAGGCTCCGTCTGCTTGAGTTGGTGGTAGCTCAAGTGGATATAAAAGAACCGACTGCACCTATCAAAAACAGTAGGGGAGTTTCCCGCAGTGCCTTAGCCAAATTTCCCCTAGTAGTATAAATACCACTAGTGGTCTCCCCTGAAAAGAGGCTACTAGTCTAGTTGGACTAATCCTGTCAACAAAAAAATAATAAAATAAATAAAAACGTTAATAACAGCCTTGAAAATGGCTTACAAAAGAGAACCGGACAGCGTCTTACTGAGAGGCAACAATGCTACCGCAGCACCACCACCGCGGTACCGCAATCTCCACTGATACATTTCGATATTCCAAAAGTTGAATGTCTGAGCATCGGGATTCGAGGTTTTGGGATTTCGAAATTTAAAAGTGAACCCATATATATATATATATATATATATATATATATATATATATATATATATATATATATATTGTTTGTTTATGTCTTTCGGCTTTTCCCGGTTAGGGGTCACCACAGCAGAACTCCGGTCCGCTAATGAATGGTAGTTGATTTTTACATGCCAAGTTACCAGCCCTGATGGACAGCCTTCAACGAAGGTACGCCCATTCACGCATATCTCCACGGAGAAGATGCTCTAGCTGAGAACGCCCATTCACACATATCTCCACGCAGAAGATGCTCTAGCTGAGAATCGAACCGGACAGCGTCTTACTGTGAGGCGACAAATATATATATATATATATATATATATATATATATATGGGTCTACTGTATATAATCGAAAACTTACTTTTTCGAAAATAAACAGTAGACCCACAGTAACGCGAAAGTACACTTAAGTGAAAGTGCACTTCCATGAACATTGGTTCAACGAACTGATAAACAACAGAGAAACATTGTTTTTGCATATATATATATATATATATATATATATATATATATATATATATATATATATATATATATGAGTTCACTTTTAATTTCGAAAGAAGTTTGAGGTCTTGGAATCTTGAAATGAAAAATAAAAAACACCTGAAAGAAGAAAACCTCATACATCATGTTTTGCAGGGTGCAGGGCTTTGCCCCCCACACTCCCCGCAATGTAAACATAACAACTCCGAGATCGCACTGTAGTGCAGATAATGGTAAAGCTCCCATTCTGCACTAAACAGCAATCTCCACTGATATATTAAGAGATTCCAAAAGTCGAACTTCTGAATGTTGGGATTCGAGGTTTTGGGATTTTGAAATTTAAAAGTGAACCCATATATATATATATATATATATATATATATATATATATATATATATGTATATATATATATATATATATATATATATATATATATATATATGGGTCTACTTCTATGCTGACAGCCCATTTCACTGAAACCCATTTCGCTGACAGCTCATTTCATTGACAAACATTCTAGGTGGGGGCTGTGCCCCACACCCCCAACTATATATAACAACTCCACAGTCGCACAACAGTGGGGAGAGAGGGAAAACCCAGGTTTTTGCCTTGAATACTTTTGTGAATGAAATGAGCTGTCAACGAAATGGGTTTCAGTGAAATGGGCTGTCAGCGAATAGAAGTAGACCCATATATATATATATATATATATATATATATATATATATATATATATATATACACACACACACACACACACACATTTTATATATATATATATATATATATATATATATATATATATATATATATAGGTCTACTGTATATAATCAAAAACTTACTTTTTCGAAAATATACAGTAGACCCATGGTTACACGAAAATGCACTTAAGCGAAAGTGCACTTACATGAACACTGGTTCAACGAACCAATAAACAACAGAGAAACATTGTTTTTACAGGGGGGCAAGCCCCCCTGCACCCCAGCCCCCCTACTTAAATATACCAACTCCAAGATCACACTACAGTGGAGAAACACGTAAATTCCCTTTCCCCACTGTAGTGTGCTTTGGCACCTGTGTTCCTTAATGGTCTGTTGAACTGTTCTTTGCGAAGTGTGCTTTCGCATAAGTGAACTTTTGCATAACCGAGGATCCACTGTTCGTTTTCGAATAAGTGGATTTTCGGTCTTTTACAGTAGACCCATATATATAAAATCTGTACTGATAATAGACCACTGTCTAAGAAAATGTGATCACTTTTGAAATTTGTTTACTCCCTCGTGTTGATCCCAGTCTCCAGTTGCAGCATTGCAAAATCCAGTGTTAACATACCCTATCAACATTCTTATTAATAGATCAATAACAGAATAACCCAGACATCCTAGCCACATGGCTAAAGCCTGAAATAAAAGATGCTGAAATACTACCCGCTGCTTATAATATCATTAGGCTCAAAAGAAAACATAAAAAAGCAGGTGGAATAGCTATAATCTTTCCAAATGTGCTCACAGCAACTCCCTATACAGGCACAATCCCAGCTTTTGGAAAAGCAGAAATTCTAATCTCATTCCTGAAACCTAATAGAGCCAAAAGCATATGCATTGCTGTGCTATATATCCTCCCCAGGACAGAATATTCCAATACTTGAAAACATACTATCCTGGATAACAGATACAATCACAAATGAAAGTATCCTCCTTGGTGATATAAACATAGACTGGCAGTCTTTATCTGCAAATTCAGCAATCAACAGCATGAACCTCTTTGGATTCACACAATTTATTAGTACGCCAGCAAGGTATGGTAAAAACAATCTGTCCTGGATTGGATTCTGGTTACCAACCCATTTAATTTTACCTCCTCAGGTACCCTCCCTGATAAACTGATCACCTGCCAGCGTATACCCACAGGAGTATTGCACAGCTAACAAAGGAACATAAGCTCAAAACTACTCAGGATCAAATTCACCAAGGAATCTTTCACTGAATCTCTAAAGGCAGTTAACTGGTCCATCTTAAAAAGACTTCCCTTAAATGATGCAGCTGAATAATTAAATGCAGCATTTCTAAATATTCTTAACACATTAGCCCCATAGCATACAAAACAATTAAAAACAGCCATACCCCATGGTTCAGCAAGAAATGCAAACTCCTTACGAAAGATGGAGACAAAGCATGGATTAACTGGCAAAAGAATAAAAATGACAAAAATTGGCAAATATTCAGACAGCTCTGAAACCAAGTTAAAAAACAAGTTAATAGTGATAAAAAGTCTTATTATACTCAGCTACAAAATAGAAATAAAAGCAACACTTAAATTTCTGTTCCTCCATATTCTCTCTCATCATCCCAGGTACAAAAAATAATCCCAGCACATACCCAGACATCCCCCCTCTTCAGACAGCTACCTATTTCAATACATATTTCATAGAGTGCATAGCCAACTTAACTTCAGACTCATCTAAACATTCCGTTCCACACAGCCAACTTCCCCTAACTTAGACCCTACCACATTTCCTTCACAAAACTCACCCATCTGCAACCTCTCCAATACACATGCAGATAATTCCACCCACTTGACCTTTCAACCAGTTTCTGTAACTCTCATAAGAAAGCTTTCACGTAAACTACTCTTGTTCCTGCTCAGCCAACAACCTTCCCCCAGAATACATAAGTCTAGCCACAGATGCAATAACATACCCAATCAACATTCTTATTAATAGATCAGTAACAGAATCCTGTACCCCTAACTTGTGGAAAATGTCACACATTGCCCCATTACATAAAGGAGGTGATTCCACTAACATTTCAAATTTCCATCCCATAGCCATCCTTTCTCCCATTTCAAAAATCCTTGAAAGATGTATCCCTCAATAATTTTCTCCACTATCTCTTAAAAAATAAGCTAATCACCAATATGCAGCATGAATATTTGGCCAGACCACAGTACCTTTACTGCATTACTATCATTTACAGACACTGTCAATAAGGCTCACAACTGTAATAAATTTGTATCTGCAGTATTTGTAGATCTATCAAAAGCCTTTGACATGGTCTGTCACAGTAAGCTCCTCAATCAACTCTCCACCCAGGGTCTAGCATCTCCATCTATTCAATGGTTCTCTAGTTATCTTGCTAACAGGCAACAAGGTGTAAAATGGCAAGGATCCATCTCCACATATCTTCACACCTCCATAGGAGTCCCACAAGGATCCATCCTTGGCCCTTTACTGTTCAATATTTTTATCAATAAGCTACATTCATCCTCTTCTGAAGGCACCTTGATTCAATATGCAGATGACTCTCCCATCATCTACTCTTCAAACACCATAACTCACTTCTGAGAAAGCATTCAACAAGCTGTCATCTCCATTGAAAACCTGTCTTACAACGGTACAACTCCTACTCAACCCCCAAAAAAACAAACTTCTCCTCTTTACTTCAAAAACTCATACCCAAACAAAGCATCTTTCTAATTTTTTTTTTTGCAAATGGCACTGAAATCGAGTTAGTCCACCATACCAAACTATTAGGAGTCATAAAAGATGATGATCTTAAATTTGACCTCCACATCCAAAGCAATATCAGGAAAACCCACCAAATGTCATACAGAAACAATCATTTTCTGAGCACACCCACAAAAACTACTCTAGCCAAAACCTACCTTTTGCCCACCCTATTCTATGGAGCACCACTTCTAACTAATTTGCAATCCTCCATAAAAAGCAAACTTGAAAGCTGCTAAACAAAATTACCAAGTTTGCTACTGATTCAGCCTCCCTTACCCATCACTTTAAAGATCTGCATACCCTTAGTTGGATGAGCTCCCCCTCCACCTCTCCTACATTCATATTATAACAATACATAGGTTCATAGGTAGGTACTAGGCTATCAGCCCAAGGGCCTAAGTAAGCCTAGCCAACAAGGTTCCCTGGCTTACGCCATCCAAGAAAGTTAATTTCCTGTGCCCCTGTCATGAGCCACAAAAGTGATCCCCGGGGTGTATTTCCTATTTCCCATGCATTCATCAAGACTTTTCTTGAGGAGTGCTAATGAGGAGCTTTGCTTGACATAGATGGGTAGCTTGTTCCAGAGTATAGGAAGTCTCTGGGACAGGAATCTATCCCTCCAGCATGTCCTGTTTATTGTGGTGACAAGGTTTTGGTCCCTAGAGTGTGTAGCTTGGAGAGATTGGGATTTCTTTAGGTGTAGCATGTTCAACAGCTCTGGGTTTAACATAGCTTTATATGTTAGGCAGAGATCTCCTCTGAGTAGGCAATATGCTACAGAGTAAAGCTGGAGTTTTTTGAGATGGTCAGTGTAGGGCATCTGTTTGAGGCCAGTAATCCTCTTTGTGAGGTACTTCTGTGGCCTTTCCAACTGCTGCAGATGTCTTGTGAGGTACATTCCAAAAGGGGCGTTGTACTCTATAATGGGTCTAATGAGTGCCGAGTAGAGAGGAACAATTACCTCTTTTTTCCTGGATGAGAACCCTTTTGTGATGAGGTGTGCCACATAGAAGGATTTCCTGACTACTGTGGCAATGTGATTATCAAAGGAGAGACTACTATCCACCTGGATCCCAAGGTCTCTTATCACACATTCGGCATAAAGTAGACTGCCATTTATGTGGTAGTTCATGGGTACAGAGTTTTTAACCAAAGGGAATAACAATACACTTTTTGACATTGAGCTTGAAGCCATGCCTCTGACACCAGACATCTGTCTCAGTGAGGCCCTTCTGTAGGATGTCCACATCATTTGGGGACTTGACTATGGCTCCTAGTCATCTACAAACTTCATTAGCCAGAGGCCTTCTGTGTTAGCCTGTACTTCAGAGAAGTAGATCCCAAACAGGAGAAGTCCCATGACTGAACCCTGTGGTACTCCACTTGTCACAGGTTTGAAGTCAGATTTGGAGTCTGCAACTTTTACAGTGTGGGTTCTGTCAGTGAGCCATTTGGCAACACATCTTGTGTCGTAGGGATTTATACATAGTTTAGTGAGTTTAGCTATAATTCCAGAATGGGGGATGGTGCTGAAAGCCTTGGCGAGGTCAGGATAGGCTGTGTGAACCACCTTACCCTTGTCTACAGCTTTGGTGACTGCCTCAAAGAAGTCGATCAGGTTCAGAAGGCATGATCTGTATTTCACAAACCCAGACTGGGTGGGATCCAGAGTTTGGAGGTTACCAATGTCTTTGTTTATGAGTCCCATGATGATACATTCCATGGCCTTGCAGACCAGGCTCATCAAGCTAATTGGGTGATAGTTCCAAGGATCAGTGGTGGCTCCCCCTTGGTGGAGTGGGATGACATACACAACCATTAGCCTGCCCAGCTCTTACCCCTTTAATCAACATGTATTTTCCAAAAAGAACTCTTAGATTGGAAGATAGACAACTTTTCATCATAAATAAACTGAATAAATCAACTGGACAAAGCCTATACTCATACTCAGTAGAAAAAAATGGAACTCCTTACCTCTAACCACCAGAACTGTTTCTAACCTACCTACCTTTAAATGCTCCCTAAAAGAATACCTTACAAAATCTGAGTCCTGCTCCTGTGGCATTCCTGGCTGAACTTACTCACTATATTTTACTCACCTCCTTCAACCTAGATCATACTTCACTACCCTCTACAGCCTCCTAGTCCACTCCTTTTGTTTTCCCCATTAGCTAACCTTATTTAATGCATCTCTGCAGACCTTTCCTCCCTACTCACCTAAACTACCTGAAGACACCCTAACCTGCAGTCTTCTTATAATCTCCTTCTCACCATCCTTCTTCTTTCTATAACCATAAAATAAACACCTCGCTCATACTATGACATCACTCAGTTTCACCTCACTGACTCTAATCATGTAATCTCTGAAATCTCTGTAAATATCTTACTAGAATTGTCTCAGGTCTCATTTACCACATACTAATCTATGTTATGACTATTGAATTTTTCCTCACATATTCTCTTCAACTCATGTAATTTTCATTGCATTCTGCTATGAAACATGTTCTATGTTTTTCTCATTACAGCATTCTTTTACTTTTATGTTTGTACTGTAACATGATAATTTTTGATTTAAAATACCTGTTCTTACTGTTTTGTAATGTAGCATGATACTTTGTGATTGACAATATCTGCATTTGCTGTTTTTTTTAATGTAACGTGATACTTTGTCATTTAAAATATCTATACTTGATTTTTGATTGTGGAGCTTTACTCCTTGGACCTCCACTAAAAAGCTGCACTATCTGGCCCAGTCAGACTTTCCTGGTAAAAATGTCAAATAAATAAAAAAATAAATAGATGCAATACATTTTTTGTCTATCACATTTTAAGTAATTATATGAAATGCATGCTTCTCTTATTTAAAGCTATTCAACTTTCTAATTTTTTTTTTTGTTTAAATATGAGCTATATGGAAATAGTTTGTAGAAAACATGGTGGTGTAAGAGAATGACAGAAATGGAACCATAAATCAGTGGAGGATTTATAACTTAAAATGTGGAGACTGGAACACAGTTTCTTAGACTATAAGCTATATGAAGTATTGTGAATGAACTTTTCAGAAAGAACTTAAATACACACCCTAAAGTGTAAACAGTATATGACAAAGTGAAGAATCTAGGATCTGTACTTGCTTCTAAGGAAGAAAAATCATTGCATTATGTGTTGGTATATCTATTTACAACTTTATGAAATGAGATCCAGTAATAAGAAAAACATGACTATGCCTCTTTGAACCCCTAGCTGTGATATACTGTGCCTTACCCTTGATGTTTTCTTTTATTATTTTATTAGTGTATCAATAAATGTTAAAGCAGTAACATTCTGATTTAACAACAAACTGTAAATAAAGAATGTTTTGTCCGGTTTACCAATTACTTCTATAAGTGTACCTTATTAGGATAATGGAAGAGATTCCTTCTTTAATGAAAGATTGCTCACTGTGCTAATACAGTTAAGATTTCAGGTGACATTTTTATACATTTCAGCCAGACATCTGTCTATGCCAGGAGATTTTGGAGTCTTAGGTGCCTCCCTGCTTCCTAGAAAAGTTTAGGCATTAACAAAGCAGAGTCTTTCTATATCCTGTAAGACTATACTTGTCTTGCAAAGGCACTTCCCTGTAATCCCGAGATGAGTATACTCATCACTGTTTCCAAAATATAATTTCTGAAGCCCTGGTACATATAATTACCTAAAACTAAGACAGCAGGGTGGCATCTGCAAAGTGACATGATTGGATAAGCATGTATGGAGAAATGGTCAGCATGAAAAGTTTGCAAAAGGTTTGATAAACATGACATATTTTCCATATTTACACCAATAAAACAAAAATGGAATGTGATACTGTTATGTTTGGTGTGGTGCCTGCAAGCAGTGGGTGTTAGTAAAAAGGCATATAAACATGGTAGATGACAGGAAGTCTTTCTGAGAAATAAATTATTAGGACGGCATAGTGGTGCAGCTGTAGCATTGTCGCCTCACAGCAACAGGTTCTCCAGTTCAATTCTCAGCTGGGATGCCTTCTGTGTGGAGTCTGCATCTCCTCCCTGTGTTTGTGTGGGTTTCCTCTGGGTGCTCCAGTTTCCTCCCATGTTATAAAGACATGCATCTGGAGCGTTTCTTCCTGGTCCTCTGCTGAAAATTGGATTTGTTCCAAGTCGGACTTTCCCAGTAAATAAATAAAATAAATGTTTGGTAAAGTAGCTATGGATATTAGCAATATTTTCATTTCTAAATGAATAACTACCTGAACTGTGGGTGAACAAATAGTGCCATCTTATGCACAACATTCAAGTACACAGTGCTGCCACTGATACTTGCCATCTGATATCTACAGGTTTATAGAGTCATATTGTTGTTTTAAAATTGAAATATTAGGAAACTATTATATGCACAATTTGCACAGACTGTGCAAAATCACAAAACAGCACTGTGCTTCCTGTTCTTTTCATACATCATTGGAAAGCCCTCAAATAACTGAAGAATATTCCCACTGATACCTCAGGAGATATTACTCTTTATTTACCATAGCTCTAGTAATCTGTAGCAAGTGAAATACCATTTCTGCTATAAATTTGCAATATAAAAATCAGCATCACCAGTTAGACCTATGAAACTATCACAGTGCATAGCCTATTATCTATCCCCTCCATGCTGATGCTCGTCAACTCCCCTACTCTACTTGGAACTCGTGTCCACCCCTAATTTCTAACCAGACACTGTAATACTCTCAAACAGGGTCTAATCTCTCTCACTACTGCACCAGAACAGCGGAAGAAAGAAAGTCTCCAGTTTAAAGTTCCAGGGCTTCCAATCTCCCCTACTCTACTTGAAACTCGCATCCGCCCCAATTTCTAACTGGACACTGTAACAGTCTCATACAGGGTCTAACCTCGCTTGCTACTGCACCCAAACAACTGAAGAAACAAAGTCTTCAATTTAAAGTTCCACGAATGCCATTGTAGATCAAACATTGATATATGGTCCCAGAAGTAAAACTAAATATATTTGTAAGTGAAACAGAGGTCTGTAATGGTGTACACCTTTGCAGGGGATGATAGAGCTCTCTGAAAAATTCCATCCCCCTCTCTCACACAAAACTTGATTAGCTATTGCAAAAGCAGCAATATAAGGTTTTATGTCCTAATAAAAGCTTTTTAGGAGTTCCCAACAATGATTAATAAATAGCACTGCACTAACTACATTTATTTTATCCCACCTAAAGGGCTAACAAAGTTAACAAAGAAATGTAACTCAGGATATTTTCTTGTACCAAGTGTTTTAAATATTAGCAGAATTTATATAAAATTTAACCACTTTCTGCACTTAAAATCTACTGCACCAGTTGAATAAATTTGTTTACAATTGTTACCTGTTTAGAGATCTTTATTTTGCAGTCGTGGTGGGGACAGGGGCTCATACTAGCTATCCACTATGTCATTTTCTCCACTACAGTAAGTGGTTTCCTGTTAATACCTCCCATGCAAGTTAACAAATGATAGTCAGAATTGAAGGTGTCATTTTTAAAATAAAGGAAAGAAAAATACTTATCCCCTCCACGCTGGTGCTCACCAAGTAAGTCTGACTAAACCTGTTTTGGATTCTGAATTTTAGAGTATGCTATTTTTCATGAAAGTGTTTGCCTAACACACTTACTTTAGCTGTCTGATGATAACTAGTATATTTGCATTTGTTAATATAAAATTCAGTGCTAAAGTGTCAGTGTAGTAATGCTTTTACACAGCAATGTAGGTTAGAGGTAGTCGGTCACCAGAGGATACTATATAAATATATAATGTTCCACTTTATTAAGTTGTAGTTCTTTCTTCATGTCACAGTAGGCAGTATCTTTTTTTACCTTTAATAGGGCTAGCTAGTATATTCCATATGTAATAGACCACGTGTCCTACCTGGACACTAGTTGAAGGTCTTTATGTAATTTAAGGTATCATGTCGAACTCAGGTTCTTTTTAGTGCTATTATACTAGTTCGAATTTGTCAACATCCAAACTTTGTTTACAACAATCGAGCAAGTGAAACTAACAGTCAAGGTTGTTACCCAGTGTAATATAAGTATTAGAAGTTAATTAGTTGAAATCCTCATTTGCTCTCATTTGTTTCTATAACTAAATCTGCTCTAGAAATTATAATAATAAAATAATACAGGGCAACATTGCAAATGATAAATCCATGCTTTATGGTCTATCTTATATCAGGTACCATTGCTGTAACTCATGTACTAGTGAAGAGGAACTATAGTCATTTTCTCATTGGTCATAAATTACTTCTCAATGTCCAATGCGATTTAAGCATTTTTTTCATTGGTTATAATCTGGTCACAATGTTCCAATGTATTATAAGCATTTTAATTGGTATAAGTTGCACTCATTGTCCTATGTAGTTTAAGTATTTTAGACTTGTTTTCTACAGTGAATTTCACCAGACTGTTTTCATTATTCATTGAAACGTCATTGCATTATCTTGTCTGTCACTCTTCAAAACGTGTACACACCTTCTTCTCCATCTCGTTTCATTACCAGCTCCCTTACTCTACTTGGAGCTCACATCCTCCCCTAATTTCTAACTGGACATTGTAGCACTCTTGGACAGGGTCTAACATTGCCCACTACTGTGCCCAAACAACTGAAGAAAGAAAGTCTTCAATTTAAAGTTCCAGGGCTGCCAATGTAGGTCAAACATTGATATACAGTCCCTGAAAGTAAAACTAAATATATTTGTAAGTGAAACTGAGCTGAGTAATGGCGTGCATCTTTGCAGGGGATGACAAATCTCTCTGAAAGATTACATTACCCTCTCTCACACTAAACTTAATTAGCTATTGCAAAAGCAGCAGTATAAAGTTTTTTGTCTTAATAAAAGCTTTTTAGGAGCTCCCAACAACGATAGCATTACACTAACTACATTTATTCCATCCCAACTAAAGGGCTAACAAAGTTAACAAACAAACATAACTCATGGTATTTTCTTGTACCAAGAGTTTTATATATAGCAGAATTTATAGATCATTTAACCACTTTCTGCATTTAAAATCTACTGCACCAGTTGAATAAATTTATTTACAATTTTTACCTGTTTGGAAATAGTTTTTGCAGTTGTGGTGTAGACAGAGGCACTTTCCACTCCGTTTGCCTTCACTTTACTCAGGCTAAATCCACTCCCCTACCCTACCTCCAATTCCCACACACCCCATCTCCACCTACATTTATTTTAACCTAACCACACCTACCTCAACCACCAATCCAATCACACACCACTACCCTCACTACAGCTCATCTCCCGCTAATTAATCTGTGCTCCAACCCAATTCTCAATCATTCCTTCTCTCACAAAGTATTCATATTCTTAAAGCAATCTATCCCACATAGATTTACTAAGGATTTCCCTCCCATTCATGCACCCATGTTAGTACAATGCTATTCTTTCACATCTCCGTCCTCAACTTACTTATAGTAGCCCTCCATTTTTCCTCTTTACACAACCATATTATTATAATAAAAATCCACTCTCCCACCTATCCCTTCCCCTCCCTTCCACATACTTCATACACTAATATCTATATAGCACCCTGCCTCTTTAATAGTTCTAAGATAGAACTATTCAATTATAAATACATACAGACATCACCCTCATTTTGTATATATTAACTGCAAAATTACCAGACTATCACCCAAATTCCTATGCCCACTTCTACACACAAAACCAGAGCTGCAATTAAGTGGTGATATCCACCAAAACCCAGGCCCTAAACAAATACCACAATCAACTCAAACAACAAATACTTCTGACTCCCTGCCTTTCTCTAACACAACTAGAAATGCTTCTCATACTCTACTGATAAATATGAACATTAGGAGGATCTTAAACAAACTACACAAATTCCACACATTCCTCTCCTTTTACAACCCTGATATAGTAGTTTTGACAGAAACATGGCTAAAACCCCCATGTAAATGATAATGAAGTCTTACCCCAGGCTACAGCATCCTAAGGCTAGATAGAATTCATAAGCGGGGCACAGAACTAGTTATAATAATTAAAGAAACTCTAAATCTAGAGTGCTTAAATATGTGTGCCCCAAATCTCAATAATACAGAAGTAACCAGCCTCTTGCCTCATACTCAACCCCAATAAACAAATTCTCATATTATAAGTCTATATTCCTCCTGGTAACAACACAAATATAACCAACAATCTGCTTTCGTGGTCTTCTTCCACGTTTTGCCATATAACAATAATAATAGGTGATTTCAATTCAGACTGATTAACTTAACCCTCAGAGAACCCACTAATTGCATAAACTTGCATGGTTTCACACAGATTATACACCCACCAACTAGGACTGATAAACATAGTAACAAGCAATCAGTTCTTGAGTGGACCCTTTCCAATAAACCCTCAGTGGTCCATCAATTAGGATGTCTTCCTGATAGCATGTGTGCCATAACTGTTCCCCAAAAAGTATGATATATAAACAAGTACACAACAAAACAAACTTTTCACCTGATATCATTAAATCAGTGCTGCAGCAATGACTGGTTCTCACTAAAGTACCGCCATCTCAACTTAGCAGTTGAATATTTTAATAACAAATTCCTAGATGTTCTAAACAGTATGGCCCCCATCAGAAGAGTCCAAATCAAATCCAACTACACTCCATGAATAACTAAGCAACCCCTACAACTTCTCAAACAGAAAGACAAAACCTGATCCCAATACCATGCTAACAACAGCCAAGCCTCCCTTGGCAGCTATCTACAATTAAGAAACAGGGTAGTTCAGATTTATTTGTATAAACTTAGGTGGTTGTGATGTCATGATACAGGAAATTTTAAATTTTGATACAATGCCAATAAAAGTATTGAAATTCAACACCATTTTCAATACTCAGCACAGTATATCTAAATCAAAGCGTATTTAAATTGGAGTTTTGTTTGCATGCAGTAAAGTCTTTTCAGTGCTAAAGAAACACTTTGAAACCTGTACAGAGTTAAATTTTTTGATAGGCTTGAGGTAATTATTGTGTGGTGGTAGCCCATTCTCAATAGTTAAGACTGAACTGGAAGTGCATGCTGTACAGAGTAGATACTATGAAAAAATGAACTGAAATACATGATCAAATCGATACTTTCCATACATTTGACAACCCTAGTAGAAGGTACTTATTATCCATACCCAGAATGTTACCTACAGTATGATGGTATATGCCCAAGTTTGCAGAAGCAAACAAGAACATGGAAGCAAATAAGAGCTAATAATTACCTTTGTCAAGCAACGATGGCTTCATGAGCTTTCTGAATATTGCATAAAACTATGCCTTCACATAAAAGTCCCCCAGCAAGTCTGCAGATCAGTTAAACAGGAGTTCCCTCAATCAAGGATCCATCACAGCTCATCCATAAGCTGGCATACACACACACATCCAAACAGAGAGAGTGCAATGTCAAATATATATAAAAATTATAGCTGGGTAAATAAGGATTAGCCAGAACAGATTAAAAGTTTTAATATTTTTGTAAGTATTCAAAAATAATACATTTTGCAGCTTTCATTCTGCATTCATTAATATTGTGACTCAGCTGATATTGCTATACCTCATCTCATTTAGAATTTGGTTACATATAGATCTACTTAAAATGAACACATTTGCTTACATGATCCAGTTCCCTGAAACAATGATATGCTTGAAGAAGCTTGGTAGGCTTGTCCTGCCCCTTAGTAACATCATAGTCAGTGAAGGCATGTCTTGCTTGGAATTCAAGGTCCAGGAGCTGTGAAACATCCTTCTTGTTGGGTCTTACTTTGCTTTTATACATCTCCTGTAGAGTTGTATGATGTCTTGTCTGTTTCCGTAGACTATCTGTAATTGCAATTAACACATACTGTGAAATTTAATGTTTTCTTTGTAGAAGTTGCATTTATACAAAAACACTATATTTCAGTTTGTGTTCTTACCATCCAACTGGTTAGGCTCTGGGATGTTACATTGTGGTCACCTCTCCATCACAGAGGTGGTAGAGTCATCATTGTCATCAGTGGACATCTCCTGGCTGTTTTGAAAGCTAAGGCATTATGCCCCCTTTCTTGAAGGGGTCACTCTCAGCTTCTTTTTGGGGGTCATCATATTCTGAACCCTTTACAACAGCTGCTTCTTCACTGATTCCTAACAAGAAACAGACAGACAAAATTGTTAGTGTTATGAATCTCATGTAATAAAATTGAAGCCAGAAATTAATAAATACAGACACATGTTGGCCTGATTTAGATATAAAACACCTCCTAACACCTGTGTCAGATGTTTACACTTTGGCAGGCGAGTATACAGTGCTGCATATGGAAACATGAATAGCAGACTATTGACATACTCAATGAGCTCCACTGGGTACAGATTTGGCCTGCAGCATTGGTTAGTACTCTGTGAGATGCTTTGCCATAACAGTGAGTTCACAGCTGCATGGTAACTGGAAGTCATCCCCAGATGCCCTCTTAATGGAAATCATGCTTGTCACTGTATTTCTGAATAATCAACAGTGAAGATCTTTGGAAAAGGTGTAGTTTCCATCTTGTCCAGCACGCTGCTTTTCAAAAAAGATGTTTCTTGACTGCTCCAACTCTGAGTTTGTGTATAAGACATACTCCAGGCTTAGAAGCTGTACAATTTTATTGATAACATGCTGGTCTCTTGGCTTTGGAGAACAGTGGGTGGATGAAGAGGGATGAGGGCTAAGGGAGGGGCTGAAATCATAGGTCCCAGAAGAGGAGTCTGGTCTACACAGGTGTGATTCTTTGCCCTGTATATGAGAAACATATATTTAATGGTAATTATAAGGCAAAGAACATGGACTATAAGAACAAAGAAACATCAAAATAAATAAAGCCTTTAATGTATAATGGTCATGAAATTATTATTTGATAACAGAACATACTGCATGGTTATATTAAAGGTTGTCCCATGTGAAAATTTGTCAAAAATGTGATTACCTCACTTTCATCATGGGTAAGTCTCCAAATGGCTCTCCTTCTGAAAAAGTTCTCTGGCCCAGGAAAGAGATCACTTAAATCCTCCTTAGAGAGGCTGGGCAGCATGTCTGTAGTTATATTACAAGCTGAAAACACATTTTCTCACACAGAAAATGATCAAGCAACTTATTATTTTCAACAGCTTCAATCTTCAATTCATTTAAAAGTGAAGTTTTATATTAATGCACATCATTATAATAATATCCAACATTCTAATACATTTTATCCAACTTCTCTTAAGGTGACTTTTACATCAATGAATAAAAGAAGTACAGTGTGTTATGAAATGCAAAGCACTAAAATGAAACATTTCACCCAAGTGACCCCTTCAGTAATGTCTCCAGGTATGCACAAACACTAAAATCAAACATTTCACTAAAGCATACCGCAAAATGCAAGGAAAGACACTACGTCTTATAACCTTGTCATCTGAAAGAGAAAAAAATTGTCACTTGTTTACGGCATGGGAACAGCCCAGTAAACAATTCTGTACTTGCTTTTCAAATGTAGAAACCTGCACCGTCAGCTCAAAAGCTGAGCTTGATTTCTCGAGTTATTGCAGTTATTTATTTCTAACAGTTGACTTTACAAATTAGCACCTAGGTGGGCCCAGTGGCGTAGCTAGAGTTTGTGCAGCCTGGTGCAGTCTTTGAGTTTGCCACTGCTTGCCCCTCCCCCTCAGATTTTTTTTCCGATCATACCTGTCAGTCCACAAACATTTAAAACATAAAAGAGAAGCCAAGTGCTCCGGATTATGTGGAATGCTCCACAATCAACCATAAACAAACTCACTGTTCCACCTTGAACAGCTTTGGCTCCACTACATAGCTTTTGATTGGTTCATATACTACAATTACTGCCAATCAGCATTGGGCTTCCCAGAGCAGCCCATCTTGCGGCAACCCCCTACCCCTCAAAAGCAGCCCCCTACCTAGCCATTCCAGTGTTCATGACTTGGCTATTTCTCCCAGTTACTATAAACACTGTTCAAACCTGTTGCATAATGCTTTCTTATTTTCTTCTACAATGATTACAGATATTGAAATAAAATAGGACAGACACTAATAGCCATTTGCTAAACAAACAATACAGTCTCACTATGACAATAGACTTAGCATGACTAGTAAACTTCTCTGCCTTGAAACTCATTGAAATGGCATTAAACTCATATTCAAAGAAAATGCTTCTAGCCAGTGGAGGATTACGTTTACCTTTGAGCTGTTTTCAAACCATAGGCTCCTTGCACACATTTTTAGGGCCTTATATACATGCATGTGTTCTTTGATTCACCTTCCTGATTGTATTAAATTATATTCTTTGTATAATACACCACCACTTGTTAGAATGTGTTCTAAATTTGTAGTTTATTTCAGTAAGCAATGAAACAAAATGTATGAACCAATAATGACAAAACTACTCATTGCAGAAAATTTTCAAACATTGAAGGACACTCAGACATCTGTCATTACAATCCACCAATATCAGTCAATAAGCACAATCTTTGCAGAAGTAAAAATCATCTGAATAATTCCACATTAAAAAGAACAGTAAGAGGTTGCTACTGGCAAATAACTTTACATGTCAGTGTTTCATCTACAAATTCAGTGTCTGCTTCTCTTGAAGAATTAAATTGCTGATTTTACATTAAAAAATGGTAAGCTGGTAATATAGCAATATGGAATGACTGACAAACTGAGAAGTTCATAGTTAATAGGCATCTCATACAAAGGAGGTCACACTCAGGAGTGCAGAACTATATCCCCCTTAAAATGCACCCAATAATCATGCAATCAAAAGAGCATTCTAATACCAGCACTCCATCTGTATGTTGTGGGAGTAGAACCCACAGCTTTCTACATTAAAAGCAAATATACTCCCTGCTGTGCTTCTAATGCTTTTAAATACTTTAGCACAATAGTAGTGATATCAACTGCTAAACAACAGTTGCATGTTGTAAACAGAATTGGCATATAGCAGCACTAAACTTCTCTTCTCCTGAAACTCTCAGCTCCTTGTAAAATGCACTTGACACTCAGCCATATATCTCAGTTTTGTAGCACAAGACATATGGAAAAAGGCAAAATTTTATGGGGGGAGGGGGTGGATAAAATCCCTAAAACAGGGACATATTTGAAATATTACTTGTATAATCTTAGAAAGTTGCTAGAATAAAATGTTTTTTTTTGTTCCCATGCATTTCCTGAAAGTTAAGAAGACTGAAAATTAAATGGCTGTCATTATTTAGTGAATTCAGTCCACACTGATTTGCCAGAAAACCAGAAACTTCAGGAGGAACAGCGCAAACATCTGAACAGTTGAGAACTATGCATTCAAGTCCTTGAAGCACAAGAGCTGGGAGGGTTAGATAAGCAGTGTCTTTTTTCTTTGCCTAAGGTACAGGGTTTGAGCCTGAGTAATATTGTTTCTACTTCGGGCATCTTACACACACACACACACACACACACACACACACACACACACACACACACACACACACACACACACACACACTCTGTCGTATTCCTCGGTGGCCCTGACATGTGAATGTTAAAAGGACGTTCCTAATTGAAATGAAACAAAGAACTACTACTCCATAAAACAAAGAAATGTTGACATTACCTTCTAATACTGCAGTTGTGATATTATCCTGGATATGCATCCATTCCATTCTCATTCATTGTGTTGCTCTCTATCTTGGAGGAGTGACAATGACCGACTGTAACTGAATGGTGACTACACAGGAAATGTGCTTTTTTCATGAGTAGGCACCATTTCAAAACAGACTGGGGAGATTTAAGTATCATAAATATTAAGAAGTATTTCAACTGACAGTGAGCTGCTTCTTAAAACTGATATAGTAATTATGAACTGCATATATTAAAAAAATATTCATAGGCCTCCCTAATCTGGCCAGATGATGTGATAAACTCAGTAAATACTGGAACATTTTTACATAGGAAGATTTGATGTATGCCTTTGCTTTTTAGCAACAAGATGCTTTGGCAGTGCGAAATCTGCTGTGTGTTTAGAAGTATTTCACTGAAACCTTTATTCAGCCATATTAATAGACTGCTCAGCCACACTTCTGATTTTTGGTTGATGTGTGGTATTGACAGATGCACTGAAGAATACAGAGTATACAATTCATTCTATTATCACGTAAAGAGAAGACACCCTGAGCACCTAGTTGAAGACACCAGACCAAGTGAACAGCAATCGGAGGAAAGCCAAGTACTACAGCAAGAAGTAAGTAGCTCAGTTTCATCACAATTTTAAGAGATTTTATTACCTCTGGGGAATAAAACAGTTCATGTATCATACAAAAACTCAAGTTATTTCATTAAATTGGGCAACTGAATGCGGGTCAGAATTTCACGTTTTGTTTTGTGGCCATTAAACGAAAATTTTCATGGTGACATTGGCAATCCTAAATGAAAAAGATTTTGATAAACACCTCTTCATCCCATCTTCTGTATTTTCCTCACCTCCTCAGCTCAGGTGGGAGGGTGTAGATGTGATGTCAGAAACTGGAAGATGTACAAACTGGGGGTGCAAAGGGGAGTCTGTCTGTGCTATTCAGTAACTCAATAATTTTAATTATAATGGCTCTCCTGACTGGTTGGATTAATATAAAAATAATCAAAATAAGAACAAAACACGATTACTGCTCAATTTCAAAGAATAATACTTTTTTGATGTGTGGTACACAGGACATTGAATAGGATCAGCTTTTATCTAACCTCTACGTCAGTGATCAGCAACTCCATACATATGACTCAGGTGAAGGACAAAGGGGCATTAAACAACATAGACGTGTTGCAGTGCAAGTAAGTTACTTACTTTGCGGAATTTGACTGAAATGGACCATACTTTTAAGTAATTGGCTATACTAATAACATTGTATTCAAATTTTGGGGGCTATTATTAAAGATTGAATACTTAACAATAGATCCTCAATCTTCATACCACTTCTTATGTCACAAGCATTAGAACTGTCATGAGCTATGTCCTCCCTGTATACTACATTAAAATCACCACTTTCTTTAGGATCTGATGCCACATGCCACTGCTTTATTGATTAATGCCAGAAGCAAGCATCATCTCACACAGGTAAGATGCAATTGTAGACATAGAACAGCATTTGGTTAGCTACATTATACAGAACATTTTGCATACTTCTTGATGGTTATAGTTATAGTTCTTTGTTCGTCTTACTGTTTGGTCCCTCATGTAGTGAATATGTCAACTCTGTTATGACAGGTGTTCAACTCTCTCACTAGCAGCAACACCTGCTGTTGTTGGCTGGTTCAGCACCGCTGCTTCCAGTCCTGTCTTGCAGTTTCCCTTTGAGATACAATAGTATATCAGCTTTTGCAAATATAGCTATTTTGTCCCTTGAAAACCTAGGGCTCTTATTCTATGCTGAAAAAATATATATTTCCTCATCTGTCTGTGATGTACACAAAAGGGGTTGATGGTATTTTAATTCAGCATTAAAGAGATAATTTTCATATAGTTTAGGCTTCTGCCAAATAGTGCAATGTTTAGTGTTTTTGTTGTGGACAGTGGCTGCTGTAATCTGCATGAACATGCATGCCGAGATAAGAAACAATAGGTTCTGAAATTGCCACGCATCCAGAGTGGCCCATCTGATGGTGTCCATGATCAATTACATCATCCACCTTTCTCTCTCATTTTCAGAAAGGAATGAATGATATTGCTGCTGGGGTCCAACAGTACCAAGCATCACTATTGGACAACCTAAGGAAGCAGGTGGAGAGAGTGCTAAAGATGCATGCAGCAAGCACATCAGATCAACTTGAAAAAGATGTAATGGATATTTTTGACAATTTTATTGACCCATTTGCTGGTGTTGCAACAACATTTCAACAAGACATTGTTATTAAGAAGCAGTTTAGCTATTTGGATGCAGAGGAAATTCCAATTACTCGAACCATGTGCAAGAAGAGATGTGGATTCTTATTCATCAAATACAGATCTTTAAATTTTGTACCATTAATCAAGAGCCTAGAATAGTTCTTATTACACCCAAGGATTATGTCAATGATTGAAACTGGACCTCAGAGGTGCAGGGAAGGTTTTTTCTTGATATTGTTGATGCAGATCTTCTAAAATCACATTCCTTACTTTCTGAGACACCAAATGGATTGCAGGTTATACTTTACACAGATGAAACAGAGCTCTGTATCCCACTAGGATCCTTTGCATCTCAAAACAAGTTGTGCATGGTGCACTACACCCGAGGAAATTTAGACCCAAAATACAGGTCTAAACTGGCTGCTATCAGGTTACTTGCCATGGCTAGATCAGATGTAATATTGACCAGAATCAAGGAAGACATGGATGCATTGTACAATGGGGTTAAAGTCCAAACTATTAAAGGAGAGAAGAAAATATACAGTGCCATGATTTCTGTCTGTGGAGACACCCTGGCACAACATGAACATTCTGGGTTCAAAGAGGGTGTGGGCTTTGCCTGCGGTAAGTGCAGATACTGTGAATGTTCTGTTGAGGACATGCAGTTGCACTTCAGTGAGGATGCAAATACTAAAAGGACATTAGAGAAACATGTCAGACAGTGTCATGAAATAGAAAAGGCAAAGACAGACTTACTTCGCAACAGCTTGAAAACAACATATGGGATCAACAGAAGGAGCAAGTTAGTTGAATTCCCAGCCTTTGATATCATACAATAAACTACACAAGACATTATGCATATATTTCTGGAGGGTGTTGCCCCATTGGAAATCCAATGTGTTTTATATCATCTTGTACAGTCAAGACAGATTGATCTGGACTCTGTGAATTCTGCTATTCTTGGTTTGTCTTATTCTCCTATAGATCTTAGAGATCATCCATCCCCAATTTCATTTAGTACAGAGTCCTCAACTGATGGTAAACTAAAGCCGTCATCAGGGCAAATGCTTTTGTTGCTAAGGATATTGCCACTTCTTTTGGAGAGTTTAAAAGTCAATGAATATATGCAACTGATAGTTGACCTAATAGAAATTGTACAAATAGTATTTGCACCTGTTGTTGCCACTGCAACTGTTGAAGTCGCTGATTGAATATCATTTAAAGTACTGGAAGGAGCATTTTCCAGACTTTTCTATTACACCTAAACAGCATTATATTATACATTTACCATCACAAATAAAATCATTGGGTCCAATGGTTATACATATGCATATGTGGTTCGTGTCTAAACATTGTTTCTTTACACAATGGGTCTCCAAACTCAGTTTCAAAACTATATGCAAGTCTTTGATGAAATACAACCAAATATATGAAAGTTGACTGCTCAGTGCACTCCATTTTTTCAAGTGAAAGGGATATGGAACCTGTATCTGAGGTGAAAGGTCTACAATATTTACACAGAAAACTGAGGGACTTCTTTGGTTTAAATGAGGTAAACCATGCTGTATTACTCAAGTGGGTTGTCATAAATGGTAATAAATACATAACTCAGAAGTCCATGATCTTTTCCAAAGTACAGAATGAATATATGCCAGAATTTGGACTTGTCACAGACATATTTCTTGTTGATTCTAGGTTTTATTTTTTAGAATATTAATCATTTCAAACTATTTGCTTTGATAGAAACATCATGGCTTATCATGTGGAGGCCACACACCTTGCACAGGCCAAAGACTTTGCAGATGCTGAAAAGATCTTCAGAAAAATTCCTGCTAAACGTTTCAAAATCCAAAAACAGTTTTGGTGACTCTGTCTAATCAAACTTTATTCCCAAGAGATGGAATTCTATCCCACAACATTTTCTTAACACCAAAAACCCTTTCATATTCAAAAAATTTCTCAAAGCACATTAAATCGTAATTGGATATGCTCATGCACATCTCCAGGCTGACTTATACTATAACAACTTTTATTTTTCCGTTTCTCTCCCTCTAATTCTTCAGTCTCTTTCTCCTCTTTTCCTCTCACCTCTTATACTCTCCCACTATATACTCATAAAATCCCCTTCTACTTCTCTCTAGCTGCTTCTTTTAATTTCTCAAAATCTTTTAGGTTTCTCATACCATGACAAGAATGGACCCTATGCCTAAGTCAAAGTATGATTAAAGTTCATGATATTAGTATTACTTCAATCTTTGATGTCAGCCTGAAGTGCTCCTCACAGCACCCACAATGTGCCCAGTAATGACTCCTTCAGCAACTCGTACTTAGTTACATGTATTGGTAATGTATCTAAGTAAGATTGTAAATTATTTTTTATAAGACCAGTTGTTCTTACAGGTCTATATCATATGAGTGAATCACACAAATTGCGAACGCTCATAATATCGAACGTACCGGACCTCTAATTTCCTATTATGGGGGGCTGTGTGCCCCCCCCCCTGCTAAATATATATTCCAACTCTGAGATCGCACTACAGTGAGGAAAGGGCAAATATTCCATTCTTCACTGTACTGTGATCTCAGAAAAAGCACTTTGAGGTCCGGTACATTCGATATTATGAGCGTTTGCAATTTGTGCGATTCGCTCATATGATATAGACCCATTCCTACTACTATTGGAACTGTCTGGGTATCCTTCTTCCACATTGCTCTCATTTCTGCCTGCAAATCCTGATATTTTATGACTTTGTGTCTCTCTGTACGCAAGACTGTATTCACTGGGTTTAGCGATTTCAATGATCAATGCTACTTTTGTCTTTTTTTCATGGACCACTATATCTGGTTTTCTCGCATCTATCTTTTGAACTGTTGGCATTGAGTGATCCCACATGATGTAGACCATTTTCTATGATGCTTTGTGGATCATATTTCCAGTGTTTTTCAGCTACTTCAGTTTGCACAATCCTCAGTGCAACAGTCTTGCCACATTATTATGCCTTTCAGTATACAGTCCTTCTGCCATTAGTATGTCACGACCAGCAATAAGGTGTGCAACTGTTTCCAATTCTGTTTTACAAAACCTATATTTGTCTGTTTCTCCCACATGTTCAATGGACTTTGTAAGCCAATGTATAAATAGGCCACTATCTTGATCCACCAATATTAACATTTCATCCTCTCCATAACCATTCCTGCATTCGATCGGGATCAACTTGAAGTTGTTCCAGAAGTTTTCTCTACTTGCAACTATATTTATGCATTTTCCACATTTCTTGCCTTCTTGTCTGATCCTTCATCTTATATTTTTTCATTTGTTTTTAGAACATTCAGTTGCTACCTGATTTTTATCTACTTCTGGTATGATTTCCATTCCTACTTGATGCCAATATGCTCCTGCTAGAGTAAGAAGGGAAGTCATCTTAGATTTATTCTACTCGTGTTTCAAAACTTTCACTATGTTTGGGTCTTGTGAGGTCAGCAGATAAGTATGCAGTCCCACGATTGCAGATCTACACATGTAATCAGTTTCAAGGACGCCCGTTCCCCCTTCAGAATGGGGAATAATTTATAATCTTGGTGTGCACTGATTTTTATAAATCATTTGATGAGCATGAAACATCCTTCTTGTTTTCCTGTCTAATCTATTCAACACCTTTTGGGGCCAGTCAATGACTCCAAAACTGTAAGTAAGGACAGGAAGAGCAAATTGGTTTATAGCTTGAACTTTGTTCCTAGATGTCAGTGCTGTTTTCAGGATTAATTTAAGTCTCCTAAGATACTCCTTACTGAATTTCATTTGCATTTGTTCATGTTTTATTGTTGATCCTTCATCAATTCCCAAATATTTATACATTCCCTCTTGCTCAAGTTCTTTTATATCACATTCTTGTCCCAAACTGATGTTTTCCTGGTGCTGCAGTTTTCCTGCTTTAAAGGTTGCTTTTGCACATTTATAAAGACCAAATGACATTCTTATAACATCTGAAAAAGGTTTTGACAACTTGCAGTTGTGCTTTCAGTTCCTCATCTGATGTTCTATACAGTTTTAAATTATTGACAAAGAGAAGATGACAAGTCTTTACACTTTATTGTTTTCTAGGAGCCATATTATAGCCATGGCCTAAGCTATTAAGTAGACAGCTTAATGTGTTAAGGCCAATACAGAATAGCAGCAGTGACAGAGTCACCCTGGAATATCCCCCTTTGAATTTTTATCCCTTGAATAATAATTTGGCTTAGTTGCAAAGTGGTCTGCCACTGTTTCATGGTCACTGTAATGTAATCGATCAGTGTAGGGTGTATCTTATATATTTTTGAGCACTCTTTTATCCATGAATGTGGGATACTATCAAATGCTTTTTTGGAGTGAATCCATGCCATACCTAGATTCTTCCCCTTTTTACAGTTGTCCACTATGACTTTATTTAACAACAAATGATACTTTGTTCCATATGACTTTCTTTTATTGCCCTTTTGTTCTATTGCTATAATTGAGTTTTCTTTTAAATGACTATAAACTCTGTTGGCATCAATTCCAGTGTATAGTTTGTATGTCGTCGGAAGGCAAGTTATTGGTCTATAATTTTTAGGGTAGCTTGCAGGTTCATTCTTATGTAGGAGCATTGTTTTTCCTGTTGTTAGCCAGGTTGGTGTCTGTTCAGGGTGTGCATATAAATAGTTCTTACTCATGGCTAAATCTTCGTGCAAAGATGTCAATGCTTTTAACCAGAAGTTAGGCACTGCATTCGGGCCCGGGGCTTTCCAATTAGAGGCTTTTCTTAACTTTGTTTCAATCTTTCTGGCTGTTACTTCATCCCATTTCATATCCTGTACCTTTAAACTTCTTATTCTTTCTTTTATTCCTTTTGTCCATTCAGCATCTTTATTACATTTCATAAATATTTCTCCAAAATGTATCTATTTCTTCTTTTTTAGGTGGTCTTACGATTCCTTTTACCTTGTTTCCCAATTCTGTATAAAACTTTTTGGGTCATCAATAAATTGCTTATTTTGCACTTTTCCTTTATATTTATTTGTGTATCTCCTAAGTTTTTCTGTCTGTGCTGAGATTTTTAGTTTGTTATTTGTGGTAGTGCATGATAGATCCTGATCTGTTCTAATAGTGTGCATTGCTTTTATCACATCTGTCTTTCTAAGTATTTTTATTGATATGTTCCGTCTTCTATACTGTTCTAACAGTGATTCTTCTTGTCTTAATTGTTTTATAGTTTTCTCTATTCAATACTTCCATGATGGTATTCGATTTCTCCCCTTCCTTTCCCTCACTACCCTGTGTTCTTGTGGTATAACTTTATCAGTTATTAATTTAGTTGCACAGTAATATATTCTGTTTACTTCTGTTATATTGCATGGATCTCTATGGACAGTTCTAATTACTGTGTTCATTTGTTTTATCAAACTTCTGATTTTTTGGGTTTTATTGACCGTCTGTGGTTTCTTTCTTTCATTGATCTTAATATGTCTGTTTTTAATACATCAAGCAACTCTTCTCTTAGCTCATTGTCTTCTAAACTGAGGTATATAATATTTATACACTGCCTCTTGCTCAAGTTCTTTTATATCATATTCTTGTCCCAAACTGATGTTTTCTTATTGCTGCTGCTTTCTTACTTTAAAGGTTGTTTTTGCTCTAGCTATTAGGCCTTTCTTCTGACCAGGTAATCCCATCAATCTCTGTTGTTAAATTCTCTACAATGTTTTGTTGCATACTGCATATACAAAGAACTGTGTGCTGTTGATCCGTTACTGTCCCAGACCTCAATATAATGCCTTTTTGTACCCAGATTCACACTTTTATGGTGTGTCACACCATAAAACCTCCATTATATACCTGTGCACTCTGTTAATAATGTGTAATCTCATGATCATTTTGGCTATCAAATTGTCACTTTTTCTCTACATTGCATAATGGACTTTCTTTCTTTTGTATTTCAAGTAAGCTGTGCTAAGTAACTGTTTTGTCCCACTTTTAATAATGTGTAAAATTCTGTATGCTCGGTGTTTGCTAAAAATTATTTTTTTTTTTGAATTTTTTACTTGGAGCTTTTCTCCCCAGGCCTCCACTGAAAATGGGTTTCCAGCCCAACCAGACCTTCCCAATAAACAAATAACAAATAAATAAATAAAATAATGAAGAGCTTTCACGTTTTATATTGTTTTGTAACTTTGTTAATTTAGGTGCTATTACAAATCATATAAAGTGTGTTTTTGGTAGAGGAGTTCAGAGAACACCTCTCAGGAAACAAGCTGTTTCCTGGCTTAGAAGACTTCATGAAGCAAAGGGAATTAATTAGCCTCATATTGCTAACTATTTAGGACTGAATATGTTAATAGTAACCTATAATTCAGATACGATAAATGAGTTAATCAAAAGAATGACTTGTTCTTTGGATACTGTCATATTTAAACTGGTCTGCAGATAGTGGGAACGTAAATGGTTATCTTGTGAGGATGTCTGGGAGGTATATATTCTGTTATCACAGATTTGCAAGTGTTGCCAAGCAGGTAAACATTTGAAATGTCAGGACTTGCTACAGTGAGTCCTGAAATGCAGAAACTGAATGGCCAAAAGATCACACTTACTTATACTAAGTCCGGGATGCCATTTCTCAGAATATTCCCTTTTCTCCAAGTATGGCAGTCTCAGAGTTGGTAAATATAACTTTGGGGGAGCTTGCCCCACACATGGGAAGGTGCAGGGGGTGCTTGCCCCCCAAAAGAAGTTTAAAGGAGAAGAGCGAGTTCTAAGATTCACTCTTCTCCTGTGTCTTCGGTCTTTTTTTTTGGCTTGTCGGATAAAAGATAGAACCAAGACAGTGAGGGTAGAAGGTACTTCCTCACAGAATATGAAAGAGACCAGTGGTGTTCCACAGGGGTTAGTACTAGTACCTCTGTTCTTCGTTATCTACTTTTCTGATTTCCAGGTCGTGAGCCAAGATCTCTGCTTAACCAAGTTTGCAGATGACTGTAAAACTGGCTGACATTCTCAAGTCCTTCTCTGACACCCAGGTCCTCCAGCATGAGTTTATACTTGTCCCAACCTGGTGTACAAACAGGGGGCTCAATTTAAACACAAAAAAGAGCAATACCGCCATGTTCAGTAGTCAACTCCCTCCCCTCAGCTTATGGCATATTCAACATTCTGCTTCAAAATGAGAATGTAGTTAGAGACCTTGGAACATGGATTGTTAATTCCCACTCCTTTAGCCATCATCTTCAATAGTGGTAATGAAGTTATTTTACTCGGCACAACAGATCACAGAAGGAATATCATTGCCCCCTTATATTCAGCACTGATTAGGCAAGACTTAGAATACAATGCACCCTTTGGGGTATACCACACTAGACTTATCAAGCAGTTGAAAAAGTCCCCAGTGGTGCTTACAACCCCTAAACTACCAGAAAAGACTACAAGTATAGTCCCTTTATTCAGTGTACTATAGACTTCTGAAGAGTGGTCTGTGTCTTGTCTACCATGATATTAGAAACCCAGTAATCCAGGATCTCTTTTGTCACCATAAATCAAACAATCCCAATAATATTAGGACTAGAAATCTAAGCCTACATCACCAAATAAGTAACAAATGGTGGACAAGATATATTCATTACATAATGCTTTCCCCAAATCTGGAATAGATTTCAAATGTAAATTAATCAGTGAGATGAATTATATTCCTTCACTTGAGAACTAGATGACTGGATGTGTATTCACAAATTAATCCCTGGCTTTGCCGGTCTAGCCATCCTTGAAAAAAGAGGGAAGATTTATGAGTGGGTACTGGCAAAGTGTAAATGGCCACTAGGCTCAGTTGTCATTTTGATGTCATTTAAACAGTACCATCTTAAAGAGTACACAATACTGAGCAATGGCAAAATGTGCAACAAATTTTGTATAGATAGGAATACTTGATATTTTGTTTCAACCATGACAGAGTAAAATTACCATTTCTGAGGATATCATTGATTTTTTTGCCATGTTTATATGTTCTTAAATCACACAAACATAAAATTATTTGTTTGGGAAGATATATAGTTTCAAGGAAGTATTTTGTACTTAATGATATTAGTATTTAATTGGATTAAGAGTTGCAACTGTTTTCTAGGTGCTTTTCACACTCTGCATGTCAAGCATCACTCCCCCATTACACTTCAGCCCACTCATTGCCTAGCAGTGGAGAACCCCCAGATCAGCTAAGGCCAAAACCTTCTGCAGGGTTCATTATTTAGACAGACATTGAAGAGTTTGTACTCTTACTGGCATACCAGTGATAGCATTTTGTGTATTTCCCTAACTTCATCAGTGGTTGGGGGGATAGGCTACCCACATCACCAGTAGGGCTCATAGTACCCTCCCTCTGTGAGCATTTGCATTGCCTAAAGAGGGTTAATACTAGGTGTTGGTTTGGTGAGCTTTAAACCCACCTCCAGGACACTCAATGCAATGCCACCCATCCTCTGAGAGACATGGCTGTGTGTAACCTACTGCACCCCACCCTTCCCTTCCATTACTGTCAAGCTCCTAAGTTACTAATCAAACTGAGGTTGCCTGGGGCTTAGTCCCTCTATACCACCAGCACAGGCTCAAAGTTTTCAACTTTTGTTATACAATTTGAGAGTTTTGCTGACAGAGGATTTTAATGCCACCTGAGCTGTAAATTGGTTCCCAGTTAAGCAAAGAGGAGACCTGCTCCTAGATTCCCAGCTGCACAAGCTCCGACATGGATATTCTCTTCCTCCTACAACCTCAGAAATCTCAATCTCTCTGTCCCCATAACGTAAATGCCTCTTACTAAGCTACCCATCTCTGGCCATGCTTTCTCTGTTGTCAGTCACAAACTGTAGGAGTCTCTTCCACCCGACTTTGCAAACTCTTCATCTTACCTCAGATTTCATACACTGCTAAAATCTCACTTAGTAAAATGCACCTGATTCCATTCAGGTCACATAACCTATAGTTAATGTCACCCCTCCCCTTCTATAGCTTTGCATCTTCTTTCTCAAAATCCTACATACCATTCTTGCATATCTCACTCAGACTTCCTATATGTAATGCATGCTTTTGTAAATGCTATATATACAAAGTAAAACATTTTATCTCCTTTTGTATTCTTACCAATGCACATTCTTTGTATTTTACTCATTGTTTCTTCATTGATAATGCCCTAATGTAGTCTCTGAATGTCTGCTCATTTTATTGACCCTGGACTGAAACTGCATTTGGTCAGAACTGTTTAGTGCTGTACCCTGGTAAAAAAAATAAATAAAACTAAAAAAAAGTGGGATGATAACTCTAAAATATACTTTGCTATGGTTTATCATATATGTCATGGTAAATTATTTCAGGAGTTTTGAATAAACAGCACCATATTGCACTAAACAGTATAACAGCACTTAACAGCAAAACTCTTGTAACATCAATACATTTCAGACAACATAGTAGAAATTAGACAAAATAGAATAAAACCACAATGAGATGCCTGGGAGGGGGGGGGGGTAGAAACCTCCCATCAGGCTACTACTAAGAAAGAAGCCACTTCTCTCACTGTTGCCATGTTACAAACTGGCTCTGACATATGAATTAAGGTCTGTCCCAGAGCATGATTTAGCAGCTGCCCGTTCCAGGACCAATAACATTTTGATGGGGGACTTCAGATCCACAATAACTGTTGGGTAACCTGCTTCCACCTCCTCATAATACATTTTTTTGAAAGCAGCAACATTCTCTTTAGAGTAGCCTGTTGGGGTATAGTCAATACTCTCTTAATTGTACCCAAAAGAAAACGTTTATGAGTCATAGGTAGGTGCTGTCTCATTATTTGATCCATAGCCACTTGAATCTGTGCGTTAAACAGATGTAGTCTTGAACAATCTCAGCAAATGTGCCGCCATTCCCCAATAGCTGCTATCCCACACCTCCAACATGCTGAAGAGATTTCTCGGTAGAGTCTATCCAAATGATGGGGAGTGTAGAAACATGCATATACTTCCACCCAAATAATCTGTAACACCTGGATTAAGTAGGGTATCCTTGGCTAAAGGAAGGGTAATCTATTCCTCAAAGTAGATTGGTTGCTAAATACCTACCTGCAATGCCAGCCTATAGCATTCTGATACTGACAAACACCCTGCCACAGCAACCCTGACTGAACTCTCCAGGGGATCTATTTGCATGTATCTAGACAACTATTGATGGAGGGGGTCCCCAAGGTCCCGCAATGTCAGAGCAGGTTATGCACCTGAAACTCCAACTACTCAGACAGAGTCCTAGCTGAATCTACTGCCTCAAACACTGTGGCAAATTGTCACCAAGAAAAAACATGTCCATATTTAATTCCCTACAGACAGCAATGGTAGCAAATTAAAAGGATGCCGAATATCTAACAGGGATTATATTTCTTTTCCAATTGTCAGCCTGGCAATAATCTAGGTGCCAGAGGAAGGCACCATATAGGGCTTGTACAATGGTAAAGGGTATCTCATTCTATTGTCAAAAGTTGGTCTTAGTTCCTCAAATACACTAGTTCTACCCCTAGTCCTGATAAAATAATCATCTTCCATAATGGAGCATAGCCTATGTGTGTTAAGCACAAGACAACTTAAATCTGGCCACATTGATGTTTAATTACAAATTGGGGAGGCCAAGCAACCCCCCCTTCCAAAGGGATAGTAAGGACATGCCAAGCAGCCCTATGTGGCTTTGGGCCCATAACAAATTCAAAATAATGTTACAGATCTGGGCCGGTGCCTTGATAAGGAGTGAATCCGGCAGATCCCAGATTTTATATAGAACCAGTGGAAGAATAAACTAAACCACTGCCTGAACCCTCTTAGGGAAATTGAGGCATATTAATTTCCACCTGCTTATCAGTAAATGGATTTTATCCTATAGAATGTTTAAGTTACCCTAAATAGTCTGAGCAACTGAAGGTGCAAATGTCAAGCCTGGATATCTTATTCAACCTTGGTTGGTAATAAATAGAAAGTCTTTTTAAATAGTTGTGGACAAGGAATAATTTACACATATTGCTTGGGTTTTTTGAATATTGAGCCTATGTCCTGGCAATGGCCCAAATTCCTGCAGTATAGTGTTAGCACTATACATGTCCAACTCAAGATCAGCTAAATATAGACAGCAGTTGTTGGCATACAATGATAGCTTATAATCTACACTCTGGGCACTATAAGTGTACATTCCAGAGTCCCATAACTTGCTCACCAAGGGTTTCAAATATAACTTGAAAAGTATGGAGAACAGCCCTGCTTAGTACCTCAGCTGATAGGAAAGGGAGTTTAATTATACCAGAGGCACCAGTATAAAGATACTGAACAATCCTAAACAAGCCATCTTTTAACCACATTTTTCACATAACTCCAAACAAAAACAGCAAGTGGGCTCTGTCAAAAGCCTTTGCTGCACTGTGAGATCAATGCCAGGGCATTGTGGTTTCTCTCCGCATCCCTCAGTAGTAGGCATATCTTCAATAGATTGTCATGCATCATGAATCCTGGAATAAAGTTGGCCTGGTCAGGGTGGACAGATGGGGTGAGTTTCTTAGTAAAACAGTCTACCAGAATAGCCAAGAAGACCTTATAATTATGGTTCATAAGTGAGATAGATCTACAGGAATTAGGGGACAGAGAGTCCTTATCATGCTTTAATATTAAAGATAGAACCACTTGGTGCCATGACATTGGTGGCTCTTCTCCCACTAGTACTCCATTGAAAAGTGTTAATTGTGTGTAAAGTACATTCCCTCTTCATGTGAGAACCTCCACTCACTAACTATTTGCTATGGGGGCCTTGTTACCAGGTGACATTTTTATAGCATCCCTCAATACAGCAAGACTAATCTGCCAACCTATGTCTATGCCATCCAAGGGCACTATTAAGGACAGGAAGACAAAACTCAAATAGTATTGAAGCTGTGACTGTTTTCCCTCTAGATCCAGGTCAGTGGCATAGATGCTGAGTGGTAATGTGCCAAGGTATTCAGAATCTAGGAGGAGGAGAAACATGAATATCACCAGTTACCAGGTCCTGGATTATATGGATCTGCCCATCCGTGACCTGTTGATGTCAGTAATTTGCTAAGAACTTCAGCCCTCTGGGGGAATTTATCAAAAAAAAAATAATTTTAAAACACATTTGGCCTGTTCTGTTGCATTCTGCAATCCATAATAAGAATCTACTGTCTAAGGGTGGGATTGATGCTCTGTTAGCTGTAAATCCTGTGTAAATCATTTAACTTCACCATAATTCTGCCAATTGATGAAGAAATATAAGACTGTAAGAGATCCCTCAAGAGCCCCTTCAAAGTGTCACAATGGGCACCAATTAAGAGTGCTCATTTATGTTCCTCCCCCCATGTCCTAATAAATTGGGCAAACCTCTCCTGGAAAGTAGGGCCCCTACATACCAACATATTTTCTCTCCAATGCTTCCTAAGAGGTATCTTGTCTAACTTAAGGGTAACCTTAATAAGTGCATGATCTGACAGTAAAATGAGGTCATAATATATCCCTTTAGCCATATATAAATTCTCCTGAGAGATACATTTGCCTGTTCTTGAATAATAGTGACATCTGTAAGAATAACAAGTAAACTCAGCTGATGGTAACTGAAAAAAAATTGCTTGCTCCCCATACCCATGGCCTTTGTATAGGTTCTCAAAGTTTTCCCTAAAGCTGGTATATGGGCCTACCTAGTGATAGACTGAACTTCTGTAAACTGTAAAGAGAGTTCCAATTATTCACCCAAATCACAAAGCCACTCTGAAAATATATCCACTTCCTCATCAGTGAAAGTAGCTCTGGGGGCAGGTACCTAGTAACACATAAACAGATATCAAAGTCATAATTCTTCTTGCATAAGCCCCCTCGATGCTACAAATCTACCCTGTGGGTCAAAGAGCTGATCTAAAAGTTGGTAGAGAGCAAGCCTCATGGCCCAGATCACCAATTCCGAGTGTCTTCCCAAAGAGTACGAGGCACCAGCAAGACATGACATGCCAGGAACAGCCTCCAAATATTCTCAGTTGGTCAGATGCATACCCTGTAGCAGAATAAAATGGGTTCTGTGTTTTTTATCATTGTTGGGATCCTGCCTCTTTTCATGGGATGGGAAAGGCCATTCACATTCCACGATATAAAAGAGACAGCCATCATCATGATAAATTGACTATTACATGCAACTGTTGCTCTTCAGCATCCATTTAGTTGAGTAAAAACTAGTTAACACTATTCACCCATTGCCAAAGACGTCTAAAGATGAGGCCAACACAACAAAGAAATAAGTTACACCAAATGAAACAATTAACTGAACATAACAGATTCCAAACTTTAACAAAATAAAATGTACAAAACAATCACATCTAACTATTTACAATGTGCAGATTACTACTATAGTGGAGGTAATTTGCCTCTATTGAGTATATAGAGATAGAGAAAAAATATACACACCATTCAAAGTGTGATCATGAAATATAAAAATCTCTTGCAGCAAGAGAGCCAATGAGTCTTGTAAGCTGAAAGAAGATAAGATCATATCATCACCCTCTCCTCCCCGACCACCTGCCTTCCATTAAAGCAGAAGCACAGATGTTTATAAAGATGTATTGGCTTGGTATGTCCTGAGAACACAGTCATATTAATAAGCAGAATATAGGAAAACAGTCTCATTAGTGTTAAATAGGTCCCTATAGCAGAACCAGCCTTGTAAATCTCAGACGCCCCAGTGTCAATGATTAATAGGAGAAACACCAGCATCATTATTGTCAAATAAGGTAAATTTATGCCTCATAAAGGGCCGGCACTTAAATACAGGGAAATAATCCAGACCTTCTGGGGGACTCTTGACAACAGTTGCTTCAGAAGTTATCTGGTGGTTAGATGCTTGGCTTTAGTCTTGAAAGGCAGCATCTTCTAATGAAAAGGTATGTTCTCCCCCCCAAAAGCCGAAACATTAACTGTGCTGGATATTATAAATGAAATAGTTGCTTTCCAGGTTGCCATAATGTAGATAACACTTTTATCTTTCAAGAAAATTGAGGAGAATCTAATCAGGTTTGGCTTTGGGGTGGAGGAGTATACCCTAATCTCTGCAGGTAAGAAAATGTGACTTCCCTTTCAATTAGCACCTCCATAAGGGTGACATCAGTCCACTCTGTAATTGTTTCTTTCTTTCTTTCCTTCTTTCTTTCATATATTCCAGTCAATCCTGGAGCTCTACAGACTCCAATATCCCAGAGAAATGGATATTCTTCCTCCTGCTGCAATGCTCTAAGCCCACCAGCTTATGTTCCACATATTATAACCTGTTCAGCATCTCCTCCAACTTTCTTTGTAAAGGCTCCATATGCATGGTGTTAGTAGTAAGCTGAACAGAAACCACTTGTTCCATGTCCCGTAGTTTGTTGAGCTTCTGGAGTGCTGAGACCTGATATCACACCCAGGGAAGCTTGCAGGGACCTTGCACACATGGTTTCAGCTGTGCTGGTCTTCTTCCTTGTGTCGTTAGACATTCAGCAAAACTATTGGCAATGACTCCAAAATCATTTAAGTGCAGCAAAGCTGAACAGTCACCCAAAACCAACACCAAGCATGAAATCACCCAGGATAAGGTAGGAACGGAAGGAGAAGCTAAAATAAAATGTGTCTCGCTGCATTGCTATTCACCTGGACATCCCATAGGCTTTATCATTTTTATTGGTTATATGTGGAAGATTAATTATTTTAAGACAATTAAGAACTTGACGATTGGATGGGAGAAAGGAAATTCACCCCAGGGATCACGTCAGTCGCCCTGCTAGACATGGGTCCAGGAAAGTAAATAATGTGGGAAGAAATAGCCAGGGAATTGTTATGGCTAGGCTTGTATAGGCCCTAGGGCTGATAGCCTAGTACCAACCTATGAACCTATGAACCTATAAATAGATCTTAAAAGATGCAGAATAGATGCACTTTATGAAATAGATTGATGGGAACTAGATTATAATCTGATACTGTTTCATTAGGAATGGATGTTGTCGAGGTCTACATAACTGTCCTCTTCAGTCAGTCTGTAATTTATCACAACAATGGTAATAAAATAGTATGATCTCAGTACATTTTCCAATGTGATAAATATGCTCCAGTAAATTATAAGCTAAATATAATGTAGAAATTATTAAATAATTTAACTTTATCCAGGAGACTGATACATTAAATAAAATATCACTGTAGTGCAGTGCCAGCTGAAAAATGGGTTGTTTTGTTTCTGAATCACAGGCCTGTCAGTACTGTTGTCAAGGTGCCCTCCCAACTGCATAGTAGGTAGTTTGCATGATGTCTCTGAATCCGGTCAATTCTTAATTCACAGTTGTCTCTCAAGGACTGAAGCTGTGTCTTTAGTTTAGTCATGAGGTTGAGCTTGCAGGGCAAAATGGCCAACAGTGGCAGTTAGTACTCTTTGTCAAAGAGTGAGCATAATATGTGGAAGGAAATAAAGGGAAGTGTTCCTTGTTTAGAAAAAAAAATAAAAATCAGAGACAGCTTTCTGCATTTTTGGTACAACGCAATCTTGGATTGACCCCTCACATGTGCTCAAAAAATGGTAGTCAGGTGAAAGAATAAAGTCTGGTGACAAAATAGGCTGTTACCAACATCAGTAATGGATGTCCACTAGTATTAGTGGTGGGGACTCACCACTGTCACATATGGACACTTACCAGTATCAGGGATGAACACTCACCAGTATTAGTGAGGAACACTTACCAATATCAGTGAAAGACCCTCATTAGTACCAGTACTGGGGGCTCATGACTGTCAAAGATGGATACTTGCCAATCAGCAATGGACATCCACTGATATTAGTCATGGATACTCACCAGTGTCAGAGTGGGATACTCACTAGTGTCAGAAGTGGACATTCACCAGTATCAGTGAAGGACACTCATTAGTGCCAACATTCTGCATGCACTAGTATCACTGCTGGACACTCACTATTATCAGTGAAAGACACTCACCATTATCAGAGAGGGAGACTCACCAATATTGATAATGGATACTCACCAGTATTAGCAAGGGGCTTTCACCATTCTCACTAAGAAACATTTACGAGTACACTGATGATCCCTCACCAGTATCAGCAATAAGAGCTCACCAAAATTAGTGAGGGACCTCCATCAGTATCAGTAATGAGCACTTAATCGTATTACTAATTGACAACCATCACTATCAGTAATGGATATTCCAGTATCAGTGAGATGATGGGGACTCACCAGTGCCAGAGATGGTCACTCACAAATATCAGTACTGCATTCTCACCAATGTCAGCACTGAACATACATCAATATCAGTGATGGGTAGTCACCAGTATCAGTAATGGACACTCACCAGTATCATTGGCTGACACTAGTAGAGATGGATACACACCAGTATCAGTGAGGGACACTTGCCAGTATTAGTGGCTGACACTCACCACTAGTAGTGATGAATATACACCAATATCAGAGCTAGGCTTTCACCAGTGTTTGTGGCAGAGGCATTGCTTGGGTGGGGCAAATGGGGCAGCTACCCCAGGCACAAAGTGTTAGGTGATGTGTTTGGCAGATCCCAATCAGTCTTTAATGCTTTACCAGCATTCAATATTGGTATTGCATTTGCAGTGATAAAGAAATAGCTCTAGCATTCCATGTTTTCATTGCATTGCCAAAATGCAAAAGTAAATGCTGGTATTGCATTTGCTGTCATAAATGAAGCACTGTTACACCCTATGTGTGGCATAAACTGTAGCAAACAGTTTGCTACAGTTTAAAAAGAGAAAATAGTTTTTTTCTGTCTCTCTCTCCCTCTCTCTCTCTCTCTCCCTCTCTCACTCTCTCTCTCCCTCTCTCTCTCACTCTCTCTCTCTCTCTCTCTCTCTCTCTCTCTCTCTCTCTCTCTCTCTCTCTCTCTCTCTCTCTCTCTCTCTCTCTCCTCTCTCTCTCTCTCTCTCTCTCTCTCTCTCTCTCTCTCTCTCTCTCTCTCTCTCTCTGTCTCTCTCTCTCTCTCTCCCTCTCTCTCTCTCTCTCTCTCTCTCTCTCTCTCTCTCTCTCTCTCTCTCTCTCTCTCTCTCTCTCTCTCTCTCTCTCTCTCTCTCTCTCTCTCTCTCTCTCTCTCTCTCTCTCTCTCACTCTCTCTGTCTCTCTCACTCTCTCTCTCACTTTTGTTTTCTTTTGGCTCCTCAACTTAAAGCTAAGGGGAGTGTCAGATCATAGGATGACACTGGCTGCAAGAATAGCTAACTACACTAGCTACACCTCTGTCATTGGGGGACATGCAACAGTATCAGAGAGGAATACTCACTATCATCAGTGAAAGACCCTCAACAGTATCAGTAATGGGCACTCATCAGTGTCAGTGACAGATACCAGTATCAGTAATTGGCAATAACAGGTATCAGTGACAGATACTCACCAGTATCATTACTCAGGGTGGAACATAACTGGTATTAGTAATGGACACAAAAACAAAGTCCTCTGCAAGTATGACCGGTGCAAGGCAAAAAGCCAACATAACATGAAAAAAGTAGCCAGCACCAAACATCAGTGTATGAAAACAGCACAAAATAGGCCGTAAGGTTTAGCACATGAGATTTATTGTATAAATAAATCCCAGACCGGTTTCAGCCCAAAGGCTTTCATCAGTGGGAAAAAAATATATATATTTTTTCCCACTAATGAAAGCCTTTGGGCTGAAACCGTTCTGGGATTTAGTAATGGACACTCACCACTATCAGAGATGGGCATTTACCAGTACCAATGAGGAGCACTCATCAGTATCCATGAGGAACACTCAAAACTACCAGTGAAAGCCCCTCACCAGTATCAGTATTGGACACTCACCAGTATCAATAATGGGTGCATACTAATGTCATTGAGGAACACTGACCCGTATAAGTGAAAAACCCTCACCAGTATGAGTGATGCACACTCCCCACTCTCAATAATTAGCCATCACCAATATGAGTGACAGATAGTCACCAGTATCATTACTAGGCACTCACCAGTATCAATGACAGATACTCAGCAGTGTATTACTAGGCACGCACCAGTATCATTAATTTTAATTACTACTACCAGTTGTCACTTCAAAAAACACTGTTCAAATCTATTAGGTGAATGAGTCTACTGTTTGTTATTATGCTGTTAGTAAGTACTGTATGTAATTTGATACGTTATACATTTCATTTGTTTGTTTTGCTTTTTTCAGTTCCTCTGCTTATTTGGTAAATTGACTATGTTAATTTTTCATTTATACTTAGTTGGAGCTTTTCTTCCTGGGCTTCCACCGAAAAAAGGCTACTAAGCTCAGTCGGACTAACCTGGTCAACAAATGTAAAATAAATGATAAATAAAATCAGTGACAGATACTCACCAGTATCATTACTAGACACTCACCAGTATCATTACTAGACACTCACCAGTATCAGAAACAAATACTCACCAGTATCATTACTAGGGACTCACCAGTATCAGTGACAGATACTCACCAGTATCATTACTAGACACTCACCAGTATCAGTGACAGATACTTACTAGTATCATTACTAGACACTCATCAGTATCAGTGACAGATACTCACCAGTATCATTACTAGGTACTCACCAGTATCATTAGTAGGCACTCACCAGGATCAGTGACAGATATTCACCAGTCATTAATAGGCACTCACCAGTATCAGTGACAGATATTTACCAGTATCATTACTAGGCACTCACTAGGATCAATGACGAATACACACCAGTATCAGTACTGGTATTGCTAGTACTTAGGGTTTGGCACCCCTTGTAATATTATAATGGAGTCATGGGTTTTTGGCATGAGATGAGAAACACTACATATGTAAAGTTCAAGGTTGTTTTATTATTAAATTGTCATTTGTATGTATATGAAAAAGGGCACTTTCTTTAATATAATAGCATTCTGGGCATTTATCAAAGCTACAAAGGGATTTTACTGTGTAAGATGGGGTACACAAAGTGTCACCTTTGTAACAAATAATGTGTAGAGAATTAATATGTAATGGGTTTGAATGTAAGGTTTATTTTTTTTTCTGAATAAACACGTGCAGGTGTACATTGTATGAGGGACCAGCAACTGTTGTTAATTAAAGCAATTAGTGAAGACAAATGTCTTTTGACCTCTGCACAGTAAATTCCACTGCAGGTCACAGAAAAACAGGTCATGTGACTGGATGTGTTCTATTTTCAGCTCTTTACTTGGAAACAGGAATATGCATTCACTTGCTCTCTTCCTCCTCCTTCGTATGGTAAAAGGTTTCTTATTGTATGTGCTGACAGGGGCTAAAAGTACAGTGAACGTAAAAAATAACCAAAGTACAAATGCAGACAAATGCTGTAGTACAGTAAACAATTACTTGGCGAGGATCCAAAATAAAAAAAAATGACAGACTTACAGTGGATGGACTGTTAGAATAAAACAATACTAAAAATGTTAACAAGAACCGATGTATATCTTGATCTAAATAAACACATAAACGTAACAAAAGCAATTTGTCACCTCAGACTCCCTCATTTTATCTAATACAGGGCAAGAGCTTCCATCTTCTCAAGAACTTCATTAAACTCTGTATGAAGTCTTTGTGAAGATGAAAGCACTTATTGTGAATGAAATAAAACAGCTTGTGGTGACTGAATTGCTTATTTATTTGATAAAACATAGGTTAGATAAACAGTATTCCAGAACATGGAAATGTCTCTACACGTAATGTTTTGCTATACATAGAACTAAAACTTAAAAAGTAAATGCTTAAGATATATTCATAAAATACAGTGGATATAAAAAGTTTACAAACCTCTGTTAAAATGCCAGGTTTTTGTGATACAACAAAATGAGACCATGATAAAGCATTTCAAAACTTTTCCTACCTTTAATGTGACCTATAACCTGTACAATTCAATTTAAAAGCAAACAAATCTGTTAGGGGAAAAAATATAAAAACTAAAAAATGTACAATAAGCTGGTTGCATAAGTGTGCACACCCTTAAACTAATACTTTGTTGAATCACCTTTTGACTTAATTACAGCATTCAGTCTTCTTGGGTAGAAGTCTATCAGCATGACACATCTTGACTTGGTAATATTTGCCCACTCTTCCTTGAAAAAGCTCTCCAGATCTGTCAGATTGCAAGGGCATCTCTTGTGCACAGCCCTCTTCAGATCACCCCACAGATTTTCTATTGGATTTAGGTCTGGGCTCTGGCTGGGTCATTCCAAAACTTGGTGATGTGAAGTGTTGTTTTTGCGCCAAACATACCTTTTGGAATTGTGGACAAAAAGTTCAACCTTGGTCTCATCAGATCATAACACATTTTCCCACATGCTTTTGGGAGACTTGATGTATTGTTTTGCAAATTTTAGCTGGGCCTGTATATTTTTCTGTATAAGAAAAGGCTTTCGTCTTGCAACCCTACCCCATAACCCAGACATATGCAGAATACTGGAGATTGTTGTCACATGTAGTACGTAACCAGTACTTGCCAGAAATTCCTGCAGTGCCTTCAGTGTTGCTGTAGGTCTCTTGGCAGCCTTCCTGACCAGTTTTCGTCTTGTCTTTTCATCAATTTTGGAGGGATGTCCAGTTCTTTGCAATGTCACTGTTGTCCCATATTTTCTCCACTTTTGATGACTGTCTTCACTGTGTTCCATGGTATATCCAATGCTGTGGAAATATTTTTGTATCCTTCTCCTGACTGATACCTTTCAACAATGAGATCCCTTTGATGCTTTGTAAGCTGTCTGTGAACCATGGCTATTGCTGTAGCAGGCAACTGAGTAAATGTCAGAAAACTCCTACTAGGACAGTTGAGCTTTATTTTGGGTTAATCAGAGTCTCTTTAATCGATGGTAGGTGTGTGCCCAGGACTGAATGTTGTAATTAAATCAAAAGGTGCTTCAACAAAATATTAGTTTAAGGGTATGCACACATGCAACCAGGTTATTTTTTTATATTTTTTTCTCCTAATAGATTTGTTTGTTTTTCAGTTGAACTGTATAGGTTATAGATCACATTAAAGGTGAGAAAAGTTTTGAAATTATTTAATGTGGTCTCATTTTTTGTATCACAAAAACCTGGCATTTTAACAGGAGTGTGTAAATGTTTTATATCCACTGTACTAGAAGTGAGAATGTTTAAACTCGTGATTATAAAGTGTATCTTTATGGAA
Organism: Protopterus annectens; assembly: GCF_019279795.1. Classification (NCBI taxonomy): domain Eukaryota; kingdom Metazoa; phylum Chordata; order Ceratodontiformes; family Protopteridae; genus Protopterus; species Protopterus annectens. The sequence continues at coordinate 933,109,175 of NC_056734.1, forward strand.
GAGCTTACCTGAGACAAACCTTTATATATAGTCACAGCAGCTACAGGAACAAAAAGAATTACAGTTCAGAAGTGGATCGTGTATGCATGGAAACCCATCATATAAATTGACAACAATAATAGACAATGCACTAATCTGTCTTAAAGGTTCAAAGAACTTTATTACATACAAATTAAATTCTATAAAACATGGTTTACATTCCCAAAAAATAAACTTACTGAATTACAGTGGCATTTTACACATCATCTAATAAACTGATAAATCAGTAGATCTCCTTGCAAAAATAATAGCTTGAACAAGCAAATCACCTGATAAATACCCATTTAAAATATGTTGCATACTTTCAGTTTTGAAACAGTATGATACAGACAAAGCATATACATAGTTGTTGCATAAAATGTGCATATAAAATAATATAATAAGATGCTATTGGTGTTTTCCCTTAAGTATAGGGTAAATCGAATTTATATAGTTTAAACAGCAGCTTAGATGTGCTCTGTACCTTATGACCATCCCATTCACACTGTAGAATAACATTTACCAAGATTTTGTAAGGTGTCTTATGTTGCTAATGCTATAAACCTATACTGCACATACATAAATACCAGATGGCATATGGAGTAGCCTACCACATGTGGAAGACGCAGAGCAGATTAACACCACACAACACTGCATATGAACCAGCTATAATGGTTAGCAACTAGTGAGACTGAAACAAGGAAAAGTAGTTTAACATAAAAGCCTGGTATTAAATATGTAAGAAAAATGATAGGCAAAGATAGTGTGCCATGGAAGGGACACACAAATAATATCATGCTGAATCAGGTATGCAGTTCAAAACAAAGAACAACAGTTCAGCACAAGTACACATGTTAAGCATGGTAAGGCAATGTTTGTATGAGGTCTCTAAGAACAGCAAATAGGGCGTCATACCAGTATGGGAAAAAAGCACATAAGCACTTCAACCCATATGACAGCAAGTGCCAGGAGGCATGGATATCCATAAGGGATGATGTGCCAATGTGCCAACACAGTAGAATATGCAAAAGTAGCCTATATGTAGATCTGAGCACAGAGAATAACACACATGTAACAGAGAGTTAAAAAACTGCATGCATGCAACAGGACAGTTGTGTAGCACTAAGAATAGCACCAGACACATGAATGCAACATTTCAGTATTGTCTACTGTGAGAAATGCATTTTAAAATATATGACCCTATAAGGCCCAGCAGGAGTAGCACATGTCTTTTATGCCCAATGTGAACATAGGAGCATAAGTAGAACTACTCAAAACAGAGAGCATAGTGAGAAGCAATGTATTCTTCAGCACACCACAAACACAGCAGTGTACCAAGCTGTGATATATCCAAATGTACTTGTGAGAAATGAGTGAGACTGCACATATGTAGAGCCCATGTAGGGAAAAGACATAAAGGAGAGCAGCATGCAGGGTGGGGGTCACATGCAGAATGTATAGCAGAGTGATGAGACAAAATAGGGGCCTTGATACATACTACACAAGGAACAGTGATAGACTGAGGTGAAGAAGGGAATGAGTTGAGTTTGTGATAACATGAACAACACAAGTGGGCATGCACAGGGTCAGATGTGCACAACAGTGTGCATGCAGAAAAGGACTGGAGGAAAGCATGACAAGAATAAGAGATAGATTTACACAGGGGCAGACATGCATAACAGTGTGCATGCAGATAAGGACTAAGAGGAAAACATATAAAGCATTAGGCAGGCATACACAGGGGCAAACATGCATAACAGTATGCACATAGATAAGGACTAGGAAGAAAACATGGCAAAATGAAGCATGCAGGCAGGCATTCATAGGGATGGACTAAAAGATAGTGTACATGCAGATAAAGACAGAGGGGGAAGTTTGGAACAAGAAGCATGCAGGTGTGGATTCAAAGGGGCAAATATCCATGACAGTATGTATGCAGATAAGGACTAGGAGGAAATGGAATGCATGGCAAGAAGAAGTATTCGGTGGGCTTACACAAGGGCAGATATGCATTACAGTGCACACAGATGAAAAAGAGGTAAACAGACAGGACACATTTGGCAGAGCAGCATCATTTTGTATTTTGAAAGAACAATCTGGGCAGTCATCATGGAAGGCATGCCAAGGAAGCATAACAATGCAGTGGTATAACACTTAAGATGCACACTGGGACTACATGTTATATAGATATTATAACATGTATTCACAGCTGCAAGGGATGAGGACAGAACCAAAGGTGAAATTAGTTAAGTAGACTTATTTTATTATCTGATCTTTTTCATATGTGTGTGTGTGGGGGGGGGGGGGCAGGGAGTTATCATGATGGACTGAGTTCTGAAGAAAACCTGACATGACAGATACATATGGAAATGTAAAAACTATTTTTGTTGGCTGACCTCTACAGGCCATAGCAGCTGTCCAGCACCTGAATTAATATATTTGTACCCCTAGCATCACATCATGTCAGATACCCACTGCCCCTTTTCTGTTGTTCTTTTTGTTTATCAAACAACATACAGCAGCAAGATGTCACTAATAAGATCACCCAGTGCCACTACAGCCATAGCATCACATTGTGATAGAGGAAGCACCACCACAGCATGCAGCAGTCCAGGTGGTTCAGGCAGTGCTGCTATTTTTGGCCATGTCACCATGCAGGCCTATAAGCATTATCAACTGAAAAGCAGGCAGAGTTGTAGGGGAAGTACATGTAATGCATGAGCAACATCTGAGCATGCAACAGGCAACACATTACATAAAAGTGTACATGCCCGCTATGTCTGTAGGGCAGCCATTCTCTACTATGCTTAAACATGTTGGCATTTGTCTGTCTGTGGACATCATCTGCATGTCTAGAAAGAATATATGACAGAGGAATTTGCTGCAGAATAGCCAGGGTAACTCAGCAACATCTATTCTGATATCTCTAGCTATGTATACAGATAGGACAATAAACCACCCTGTAACTCATTTCAGCCCAGAACTATCCTCACTGAAGTACCAATTAACAGTTTTGATATGGCCACCCCACAGATGCAATATCCACTAGTTACAGAGGATCAGGCGGTGGCATTGTGGACCTCTCTGATATGAACTACATAATCTGTACCTTCCACTTACATCACATGATGAATCTGAGGTGCAGCGTAATGCATGGCACATATTGACCTATTCAAGGTAGTACTGTATCTTAGCTCAGGACTACATAGAAGAAATCTTTACAACAAAGAAAAACAGATTACTTTCATAGTCACTGGAAGTCACTGCAGATTTGATATCTTAATCATCAGGGAAGTGCCTTATTTTATAGCTAATATTAGGACTTGTGCTGCCTGCAACTATCTTCAAAACTTAAAACTGTTTAGCAGTTCTGTTGACTAATTTACAGTGTGCTTTGCTGGAAGTGATTTAGCATTGTTTGTACTGTCTGTCAGCTGCCTTTGTACTGATATATTTTCTAATTCGTTGAGCAGTTTTGCCCTTGTTTGAGAGGAGATGAGCAACGTTACCTGCCTGAGAGACTTATTCACTGAAAGTGATTATAGAGTTGCTCCCTGCAACACCAAGGAAGTGCCTTATCTTATAGCTAATACTGAGGTTTGTGTTACCTGCCAGTATTTTTAAAGTTTAGAACTGTTCAGTAATTTTTCTTTTGTGAGGGAAGGGGAAAGTTGCAGTTTTATGAGATATATTATATAACATTTGTAATACAGTACTGATCCTTGTTTTCTTTTGACTTTTAATTATGTTATATATACATTGCACAAGTTCTTAAATTACCCTGGAACTGTTAAATTGTTTGTATTATCTGAGCTTAAATTGTTTGTATTAATTGGAGCTTTTCTCCCTGGGCCTCTACTGAAAAAGGGCTTCGGCTCAGTCAGATATTCCCAGTCAAAAAATGTAAAATAAAATAAATAAAAATAAATAAATAAATAACTATTATTTGCTGGAGAAGAGCTAGTCTTGTGAGTTTCTGCTGGCTACTGTTTGTTTTTACATTGCTGTATTTTCTATGACATTGTACAACTTTACCCTTGGTTAAACAAAACCAATTTACCATGCTTCCATTTCCATACCTGTTGCATTGTATTTTCCTTCCTTATAGCATTGTTAAAATCATAATAAATGTATTTATTTTGTTGATCTGATATTCCTCCTACTGCACCTTTTAAGAAATTGTGTCACATACCTCACAAACTCTAACCTCAAGCAATGACAAAGGCTCACCAACAGGGACAGATTTTAAATCTTGCTGTTATAAAATCTGAAATTAGAATGACAGAATTTGTGATAGCATGCATTTTCTGAAGGAAATGAAGTCTGAAACTCAAATATATGTCATTATTTAATTACTTCAACCCCCAATGATTTGCCAGCAAACCACAAACATTATGAGGACCAGACCCCCCCCCCCAAATAAATAAACAAATAAATAAATAACATGAGGCAAAAAAATCTGGACATTCTGTGAAAATCTGGACAGTTGAGAGTTATGTTGTGTCGTCTGTGCCTCCACTGCTCAGCTATTGTATAATGTAGTGTACAATTTATTGTGTATGTCATACTGACTTGTACTAATTACGGTACAATTTAAGGAGCTATTTTATTTACTGTATATATTTCACATTGCAATAGTTCTGGATGTTCTTGATGAGAGGAATTTTTGAGCAAGTTCATCTATTAGCCAACTTGTTTACATTCACTGTTTGTCACTGAGCTCTTTTGTGTGACTCAGCACAATTTTTTGACTGAGCTGTGTTGTGTGACTCAGCACAAATTTTTGTCTGAGCTCTGTTGTGTGACTCAGCACAATTTCTGACTGAGCTGTGCACTGATGCACCACTAGGTAACTTACTTCCTGTTCTCAAAACTGTATTACATTAACACATCACTAAACATATTCACACCCGAGATGTATATGGGGCAGGGTGAAGGATGTGTTTCCCTGGACACAAACTGTATTAGTGGCAGATGCCTGCAGAGTACATTTGCAATACCAGGATTCATATAAGAAGCCAAAAGTGATATCATGTCTTCTTTACTGAATGCAATTTTGATACTGCATTCACATGTTCCACTAGTTAGTAACTGTTGAAGGCAGCTTATTACACTTGTAAGATCTTTCTATAGTTACTTTTTTTTCCTTTGGTCTTCAGCTGTTGGAACAAATGTTTTCATCTTCCATTTTTATGGGTTGGGAGATGCCACTCTGTGAAACTACATACACCACCTAGTATGGAATCATAATCAGCTCTTACCTCTTTTGCAGCCAGTCTGATAGCACTTGGTGGTTTGTGGCAGTGAACAAACTGCTTCATGCTTAATGAAAATACTTTATTTCTCTCATAGCATTATTCAGTTTGTCAGAGATGTAAATGCTTATTGAATGTGGTAGCCTCCGCTCTCATAGCAATGCACTCTCTGTAAGCAACACACACACACATCAATCACCATGGCACACTTGCTCATTCCAAGGTGGTTAAGAAGTCACTCTTTAAGCCTCTTAGAACTAAGAAATCTCAGCCATAAGGCCTTACTTCTATATCATCAAAACATATGACACTATCCACTGCATATACTTCATCAGGTCACAAGGGTGCATGTGACAAGCCATTAAGGTCTACAAAGGATGCATCTCTTCAGAAAATGCTTTAACAATTGATTACTCTATTGTGAGGTACACGGTTTCTACACTTACAAGACTGGACAAAAACAGTAAGGCAGCATGTTATGAGGATTCAGATCTCTTCACCATGACAAGTACAACTGCATTCTGGTAGTAGCATATGTGGGGATGAACATTAGGTATTCCACCAAAGAAGAGATGCAGAGGGATATAACCAACTTTGCTAAGTATATGGCACTGGCAGGAAATACTCTTGTTTAGAAGGAAATCTGGTCATGACCTAGAAAAATGCCAACATTCAAAGTCAAAATAATTATCCTAAATAATTGCATTAGTAGCAACAATTATTTTAGGGGGGTCCAGTATGTGTCTGCTTGAAGCTAGATGTATGAAGACCTTCTTGCTTTGCAAAAGGTATTTTTCACTCCTCTTACCATGACTTCACATTCTGGCTAAAGCTTTTGCTGCTCCTATAGTGCATTTTTAGGTAAAATTCACCTGATCAGTATTCCTACCTAGCAAATTTCAGCCTGAAATTCAGTAATTTAAATCCATTTAAAGCTCTTGCCGGGAGTTTGGTGCCATTACTTCTCAATGCTGTCCCCCTGGATTCTGGTGGTTCAGAATACTGCCGGCATTTAATCTACGTTAATTGCTAGAACCGCTTTGCTATTCTGAAGGTACTGCTTCAAACAAATACATTTCTGAGTTTGTAACTGCATACCTCATAACATATTATTGTGATATACATGTAGATAGCTGTATATTTGATGTACTTATTGTTTTCACACTTCTCTGCGTGTGAAGCATAATTTTTAATCAGTATAGCATTCACGTATACTGCCTTGATAAGTATTGTCGCAGTTAGGGTTAGAACTGCTGTTTGCCTCCATTGTTATCTATTTTTCTGACTAGAAAATACCATTATTATTGCACCATTGCCATCTGCATTTTGACTAGAAGTAATGTTAAGTGTTCCATAAGAAATCTGCTTTGTGGTTGTGTTTCTGCGTGTGCAGGTAGTAGTGCATGTTAATTATGTTCAAACACTGGTCTGTAACTGTAATATGCCTGCTCTGGATTAAGTTTGCAATTTCTGTTAGCAACGATGAATGTTAAAGCAGTGCGTTCCATTACTGATACATTGTAACTGCAACTGATATACATAGTTTTACCGGAGTAGTGGAAGACTTTGTAACATTGCTATCAGCAAGTTTGTTTTCTTTATTCCTTTTCTGTTAATCATTTTCTATTTGGGACACTGTATTGCTACCAACTAAACAGCGTCCTTGTGGCATGTCTGCTGCTATGAGAACTATCTGCTCTAACATCTGGTTTAGCGTCCTCCCACTCTCTATCACTATGTATTCCTGCTTCTGATTTTATTTCTCTCTCTACTCACCACTTCTGTTCTACTAACTGCTATAATATTTTTCAGGCTATTTATTGAAGCTAAACTTGGTTCCTTATATTTTTCTCACTCTCCCCTTGACCCACTGCGTGCATTCTCTCATGTTTGTGACTATAAATACACTTGCAAAGCCACAGTCGAAACCACTGTGAACTCCACAGCACCAGAATACCTCTGGATATCCTGCTGCCCAGAAGAACTTAAGATAAAACAGAATGCATTTCCACTGTATGTCTATATTTTGTTTATCACCATTAGTACTGTTAACTGTTGGCCCCGGCTCAGCCATTATCCCATCCATTAGAACCAGTGATCTTCCCCCCAACTCTTTCACCCCTCTTTAATACTACTCTCTGAAGCCACTTATTCTACTGGTTTCTGTTCTCTTTCTTTAGGTATATATCAGAGTGTTTTTACTGGCTTCACAGAAGCTCCTGCTTACTGATTGTTCTTCTGCGAGACCCTACGGCCTAGGCTTAGCCCCGCTACGCTCAGGCTCACTTCGCTCCCTTACCCACCCCATTCCCATCAACCTCATTTCTTTTATACCTATGCACTTATATAACTCCTCTCCCTCAGCCCTCCCCTTCAGCAGTCCCCTTCCTGTTCCCAGGCTCCTCCTCTTAGTATCATCCTAAATTGTTCCATCCCTACATACTTTCCAATTGGATTCCCAGTCATCTTTCTCAGCAACCCACAGTCACCACTATCCCTACTATTTAGACTATTCCTAACTACTCTACTTCTCCTTCCCAAAGATCTTAATTTCTACTACAGTCTCTCCTGTCCACTCTTCCTCCATGGCTTTCTCTACAAAAACCCTTTTCTACTTCCCTCCCCTACTTCTTCTTTACTTTCTTACCTGCTATAATACCCAACTTACACCTCCATATTTTCTACTTACCAAAACTCTTACTAAACTCTATCCACATCCATTGCAATATTTTACTATCTGCTCATCACTCTTTCCTATAAATACTCAACTTCCTAAAATTAAAATCTCACCTACACCCTCAAACCCTACTAAAAGCAAAATGAAGTACCTCCTCTATCACTCATCTAGTCACACCACCTACCTCCTCCCCAATACTCTTCTGCTGTCAGGGGACATCCATCCAAACCCTGGCCCAATTACCTCCTTCCCTGATAATAATATAACCTCTCCAGATACAGGTTTCACTACTCTTCCAAAAAAATACATATCCTTCTACTCAATGAATATTAGAAGTGTGTTCAACAAAGTCAGTGAATTTCACGCCTGGATAGCCAACCATACCCCAGATATAATCACCATTACCATGACTTGGCTGAAACCACAACACTCTGACAGAGGTATTTTTGCTCCTGGCTACAACATACTCCAATAAGACCTCCAAAAGAAGAAAGGGGGTGGAGTAGCCATTGTCTACTCTAACCATCTCACTCTCACTTGTCTTGATAACCCTATCCCATCCTTCTCACCAGCTGAAATTCTAATTGTTAACTTTAAACTTAATAACTTTACCACCATCACCATAGCAGTCATCTGTATCCTTCCAGGGGATAATATTCCTATCCTGGAAAATATTCCAGCCTACTCCTCTCAACATATCCCTAATAAAACCATCTTCTTATGGGATGTAAACATAAATTGGTTGACTCTCTGTGCACCAAACTCTACAGCCATTCATTTACATGTCTTTACACAACTTATCACCCTCCCACCCGTACCAACAAACCTCACAACCCTAGCTCTCTTATCGACTAGATATTAGTTTCAGAGCCACTCAAATATCATGACTCAACTACCTCACCTGACTCCCTAAATGACCACTCTCCAGTAAAAGTCCTTAGATTCTCCCCCCATTTTTCTAAGACCCATACACACACACACACACACACACACACACACATATATATATATATATATATATATATATATATATATAAACTGCCACAAACTGTCCAACTTATGCACTAAGACATTCAATGCTCTCTTTCCCAGAATAAAGTGGACTCACCTATCAACTCCCTCTAGATGAAGCTGTCCAGTCATTTAATACTACCTTCCTAAACATTCTGAACACTCTTGTACCACTTTGCACAGTACACGTTAAAGCCACTGTATCCCCATGGTTAACCAATGCCGCCTGCACACTGATGAAAACCAGAGACAAAATGTGGAAATTATGGTTAAAAACTAAACTCCCTACCCACCTGCAAAAATATAAAGAACTTAGAAATCTAACGAAAAAATATATCAACAAAGACAAAAAAGATTTTTATTACAACCCCCTTTCTGCACAAAGAACTAATCCCAAAAAATTTTGGAACTCAATCAATCAAATATTATGTCCTGGAAACCTGTCATCTGCCAACCTCCACCCTACAAAGTCACCACAAGAAATGGTTAACATTGTCAACTCTTACTTCATTGAATCCGTCTCAAAGATGGTAAACTCTGTCACCTCCTCAACCAACTCTATTAAGCATCCTGCCTCCTCTCCTACTCTAAAGGCTTCTGATACTTTCTCTCTGCATTCTGTACCCACCAAATATATTAAATCTCTACTCTCTAAACTAAAACCGTGCTCCACATCGGCTGATAATATCCCTCCTTATTTTCTTCAAGTTGCAGCTGACTCTCTTGCTATCCCTGTATCTATATTAATAAACTGCTCCATCTCTGAATCGAAGATTCACTCAGTTTGGAAACAATTCTGCACTCTACCTATACACAAAGGAGGTAACTCCTCAGAAATCTATAACTTCAGACCCATTGCTATATTTTCTCCTCTTTCTAAAGTACTTGAAAAATGCATCCCTAATCAAGTCATGCAATATCTACTACAGGAAAACCTGCTCACACCCACACAACATGGCTTTCGCCCAAAACATAGCACCTCCACTTCCCTCTTATCTTTCATAAATACTATCTCATTGGCCAGAGATAATGAGAAACTTGTCTCTTGCTTATTCCTTGACCTATCAAAAGCCTTTGATACGGTATCTCACCCTCTCCTCCATAACAAAGTGACTGACCTTAACTTCTCTACCTCTCCTCTCACTTGGTTTTCTAGCTATCTGTCTGACCGACTTCAATCAATGAGATGGCTGTCTGCTGTCTCTCCTTCTCTCCCTGTTAGAATGAGTGCCCCAGGGTTCCATTCTTGGCCCATTGCTTTTCAATATCTTTACTAATTGTCTCTATACTTCCTGTCCTCTATCATCCCTTGTACAACACATGGATGACTCTACAGTTATCACTACTGCTGATACTCTCTCTGAGCTTCTCACTGCCACTCAGATTTCCTTTACCTCAGTTGAAACCTGGCTCTCAAACAACTAGCTTATTCTAAACCCTAAGAAAACTAAGGTCTTACTTTTTCTTCCCAAAAACTTTATCCATCTCAAACCTACATTCTATATACTATCTCTCAATAACACTCCTATTGGTGTAGAAACTAGTACTAAACTCCTAGGTGTCACTGTTGATGACCAACTTAAGTTTGACTCACATGTAAGTATCTGTATCAGGAAGACTCACCAAAAACTCAGCCTCCTTAACAGGAACAAAACATTCCTTACTAATAAAGCTAAAGTAACCCTTGCCCAAGCCTATCTGCTACCCTTGCCTATTATATGGCACTCTAATACTAACAAATCTTAACTCTTCTCTTTTAGCTAAGCTTGAATCTACCTACAACAAGGTGGCCAGATTCGCAGCACACCAAACCTATAAATCCCATCATTGTTTTATCTCTAAAATACCTAAACTGGCTAGAATTTCCTCACCAGCTTCTCCTCCTCAGCTTCAGATCATTCATTCCATCCTTTATCAGCCATCTTACTGTCCTAACCTATCCTCTCTCATCTCCCTATATACCCCTAATAGGCCACTCCACAGCTCTGACTAGGACCTATTGCAAATCTACAATCCAAATACAAAAACTGTCTGCAACCTCTATAGCTTCAATCCTTACATTTCTTGGAACAAACTGCCATTAGCAATTAGGGCTATCAAACAACCTGAAAATTTCAAAACAGCTACCAAAGAATATTTGAAAAGTCACTGGTCCTGTCTCTGTACTCTCCCTCCATGATTAACCTTGTACCCTAAAACTATACACTACCTATCCTTATCCTGACCCTACTCACTCTTGTTGTCTTACAAGCTATTTTAATTTGACTTATCACTTTATTGTAAACTGTATAATTTTTGGGGTCTATATCACAACGTCGAACTTACAAAAGTTCGATCATTGTAATATCGAACTGTTATGTTCGAAACCCGACAAAAATGAAAGCACAGAACAGCGGGTCTAATATCACATTGTCAAAGTATTACAGGTTCGAATCACTAAAGTTTGAACTTTAATGATCGAACTGTAATACTTCGAATTTCAAAAAAAAAAAATATTTGAAGAGCAAAACAAAAAAAACCCCACTCTATGCAGGGGGGCAAGCCCCCCCTGCACCCCCACCCCCCGCTACTTAAATATACTATTCATATCAATTCGAACTTTTAATAGTTTGATCACTTGAGTTTGATGTTTAGTGATTCGAACTATTAAAAATTTGATGATGTTATATAGACCCCGGAACAGCAATTTGTTTCCAGTACATTTTATTAGTAAAATGTTTATTGCAGCATTTTAAGATTTGCAACTGATGCCCTAATATATGTGATCCATTTAGTGGTTTTTAGGATGTATTCATTCTGTAGTTACAAAGAGGGTTCTGTTAAGGGAATTATAACAGAATCATCTATAACGAGAAAAAATAAATAAAGGGAAGTGAACTACACCGCCATCAGTCATTTTGGATTGGTATTTCAGCAATAATGCAGAACACTGGACTGAACATAAATCGAGTTCATATTCACAGACATGAGTTACTCTCAATCCAGTGCTCTCCATTATTGACATTAAATCTAGAATGCCAATCTGGGATTCTTTGTTCATTTCTGACTACATGTCATATTTTTTGTAAAATGCTTATTTCTGATCTCTCTCTCTCTCTTTCAGCTTTTCCCAGTTAGGTGTTGCCACAGCGGATCATCTTGTCCGCTCATGATTGGCAGTGAAGTTATATGGTGTCGAGTTGCCAGCCCGGTGCCCAATCTTCCACGGAAGGCACACACACGCAAGCACTCACGCCTAACTTTAGCGAGTCAGATCCATTTGCAGCATGTCTTTGGGGATGTGGGAGGAAACCGGAGCACCCGGAGGAAAAACCACACGACCACAGGGAGGACATGCAGACTCCGCACAGAAGACCCCCCAGCCGAAGATCGAACCGGAGAGCCTCTTGCTGTGAGGTGACAACACTAACCGCTGCACCACCGCGCCCATCCTAAAATTCTTATTTCTGATAAAAAAACAAAAAAAATTGTTTAGTACTTACAGAATGATACAGTTAGACTGACTGTTGCTGCCTAAATCAAGCAATATAACATTAAACCAGAGAACCTGGCTCTGATCCCTGCATTTTGCTAAACACACACACACACATATATATAACTGATGAGTGGGTGTGGTACATTATACAATATATAACATATAATATATCGTATAATATACCACACACACATCTATATGTGTGTGAGTGTGTGTGTCTGTGTATGTGTGTGTGTGTGTGTGTGTGTGTGTGTGTGTGTGTGTGTGTGTGTGTGTGTGTTGAAAAGAAAATATGCAGATCAAAACTGCATTTGTTTAATCAAGGGAGTGTTTTTCTTCCGAGTGACCCGTGGTAGATTTTAATAAGCTGTTGCAAGGGACAGAAATCTACATGTGACATCTTTCACAGATACATGTGGAAAGCTAGAATTTTTCTAATAACAACCCCAGTAATAAGCAGCAACCACAATATATTATACTTCAACCAAAATTTCTACAGCTTTAGACTTACCTATGTAAATGTCAAGACAAGCAAGTGGTCTTGACAAAGTTAATACAAGCAGTGATGAAAGGGCAGTATTGTTAAAGTATGAACAGCACTTAATTTTCCCAATGTGTTACCACCAGCAATTTGACTGCATTGCCCAGAAAAATAAAACTAAATGAACATTATCTTTTGCTTCTTATTTAAGGTATATTTGTTTATGTGACATAGTTAAACGTTTCAAGTATAAAATGCAACAGTTATGTTGAAAGTGTAAGTTAGGAGTGAAGGTGTGACTGGTTATATGAGAACAGATCTGATTTTTGTTTGTGATGGGTTAAAAAGCAAAACTAATGATTGTTCTGGTAAGGAATAATCACTTGACATTTGCAGGTAAAGATCTTTAATTTTTAGACTCACTCTACAATTTCTAACAGCAGATCTCAAAATATATTAATGTATACAAAACCTGGGCAGTAGTAAAAATAGAGGAAATACTTGCTTTGCAAAGCATTATTTCACTTGTCACATTTCTATCATGTTGATAATTGTTAAATAATATCTTTGCAATCTAAAAATAAATGTATAAATATTTGCAAAGGGAAAAATAACATTTAATAATCATCCTTATTTTTTCATGCAACTACCTCTAACAATGCTCAAACTTAAAATGTAAATAAAATAATGACGGCATGAAAGGAGCATCCTGCCAGTGTGTACATACATATACAGCATACTAAATGTTTTCAGCTGTTGAAGTCGTACTATATACAACAAATTCAGAAATGGAAAGTGGCTCACACTTAAGTCTGTGATATCAGGCACTGGACCGAAAGCTTATTATCTGGAACACAAGAGGGCTGATAAATTATATGAACAGAACGCTCAACCTTTTGTCATTCAAAGCTCTCAGCACTAACCAGAGCTAGATAAACAGAAATGGTTATCTTGGATGAAAATGCCACTAAAGATACAAGCTTACATTCCCAGGATTCCACAATGGGAACATAGCATACCACAGGCAACAACGAGACATAGGCAAAGCTAGGTTATGAATATGTGATTGGAAACTGAAAAGGTAGAACAACTATTTCTTCCAGTCCTGTTCAGAAATAACCTTAAACATGAAGAGTAATAAACAAAGTAAAGGGAAAGAGCAGAGTGTGTGTGTGTGTGTGTGTGTGTGTGTGTGTGTGTGTGTGTGTGTGTGTGTGTAAATACAAGGGGGTGCTGAAAAGTTCTAAGCCCGACCAAGAAGGGAATGACATGGAGCCATGGAACCATGGAACTTGCAAGTTATTCAACATATTCTCCCCAAAGTTCAACACACTTGGCACATTGTGTCTGAATTTTCTGTAGCCCTGCCAAAAAAAGTCTGAAGTCTGGTCACTGAAATCCTGCTCTTCTGCTGCAGTCACCTCCAAATCACTCAAAAAGTGTCTCCTTTTCAAACTCTTTTAAAGGTTTGGAATTAAGAAATAGTCAGATGGAGCAAGATTTGGTGAGTAGGGCGGATTGTTTATGCACTCAAACCCCAATTTCATCAAAACATCCATTGTTTTGCCAGCCTTGTGAACAGGTGCATTGTCTTGCAAAAAGAGAACTCCTTTCTACAATTTCCCTTTCCTTTTTTCTTTCAATGCCTCCTTTAATCAGCATAGCAAGTTGCAGTAGTAGTCTGCATTAACTGTTTGGCCCCTTGGAAGACAGCCAGTCATTACAATACCTTCCTGATCCCAAAACACTGTGGTCATGACCTTTCCTGCTGACTTTTGGGTCTTGAACTTCTTTGACTTTGGTGAACCTGAGTGTCGCCATTGCATGGACTGTTGTTTTGTCTCAAGGTCATAGTAGTGTAACCATGTTTCATCAACAGTAACTAGTCGTTCCAAAAAGTTAGCACCAGCTTGACAAAATGCCACAAAATCAACTTGGAAGTGTCCACTCAATGTCTTTTCTGTTGGCATTCAAACATTTGGGCACCCACCTGGCTGACAGAGTCTGCATACCCAGCTGCTAATGGATTATAAACCCAACACATTCCCTGCATATCTGTAGTGTCTCAGCAATTGCTTTAGCTGATATTTACCGATCTGCCAAAATCAGGTAGTGGACATGGTCAGCAATTTCAGGAGGTGACACTGTTTGAGGCCTCCCAGACCTTGTTGCATTTTCGGTCTCGCAATGTCCACACTGAAAGGTTGCACACCACTTCTTCACAGCTGAGTAAGAAGGTCACTTGTCACTCACTGTTTGCATCATACATTCATGGATTTCCTTTGGAGTTTTCTTCTGCAGAAATAGGAACTTCATGACGGCTCAGAGTTCCACACTTGGAAATTCCACACTTTTTGTTGACGTAGTTCAATCAATGATTTGAAACATTGTCAAAACATAGAATTACAATTCTACAAATTGACACTGTACAAGATGAAATAACCCTCTTTTCAGCTACTGAGTCAAAATAATGCTCAGAATTTAGAAAGCTTTCTGGGCTTAGAACATTTCAGCACCGCCTTGTAATATGGTGGAATTTGGTGTGTGAAACACAGAATATGTTGCTTATTTGTTTATTGTATATAATTATTTAAAAATCTGTAAGCATTTTATTACCAGGACAGACAAAATATAACATGTGATACACGTTAAGACAGTTTTGTCATAAGTGACAAAGCAAGTTTTTAGCGCCATGGCGTAGAGGGATAAAGCTCTAACTACAACCTAGATGACCCAGGTTCTTATCAGCAGCTTGAGCATCTAAACCACTGGGAGAGAGCAATGTGTATGCTGATCCTTGGGGAGAGGGACAATCGCAGAGAAGAGACATTGACCATGAAGAGGAAAGTAGCCCATTGATGATTTTAGAATGGGCATGGGGAGGGAGATGGACAACAGAGTAGGTCATTACATTAAAATATTCCTCCTCCTTAATAAACGAATTGCTGGTGAGAACCCTCAGGGTTCCCTTAAGTTCCACTGTAGCCCCAACCCAAAAGAATTGATGAAAGGAGGGTCTAGTAGTCCCTGTGATGGACAGGGGTACTGGGGGTAGAAGACAGAAGAATTATGAAGAGGGTAGGAGGGTCTTTAGAAAAGAATCCTTTGGGAATTAGTTTCAAGATATAGAAGGATTTCATAGCTATAGTTGCCACATGGTGATCAAAGGAAGTGGAGTTCTCATCCCAGGTGCTCATGTTTCTAGTTACTCACTGACTTGATAGCAGGGGTATTATTGCTGCAGTAGGATGAATCAATTTGCTGCTTCCTGAAATGGATGACACTGCATTTCTTGACATTTAGTTTAAGCCCCTTTACAGTGCCCCAAATGTTGTCTCACATTAACTCATTTTGAAGAGTATAAATATCTTGAGTTAACTTGACAACTACACCCAGCTTACAGTCATCAGCAAATTTGGAAAGCCAGAGATCAGTATTATCAGACATGAAGTCAAAGAAATAAATGCCATTCAGAAGAGAGTTCACCACAGATCCCTGGGGGACACCACTGGGCACTTTCTCTCTGACTGAGGAGGTGACACCAATTTTGACAATGAGCATTCTGTATTTGAGTCAGTTTGCTATTCATTTTAACACATATGGAAGCTTTTGGGTTAAATGTAATGGGTCAGTGGTCTGACTTAAAGAGACCAACCAGGGGGAGGAACATGCCGGAGTTAAGTTTGTGAGAATCAGGTGAAGAATGTTCCTACTGCAATGGGATTGAGAACAAAATGATCCAAGGAGTTCTTGTTTTATTTACTTTATTTATTTTACATATTTTTATTTGGAAAACATGACTGTGCAGAACCCATTTTCAGCAGAGCCCCTGAGAGAAAAGCTCGAATGGAAAAGAAGTAAATAATTAAAATATTTTTTAAACTGTGTATACATTATAATGCAAATCAGAGGAGATATGCAAGCTAGTGAATATAGAGTAATAGCATGGGAAGAGAAACAGAATTTTACATTTAATATTTAATTAGGTGCAGATGAGGATACTATATACACAAGAAAAAAATAGCTATGTAAACTATATACAAGGCTTTACCAGGAATTCCAGTAGTAAAAAGTGTCAGAGGAGGAGTAGAAAAGTAAGCATGTGAAAGAAGAAGTAAATACAAACTGAGAAGAGAAAAAAGGGGAGATAAAAAGGGGTCTATATTAGATCATCAAAATCTTCTTCCATCAATGGCTTATTCATCAACTCCTATCCAGGGTAAGTAACCAAGTGGCCACTACCCCACTGAAACACACATCGTACTAAATCAAACCTACCCAAGTGGGGAGCTTTGCCCCACAAGCCCCCCAATGCAGGGAGCTGTGTCCCATACCCACCTTAACTATATATACCAACTGCAAGATTGCACTGCAGTGGGGAAAAGGGTAAAGTTGTGGTTTGGCTAATTGGTTACTTACCCTGTAAAAACTTTGATGTTCACTGAAGTTAGTTTTGATTGATAGGGCTTGATGAATAAGCCATGAATGGAAGAAGATTTTGACAAACTAATTTAGACCCCAAAAAATGAGGGAAGAAAAAAAAAAGTGAATTCAACATTAATAAAAGGGAGGTAAAATGAGGGAAGAAATATAAATTAAACATTAATACTAGTAAAACATGGGAAGAAAAGAAAAGAAAAGCAAAGAAAAGACAAGAAAAGAGAAGTCACTATAAGATAAACTATTGCATAAACAGAGTAGTTTTAAAGAGAACAGAAAAGGAAAGAAGTGGATGTGAGAAAGAGATTCATCAACCAAGTGTATTACAGGTACAGAGAATCAGGATGCGTGCAGGAGTTCTTTTTAGAAATTTTATTTTATTTTATTTATTTTTATTTTACATTTGTTTACCGGGAAAGTCTGACTGGACACAAGTGCATTTTCAGCAGCGGCCTGGGGAGAAAAGCTCCAAATTACAATACAGTACATAACAGAAAATAAAACCAAAGACATATGAGCATCTATATTATGAATACAGACAAGCATGCATATGAAAAAATTAACAAATTATAGTTGTAAGTCATTTCTATAGCAAATCCTACAAAACTGAACATTTGAGAGTCACAAATAATAGTGCAGTACATAAGAGAGAATAAAACCAGAGACATATGAGCATACATATTAAGTATACAGACAAGCATGCATAAGCAAAGACTAACAATTTTTAATTGTAAGTCATTTCTATAGTAAATCATACAAAATTGAACTTTTGAGAGTTGTATTTTTTTGAGATGGTTATTAGTTTTTTCAGAACATAACATTGGTTGAACAAGTAGATCAGTGCTGTGAAGGACTTATCTTTGGACAAATAAGTATGCTATGGGAGAGAGGGACAAAGACAAAAAGTTGATCCATAGCAGAATCCTTAGAGCAGTGCAGTGCCATGGATTAACCTGGGGAGTAGCATGACCAAAGCCAGTTATTTAAATAGTGGGTTTTGAGGAATTTTTTAAATTGGAAAGTAGAGGATGTAGAAGTTAACTGGACTAGGAGTGAATTCCAGATTTTGGCAATAGTGCAGGTGAAAAGAGATTTACCAGCATCATTTTTATGCTTGATGACATTTATGAGGTTTTGATTACCAAATGTTTAAAAAAGTGGCTGCTAGTGAGTAATCTGATATCTAAAGGACGTTTGTTCCAAGTGTTGGCCACAGGGTTGGAATAAAGACTGAGTCCAATAGTTTTATTAGGTTTATAGACTATTAGAAGTTATTTATCAAAGGAGCACAGGGGAGGATTTGGAAGGTAAGAGCTAAGGAGCAAGCTGATGATGGGGCAGGACGATGGTTGATTAATTATGTTGTGAGCCAGGGGAACATGATTAAATACCAGTAGGTCGGGTAGTTGTAGTTAATTTAATGACTTTAGAAAAAAATGTAGTAGTGGGATGTATACAGCAGGTTACTTGCAAACCGTGCTACTTTATTATAGCAAGACTCCAGCAGTGACCTAAGGGTGTTAATTTATGTTGGTAAGAAGAGGTGTAGAGTAGGGATGGAAGGAGGGTATGCAATATCAAGAGTACCTCTGGAGGGGTTGGTAAGAATTTTTTTTTATCTCCATAGAGATCCATGCCAAGTTTTTGATGTGTTTTGTTTATGCAGATTTGGATATAGAGGTTACATTTTAGTTGATCATCTATTGTAACGTCTAGCAGCCTGGTGATGGGAACAACATCTATCCTGGTGTTGTTTAATGAGGATATTGTGATGGCATTTTTAAGGGTTGTAAGAGTTTTGGGGGAAAGGGAGTAATTTGAGTTTCTCTAGAATTTAGAAAAACCTGGTTGTATGTAAGCCAAGATTCAGTGGAGTTAAAGGTGTTTTGAGTAAAGGTATGCAGTTTGGGAAGGCTAGCAGCTATGTAGATGAAAGTGGAGTAATTTGCATACTACATAATATATTAGAGTGGCATATTGTGAACACATATGAAGCGCATTGATAAATGTATTAAAAAAGTAGTGGGCCAAGGACAGAGCCTTGTGAAACACCAGTATAAAAGGGGAGAAAGGGGACTATGCAGTGAGCCATTTAACTGATTGTTATTATCAGAAAAATAAATGGAAAATCAATTAAGAGTAGACTGCAACAGTCGCAGAGCAGCTATTTTTGAGAGTAGTAAGGAATGTGATACTCTACCAAAGGTTTTCAAATGGTCTAAGAGGGAAGATACTAACATATTGTTATCCTGGTGTCCAGGAAACCCAAGAGAGCAGTAGTTGTACAATGGTTAGCTCTGAAACCACGCTAAGTATGGGTAAGATTTTCCTGAAGCACATAATGTAAAAAAGGTGTGTGATGCACTTTCCTAATAATTGTAAGAGGGATGAGGATACAAAATAGAAATAGGTCTAAATCTAGTAATGTCAGTGGAGCCTCCTCTTTCATGAACTGGAACAATATGACTTTTTTTCCATAGTAGTGGGACAGCACTTTTTAATAGAACAATTGATTAAAATAGTGACTTATAAGCAGTGGAGGAGGAAGCAAGTTTCAAATATTCAGAAGGGAGATTGCTGGTAGAAGGAGAGCAGTGCTTGATTTTAGTTAGGAATGTTTTATGAAAGAGGTGGAAACAGGTTTAATGAGAAAGAGGGACTAGCTGAGTTTTGGGATTGTGAAGGACATGATACAGCATGGGAGGAGTTAGTTTGAGTAGCTATGGATTCAATGAAGTGAGATTTGAATTTTGGAGCAATGTCTGAGGAAGAGTAGGAGGTAAGTGTGTCCCTGGGTGAAGAATTTTGTTGATTGTAGCCTATGTTTTTTTTTTTTGGGGGGGGGGGGTTCTGATTAATTTAAGGATTCATGCAATATTGCTTTTTGTCATTTTCAATTTGTTTTTTGTTTGATTACATAGTTGCTTATAGTAATGTTGGTTTGATGGACACTTAGGTTTTATCCATTGTCTCCAGGCCTTATCTCTTTTTGCATTAGGGGGATTCTGGAGGCAGGGGAAAACCTGGGAGCACGACTGTTCAGAGTGTCCAAGAATACAGTGTTGGATGTGTGGGCAGCATCCTCTAGTGGTAGAGTAACAAGGGAAGCCCAGTAAAAAGTTTTAAGAATATTATTACATAAATCAGGGTTGAATCTAGTAAAATTGTAAGATTCCTTATCAAAGTGTGGCTTAGTAGGATGACAAGAATGATGGAGACCAAAGGTAAGGTGCTGATCACCAAGGGAATCAGGGAGAATACAGGCTGAGCAGTAACTGTCTGGATATAAGACTAGAATCCAATCAAGCACAGAAATGGAAGCTTTGGTTTTATTAAGAGAGGATGTGAGTTGGGTAAAGCTGATGATGTTTATAATAGCAGAAGAACTGTCTAATATATTAGTTTGCCAGTCAATGTTAACATTACCAAGTATTATTGTTTCATAGGTTATTTTATTGAATGTCCAGTTATTTCCAGGGTAACTATAGAGTGCTACAATGCATACTTTTTTATGCTTGTTTAATTTTAACATAGAAATAATAGCTCTGATTTATGAAATTGTATGTGTGGGGGTATAGGAGATGTCTTAAGAGTTAGGGAGTCAGGATATAGAATAGCCAAACCTTCAGCTGTTTTGTATTCTATTAGATCTTAAGATATTATAGTCTGGGGGAGAATCTCAGAATTTTTTATGTGAGATTTCAGCCAAATCTCAGTAACAACAATTATATCTGAAGAATATTAAGAAATCAGAGAATGAAATTCTGTTATATTATTTAGCAAATTGTGAATATTTAAGAAGATAACATTTAACTGTTTGGTGGGTGTAGAGATGGGAGTAGAGGAGGAGAAGAAAGTAGGTACATAAGTGTTGGGCCCAGGTTTAGGGAGTATATCACCACATAGGATGATATTCTTTATATGGGATAAGACTGGTGGTTGCATAATTACACTGGAAAGTATTTTGTATTTTATCTTAAATGGATATTGAGAAATGGTTAGTATTTTGTGTTTAATGTATTGACAGGGAGATATGGAGAACAGGTAAACAGTAATAATAATGTTTGCAAATTTACTAATGTCTTGTGTAGAACAAGAGAGGATGGTAGTCTGGGTAAGGGGAGACAACAGTACATGGAAGCATGAGATGGACTCATGGCAGCATGTAATATGTGAGAAGAGATGCAGAAAGGATGTAAGTATAGTGAGGAGAAGCAGATTCTATAAATAATTATTTATAATAGTGAAACAGATGAGAAAGGTGGATTGTTACTAAGGAGATGAAGTGTTTGAGGAGTGCCCAGGAATGGGTTCAAGGAAAACTAAAGTAGCGGTAGTAATGCTGAGGCAGATAGGAGGGGATATAACAGATGAAAAGGGGGAGATGACAATGGCAGAGATATGTTGAGTGCAGGTAGAAAGAGATAAAATTGATAACAAAGGAGGAGAAGAAATAGGTATAAATCCGATGATTAGGCTATAGAAGAGCTATTTAAAAATAAGAGGAAAATTGTGCAGCAGAGCCCAAAAACTTAGGAGTGGTTGAGAGGACGGGTGAGAGTTGATAGTATGTTTTAAGTGGGAAAGAAGACTATATAGATTAAATAGTAAAGGAGGAGATAGGAGCAGGAAGAAAAATGCTTATAGGTAAGAAATGAGGGAGGATTACGTTTAAGACATTAAGGAAGATGCTGCTAGGTTTAGAAGTGTAATGAGGAAATTAGAGAGTGGAAGGTAAATGACAATAGGTTAAGTATAAGAGGAAGAGGAGTGACTTGCCTAGGACATAAAGGTAGAGGAAGATGGGGGTGGAAATTGGGGGCAGGATACAGGAGCGAAGTGAGCCCAAGCGGAGTGGGGCAAGCCTTAGTCTGGAAAGGGCCAGGTCTTAGAAAAACAATCTATACCACTATCATCAATGGCAGTGAATATGATTCAATATGGTTAAATTAAGTACGTAGGCCTTGTATTTTGTATTCCAAAATATAATATTGCTGCTTGTCAGCTATGAAAACTAAATGTTATGTTTAAATTTATAAAAAACAAGTTATGTACAAGAAACATTGGGCATAACCTATGTTGGTAGTGCAGATAATCCAGTTTATGGAGGGATAGTTGAACTTGCTAAAGATTAATTAGCTATTGTTTACTGGTATATTTTTAAGAAATGTAAGGAAGTTTTTATGATCATGTGGGATCAAGGAAGAGGACTGATAAACTATAAGCCACAAGTTTGATTTCTCCAAGGTGAGCTGGAGTTCTGTGAGTTCACTGGGGATTCTCTGGGCATTACATTTGAAGGGATACTGCCAATGATAAACACTGTGCTCTGCCACAGTTACCGGTTCATGTAATGGCATGATAGACACAAAATCCAGGCACAAAGGGCTGCTCTGAATCATGTCTTGGTAACAACACAAATAGGACATGTTCCAGACGGACAAGTGCCTCCAAATTAGGCAGTTTATTGTTAAGACTTCTGACAATGAGAATGGACACCATTATGTTATCCAATATGGAATTCAATTTGATTGCCAGGTTGTGAAGTTCTTTGGATGAATGCTGCCAAAATAGGTCCAATGGTGACAAACAAAGGCTTTGGTCAAAATGGGGAAGCCCTTGAACAAAAGGTGCATACCATCCTTTTCAAAGCAAATAGGACTGTTAATCATCTCATCCTCGGGTGACTCAAACTGGATTCCCTTGAAATGACACCAATCTAATTGTTGAACTTGGTGACCTTTTCTTTGAATCTAAACATCATTCTTAGTGATGGGAGGATACCTCTCAAAATCTGAGATTTACTTTTGGATGAAGCTTGTGTACAAGTACTTCTGCATATCCTTCAAGGGTTTTCATGCCAGGTTGTTTACTCCTACATGGACTACTATCATGTTGTATTTATACTTGCAGGTGGAAAGTCTCAGGCGCCCATGATATGTCTGCAATCCTGGCTTCTGTCAGGCAGTTGAGGAATGTAGTAGACATATTTGGGGGGATTCACTAAAAAACAGTCTTAATAGTTCTAGGAGGCTTGGGTAGTGATTTTTTAATGGCATCAGCATCTGACAGATCTGGGTTATCTATATGAAGAAGTTGTGTTTGTATGAGTTCCTCAAGGTGAGAGCGAGAGAGAGAGAGAGAGAGAGAGATGCTTCTAAAGTTGCTTAGTATTTACACTTCTCATAAATAGATAATAACTACGTTGGGCAAGAGTTAACTTTCAGTGAGTAAAAGGTAGATCTTACACAGTCTTAGGACAACAAATCCTAGACGGATTTCAGTAGAAGGGGAACTAGTTTTCTGTTTCTACATGATGTCCACTGCTACTGCTGATAGTCCGTTTGAAGGGGGATAAGGAACAGACTAATGGAGTTTTAAAGGAAGAAGATTACTGGCACTTACTATTTTGAGTACAAAGGACAGACTAGTACAGCAGGTAGCAGATTTGTATAAATCAGTGCAATAAAGTTTAGCCCAGAGCATAGTAGTGGGCAAATGAAGAGAGGTGTTACTTCAATATTAACTAAGGAAAAATCTGACTTGCACGCAGTACCTACTATTGAGCTATAACATAGGTAGCAGTGCACTCAGGACAGCTGAACACAGTACAAAGCAAGAAAACCAATGAGAAACAGTTATAAAACAAGCCTACAGAGCTCAACTACCTAGAAATAGCAGCACTTAACCTACTGTGACTAAAATAAACAGTATTCTCTCCAAGCTGGCTCCCACATCAGACTAGAACAGGTTGTTAACAAGTTAAGTTTTAAACAGTAGTTATGTGAAATAAAACAGGTAAACAGTATGAAAACAGCACAGCAGAAATAGCAAAATTAATTTAATTGCAATATGAAAGTACAAAAATTAATTTTCTTAAGTCTTTTTACACAAAAGAAGTTCAGAAAAGAACACTTTATAAGTTTCTCGGTGAGTGCATACAGCTGCAACTCATTGCCATTTTATTGAAAGTCAGTAAGAGAATGCAGCTCATCACTGCATAATGCAAGCAAGAAAAAACCCAATGAGAAACAGCTACACATTTGAGCCAATGGTGCTTGGTTACCTAGAAATAGCAGCAATTAAACTATTCCCAATAGAATAAACACTGTTCTCCCAAGGATGACCCCCACAGCAGGCCGAAACAAGCTATTACTAAGATAGGTTTCAAACATCAGTTATGTGAAAAAAAACAGGTAAAACAGTATGAAAAGATGAAAAGAGGACTTTAGGTGCTATATGAAAATACAAAACTGAACTTTCATGAGGCTTTTAATGTGACACAGGTCCAAAAAAGCTATTTATACATTTCTCAGTGAGTGAAAAAGGTTGTAGCTACCTGCAGTCTTACTGGAATCCCTTCCAATAGATTAGACAGCAGTTGATTGCTAATCCATTTCTGTAATATACTGATAATGGGAGAAAGGCAGAACTACAAATGACTGTTCTACTTTTAAATTGCAGTTGTTCAGTGCAAACCTTTAGAATTTACCCCACAGTAAACTGATACAGAAACAACTGGCTTACTGTGTTAAAAGAAATATTGTGATAAGTGGCAACATGTAGGGTGGGGGCAATTCAGGGACAAACAGAGCAACCATGCTACCTGCGCTCAGCATCATATGCAAATGGCCATATAATGGTATACAACTAAGTGTCAATATTTAAATGAGAGCAACTGTGAATGCAAGTGGGTAAACTAGATAGTGGTATAATTTCGAAACATATACAAGTAGTCTGAAAAGTCAATTCTGGGAGGGGCGGAGCCTAGATGGCACTCTGAAAGCAGCACTTTTTTAGATCTCCATAAAACTACTTTAAATAACAGGAAAATATTTATTTATTTATTTATTTTAGAAAAAATAGTTAAATATTGTTCTTTAACATTTTTACTACTATCATACCAAATTTGGAATATATTCTTCAAAATTTCCTGTCAGAAATATCTGGAGTTTAAAACTGATCTGGGAAGATGAGTAGTTCAAAGAATTCACATGCAGAAACTACTCTTAGGAAAGAAATCCAGTTGATGTCTTCAACTCTACAAGAATTATCTCTCAAAATGGACAGTTTCAAGGTCAAGTTAGAAAATTTGAGAGAAAGTTGTCATAATCAAACTGAAACCTTTAAAGAACTACCTCAGCAGCATCAAACTAAAATATTAAACATCGAAGAGTCCTTATCTGATATAGATGGAAGGCTTAAAGAGGAGGAAATCCAGGGTGAATTCGTTCAGCTGCGGAATAAATGGCTTACTAACAAGTTGGATAGAGAAAGGAGGACTAATGTGAGAATCTTTGGGTTACCTGAGAAATTCGAAGGTGATGATATTATCTCTTTCCTTAATTCCTGGTTACCTGACATCCTAGATCTGAAAGAAGGATTCTCATATGGTATAGAAAGAGCTCACAGAGCTATTGGGAAACCCATTCCTTCATCATCAGCATCCACACCTAGATCTATCGTAGTTCAATTTCTTTCTTATCTTGACAAAGAACTTGTTCTTAAATGCACTTGGAGAAAATCTCCACTGAAGTATAAGCAAAATCTAATCAGATTTGACAATGACTTCTCCTCTAGAGTTTTGGAAATGAGAAAGAAAGCCTGGCCACTGGTGAAGTTACTCAAGCAAAACAAAATAAAAGCCCAATTAGCATACCCTGCAAAAATAAGGATTTTTATTTTAAATGAAATAAGGACATTCAATAACATTGAGGAAGCAATAAACTTCATTAAAAATAAAAATATAATGACAGTTCCAGAGGAGATGGATTGGTCTTCAACTACTTCACTGAAAAGATCCCCTGAGAAAAATAATTGGATTGATGTGAAGAAAAAAAAAGCAAAGAATAGATTCAAAAAGTATTCCTTCTTCTGTTTCTCTCAAAGAATCAACTAAAACAACAAATCCATGCTAAAGGTAATAAAATATGTATTGTCTATTCACTCTATTAAGTATTTTACAAATTATCTCTCAATAATACTAATATTACATATACATACTTATTTAATAGTTAACTTATATACAGCAGCCTAATAACAACAGTTTAATTGATTTAACTAATTTTCACTTAATAGTGATTGAAATGTATAAAAATGATGTATGGTGAAGAAACTAGTTAATACACACTGTACTTTGAAATGTAACAATGATTATACATAAATTACTTTAATTCTAATAAGCAATGATCACTAAGTGACATGCAAGTTTTAAATGTGTTTTTGTTTCATTTCATATTGAAACATGATTTAGTTCAATCCAGACAATGCACAATATCTGAAAAGTATTGCAATAAGCACTGTCTTGAATTTCAGTTAAACATCCTTTTTTTTTTAATAAAAAAAGGAATATCCTTTCCAGTCCTGGAGACATGCAAGACATCTTCCCTGTTCATTACGCAAGCTTGCTAGTGTGCTGTGCGCACTAGCATATACACAGAATGCTTGTTTCTCATTTAAACTTCAAAACACAACATTTTTAAATTAAAGTATTCCGTTTATGTCAACACAGTTTCTAGTTAGTCTAATCACACAGAAATATTTTTAAAAGACATGATGATGTTTTGTTTTAATTATTTACCTTACGTTTGCTGTAACTACGTTGAGAAACCTTTTATAACATAACCTGCAGTGTGGACCAAACTGTCTTTCTGTCCATATTCTGAATAATATTATAAATAGAGAAGGAACACTGTAAAAGCCCTACATTATCCTTTTACATGAGTTGATGTGAATACAAGCTAGCAACGTTATTGTACGTGCACAACACACTTCCTTATTGCCTTAAAGGGACAGTAATTCATTTAAATGTTATAACTAGTTGAATATACGTTGTTTTAAAGGATAGGATAACAAGAAAATTTTAAGTGTAATGAAAGTGTTTAGTTTATTAATTGACAACTCACATAATTGTTGTTCATTGCATACAAATAAGTTAACTAGGAAACCTAGATGGAAAGATAAAAAATGAGCAAGATATATGCACCTGGAAACATTTAAACATAGAAAGTAAAGTTGAAACACTTAATATTAGACCCATTTTAGATATATTTAAAATTTTTCATGATTATGCAAACTTAATAAATAAATAAATAAATAAATAAGAATGGGCCATTAGGATGCCTGCGTGTTATCATACTCAGTAAAGTATCAAGGAAAGATATGTAAAGAATTGGAAAATAACTACATGACTAGATGGGAAAAAAGAATGTATAAGGTATTAACTGATAATTGGTCTTTGTTGAGGCATATATTATGAGAAACATCATACCAGAAATATTAAATTATAGTTTGACACTGTAGAAATAGAGTGCAAAACAATGAATGGTCTTTAATATGTTATTTAATTCAGACAACCATATTAAGCTTCAAGACTACACTCTTAATGGAATTTCCTTTGCTGAGAATAGACTAGGTTGTAAAGTCATCATTACTAGGAACCTGACAGAATGAACATCTTATCTACTTTTTAATGGTTGTCATCATTTAAATTTCACTAACTGTCAATGCTCAGTTATTGTGATGCAGCTTTAAATTGTATTGATTCTTCTAATTGATATTGTATGTCTTTGAACTAATAATTTGTGACTTTGCCTATTTTGGATAGAAATTCTTATGGTTTATCACATCCAACAACTATTTAAGGTTCACTTTAATTTAACGACAAACAAGCTCTACATTGCAGTACAGGGTAATGTAATAAATATGATGTTGAGTTTTTTTGTGCATGCAACTTCTTTGTGCATCATCATTCTAAGCAGCATTTGTATATACATTGAGGTTTATATATATGTATATATATATATATATATATATATATATATATATATATATATATATATAGAATAATATAGCTCTTGTTCCTAAACTATCTCACTAGAGTGAAACTAGATTATAGAAATTGATATGATTCACTGGGTTTAAACTATGGTGAATAAATCTCACAACACTGACCATAGTGTATTCTATAAGGCAGTTGTTGAATGAATTGGTCAATACATGGGGATTCATTAGTGATAGAAGGAAACTGGAGTATTTTAATATCTTTAGGATATTTTACTTATACTTTACAATGCTTGTTTCAAATTTAACTGCGTACCTGGTTTACCACATATAATGTAAATTGTGACAATTCTTTAGTGTCAGAACTCTGTATTAAGTGATTTCCATAACAAGCACATATTCATGTATGTCAGTGATCGAACTAACTGTGTATACTTGGGTTGATTTATTTTACAATTCTCCAGAGCAGCACTCAATGGAGCCTCTAACCTCTCAATAATGTTTGGTTCATTTTTAGTAATGAGGGTTAATCTGACTGAACCTTTTAGTTCTGTCAGACTGGAAATGTTATTCATTCCATGTTTGTTAAAAGGTTATTCTAAGTTTCTGTTTGTACACATGTATGAGATTAACTACTGTACACATGTCTATTTTTCTTTTTGGCCTCTTTTAAGTTCTAAATTGTATAATTTAAAAGGAATCAATAAATGATTTATTAGATTTAATAAATGTATGGAAGTTACACAGCAAATAAACAACAAAATATCTTGTCACTATTTCCAGTCAAATACTCTTCAATAATAAACTAATAAGATGGATATAGTGCTACTCTCATTAAACGTAAATGATTTAAACAACCCAAGGTAAAGCTCCAACTTACTTAAAAATGTAAAAGTAAATAAAGCGCAAGTGGTATTTTTGCAGGAAACACACATTAAAGCTAATAATAACCTCATATGGAATCCAAATGAATTCCTAAAACTAATTCATCATATAGTAAAAAAAACAGAGGAGTATTGATATTGTGGAAGAAAAATGTTAACAATCCTCAAGTGATATATAACTATGAAGATAAAGATGGACTTTTATCAATAGTAATAATAAGACATAGTAACAGAATTTGGACTCTGGTAAACTTATATTGGTTTCCGGGTATAGGAGTAGGAACAATTAAAAAGCACATAGAACTTATTAATAAAACTTTGAAAGGTAATTTAATTTTGGGAGGGGATTTTAATTGTATCCTAGATAGTCAGGAGACCACCAATAAAAGGCCGTTTCGTATTACTTCTACAGGGAGAACTCTTAAAAAATGGATAGATAATTTACAATTATTAGACTCATTTAGTCTTAAAAATGATAATTCACGATTATTTTCCCATAGTGACTATAAATTCAACACACAAATGAGAACAGATAAAATATTTCTATCCCAAGATTTAAAAATGAAAATATCACATTCTTCTATAATCCCCTGCCCCCATCTGACCATAACTCACTCATTATTAAAATTCAAATGGATTTTAAGAAACTAATATTTACCAAAAGAATTTTGGCATATTTCACCAAATTAAAAGAGTTTAAGCCATTGTTGGATTTGGAAATACAATATTTTTAGATACAAATTATACTAGTGACATAAATATAGTTGTTGTATGGGATTCCCTACAGGCATATCTTTATGGTAAAATGATTTCTTGGTGTAACAATAAAACAAAGGAATGGGAATCAAAACTAGTTAATATCCAAAAGCAAATAATAGAAACTAACCTAAAGGATGGAAAAGATCCAGTTGCAAAAAAAAAAAAAAAAAAAGAAATTGGGGAATTAAATAAAAAATACAATGATATCTTAATGCATAAAACCAATCTGGCTTTGGAAAAATTTAAATTAAGTTCTTACTCAGAATCTCCCAAATATATGCATAATTTAGCACTGAGATTAAAGAGACATTCCAATTGAAACAATATTACAAATATAATTCATGAAGGGGAAAACAATAAAAATGTTTCAGATATAAGTGACAAATAAGAAGCTTTTAAATTTTACTTTACAAAACACTACAATAATAATGTTTCTCCTCATAATAACATAGACTTGTGCCTGGATTCCTCAAATTTAAATAAAATACCAGAGTACTTAACCATAAACATTCACGAACAAATTACATTCAAAGAAATTAATGAACAAATTAAAGAAGGTAAAAATAACAAAGCCCCAGGTATAGATAGAATCATTATAGAAATGTACATGTTATTTCCAGCTTCTGTCATAACAATACTGCAAAAAGCACTAAATGAAACATATTCACAAGGCACAATTCCACCTTCATGGAGATATTCATTAATTACACCTATTTTAAAGGAAAACAAAAATCCCAACTCATGTAGTTCATACCATCCTATTTCACTTCTTAACAATGACTATAAAATTCTTATGTCTATTCTGGTCAATAGAATCAAAAAATCTCTAACTCATAACATTAGTGATGATCAAATGGGTTTTATTCATAATAGACACACCCATGATAACATTCAAAGAATTTTAACCATTGTAGACTTTTTAAACAGAGACAAATCTGAAGCCCTAATAGTCACATTAGATATCAATAAAGCATTTAATTCATTAAATTGGAATTACCATTTCAAAATTCTACAAATTTATGATTTCCCTACACAATTCATTACTTTAATAAAGAATATTTATAAAGACAGATATCCAAAAACAATCACTCCCCACCAGGTAAATGCTGCTTGTGCCAAACACAATCGGAATAAAGCTAACCACATCAAAGGCACAGTAGCGATGCAAGGCAGGCAATATATAGAGGATCCAATGATCATAAAAAAAGTAAAGTCCACTTAAAACAAAGTAAAAACAGAAATTTGTTGTAGCACAAAACGAACTTGGTAAGCGCTTTCACCTAAATAGGCTTCTTTAGACCTTACAAACAGTCTTCTACACTCTTAATATACCAAAGTATACAAAAAGTGTGCCAAAAAAATCAATCAACATTTAAAGGCACATCACAATATATGAAATGCTGAAACCACAATAGATCTAAACCAGCCTACAATAACAGACAAAAATAACATACAATATGTACGTAAAAATATAATACACTAATAAAATCAAAAAAAAAAAAAAATATATATATATATATATATATATATATATTATTAATAGTAATATAATACTATTAAGAGTGTAGAAGACTGTTTTGTAAGGCCTGAAGAAGCCTATTTAGGTGAAAGCGCTTACCAAGTTTGTTTTGTGTTACAATAAATTGCTGTTTTTACTTTGCTTTTTTTATGAGCATTGGATCCTCTATATATTGCCTGCCTTGCATCGCTACTGTGCCTTTGATGTGGTTAGATTTATAAAGACAATTTGGTATATGTAAAATTAGGCCCATTCACATCAGAAGCAATTAAAATTACTAAGGGTACTAAACAAGGATGCCCCATGTCTCCAATATTGTTTGCACTAGCAATTGAACTTTTTTCATCAGCAGTCCGTTTTAACCCCAAAATTAAAGGCATTGACATTTTTAATCAATTTAACTCCCAAATAATGCTCTTTGCCAATGATATTTTGCTCACCTTATCAAATTCAGATGAGTCACTATGTGAATTAAATTCATTAGCTGAAAGATTTTACCGGATCTCGGGTTTAAAAATTAATAGTTCTAAGTCAAACCATATATTGTTAAATAAAAAAAATAACCCTAATACTAACATAAATCAAATAATTGGAAAACAGGTTTCCTCTTTAAATTATCTAGGGATTGATTGTTTTATGCGAAAAGTTAGAATTAACATCTACAAACTACAATAATATTGTGAATACCCTTAAATCACCAGTGGGAAAATGGAATAAACTGTATTTAACATTTGAAGATAGGTTGCAGCTAATAAAGATGGTCCTTCTCCCAAAGGTAAATTACATTGCACTAGCTATCCCTATAATTCCTAGTCAAAAAAATCTTAAAATAATTAAATAAAATTCTTATGAACTTCCTTTGGTATCCAAAAAGAACAAGATAGCTTTTCTAAACCATATTAGGCCTTGGGAAATGGGAGGAATTAACTTCC
Source organism: Protopterus annectens (assembly GCF_019279795.1). Classification (NCBI taxonomy): domain Eukaryota; kingdom Metazoa; phylum Chordata; order Ceratodontiformes; family Protopteridae; genus Protopterus; species Protopterus annectens. The sequence goes on from NC_056734.1 coordinate 933,141,408, forward strand.
CTGATTTAGAATCTTATATTAAAGCTTCCTTTTTCAAAACAGTGATAAATTGGATAGATCCAAAATTCTCTTCCCCATGGAAAACATTATATACTGCTATATTCCTAAAAGAAAGCAAATTAACAAAAAATGTACAACTGAATTAACAAAATAATAAACTCTGGCATATTATTTGTATTAACTTGCAATACAATTCTACCAAACCTACCAATCTAAACTATATAAATTATATTTACAACACTTTCCAGAGCTTTGTAAACAATAATATTGACATCAAATTATGGTTTCAGTTATTAACTCCCTTCAAAATTACAAAAAACTTTTTCAATAACATTCCCATAGAGACTCTTAACTCATGGAAAGGAAAGAACTTTACATGCTGGTACCAATGTATGAAAAATCTGATAGTCATGGATGCAAGTCAGTTAATTAATACATTTAATTTATCAAACATTGACTGGTTAGCTCTTAATAGTTCAATACCTTATGCACAAGATTTATGCAGAACAATAGACAATTCCTCCTTTAAATCCATACCTAAATTTATATTTTGCTTACATGAAGTAATATATAGAGACTTTAATTGGACAAATTTAATTTCAAAGTTATATAAAATCATTATTAATTATAAAATAAATTCTAACCAGAAATTCTGGAATTTTATCACTAAAGAATATCCATTATTGTTATCAAATGAGACTAAAACAGATGTATTATATTCTATTAAGTTAACTTCAAATATACAAAGTTGGAAAGTCTTTGCATGGAAGAAGTTTCTTCATAGAGCCTTTTATACTCCCAACAAAATAGCTAGATTTAATAATTCTAATGAAATAATTTGTTGGAGGTGTTCTTCAAAATGTAATGCTGATTGGTTTCATATTATGTATGAATGTACCCACATAAAGAAATTTTGGAAAGATATTTTTGCAAGCCATACTTACTGATTCTTTCACTTTGTCAAAGCCACTAATTCTTCTGAATATAAATTAAACCATTGTTATGAATAGAAAAGACCTTTATCTTCTTTGGACTACAATGGCAGTCACAAAATAATGTATCACAAGGAAATGGAACTCCTCTATCATCCCAACATTTGATGATTTTCTAATTCTATTGAAAGATGTAGCACTGTTAGAAATCAAAGTCAAGGAAATGAGAATCCTTCCTAGGAAATGGATAAATAATCCTTGGGAGAAAGTTCTCTCCCTAATTGAGACACTTAAAACAGCCACAACTTTACCTTCATAAGAGGAGAGGATGCAAAAAAATCATTTTTTTGTTTTGGTTTTAATATATAATATTTGTTTGTGTATCTACAATTGTGTTTCTTTTGTCATTATTTGATTTGAAGCCATTGTACATTTTGTAAATAGTTTATTCAACTTATTCTTACTTGATCTATAAAGTTTATTAATTATTGTTTTGAAAAATTGAATAAAAATACTTGAACAAAAAAAAGTCAGTTCTGGCAGCAAGTTTGTACATCACGACTTCCTGATGAACAGAGAAACCAACTATGTTAAGGTGCTGGGAATAGTACCTGTATTCATTGCTTAAAATTTGCTAGAGGATAGTATCCATGACAGTGTGCATTTTTAGCCTCTGTATCACAGACAATTCTGTCTGCAGCTGACAAACCATCACCTCCACAACAGAGGCATAGTTGAATGCTATTGTGTGGGAACAGACACTATACAAGAGCTTGTAGACATGTACTATCCTCACATGGAATCAGATTGGATTCATGGAATAGCTATCAACTGCAGAAGTGTGAATTAGCCAGGGACTTAGTTGTCTCATATTTGTTTGTTGTTAAATCTGCACTTGAGAGCTGCTTTTGCTGTGCTCTTGCATTAAGAAATTGCAGGATCAGACCTCTTGTGGCAGAAGGTGTTTACCTGGCCATTCTGAGTTGGGAAGCACTGAAAGAAGCTCATAGTGTGGTTATTTATTGGCTGGAGGACATAGGAGTTAATTTTCAAGCTTTTTTTCTCTACACAGAGCTGCCTGGTGAGCAGCAGCGGTTAGCAGTGCCCTGTATTGTAGCAAATGCCTAATCAATAAAATGTACCTACAAAATTAAGATTAGATCCAAAACCTGTTAAGCAGTGTGGCAATGTACAGAAATAAGCTTAGAGCAGCTTGCTAGTGTATTGAATAGCACTACCATATCCTAGCATTATATAACATTTTGCCTTTAATCCCAGAAACTATCCCAGGAGACCCTTGTTAAAACTCAATCCTTAATATCAACAGACAGACCTATTACAAGACCAGGCAACATGGATATGTAATTTTAAAATGTCTCTGTAGCCAGCTTGATAGATTTGGACATTCTAAGGCAAGGTATTATGTTCTCAAACAACCATTTAATCATTAAAGAAAATAACACAGTACTCAAGAAATATAATACATGTCTTCCTTTGATGCAAAAATCTCACATATAAATGACATTATCAGGAATACCCACAATACATCTTTCACACATATCGTTCACCAGGCACATAGATTTTCTTATGCTGAGGCACTTAAAGAAACCTTCCCAAATCTCAAAGAACTCCAAAGTCACATAATGGCAACACTGCTCATCAGCAATCACTAAAGCACACACAAAAAGCAACACCAGGCATCACACAGAAGCCCAAATCTAATGGTCCTCCAAATGCAAAGCCCATTAGACAAGCATACAATTTACCTAATACTCTTGTCATTGGGGACTCCATTGTGCAACACACAGATGCTCCACTCACCAGATTAGGAAAGGAGAAGATAACAGTTAGTTGCCTATGTGGAGTTAGGGTCCATAATTTCACAAGTACACTCAAGTTGCTACACCTTCAGGTACCAATATTATTCTGTCATGGTCCATGTGGGTGTAAATGATTTGAGACATACCTCACTAGTCTATATGAAAAGAGGCATAATGGTTCTCTGGGAATATGTGTCACAGATAGATATGAACCTTGCATTGAGCAGCGTTATACCTTCACTCAGATGATGCCACAGTATGAACATAAAATGATTGATTTTAGTAACTGGCTTAGTTTATGGTGTCACTCCAGGGGGGTCCAATATCTGTCAACATAGGAGAACATGGTCAAAAGGCCACACTGCTTTACCAAGGATGGATTGCACCTGTCACTACCCTAGGTTTTTGGATATTGGCTAAAACTTTATCCACCCCATAGATCCTTTTTAAGGCAATGCCAAAAAGACAAATCTACAAATGTTGTGAGAAAGTCTACAAGCAGATGTAAGATGTTTTTGCTCAATGCACTGAGCGTAAATAAAAAACTATACATCCTTCAAGCCCTCCTCACTTGGGAGAATGCAGACATCTGTGCTGTGACCAAAACTTTGTTTAAAGATGTAAAAAGTACTCCAGAAGTGCAAGGCTACAGTGCTTTACAGGTATTTAGGCCAACAACAGCACAGACTGGGGTCAAAGGTGAAGATGTCTCAACCTACATTAGCAATAAACATACATCCAGGATGGTTAAACAGGATGACACCATGTAGGTCATCCATATGCAGGTCACCATAGTACAGATCCTTCACCAGATCATGTTTAGCTACAGCCACCATCTGTGCCCCTAGAGTCTCATGACTTTAACCTAAACCTACTAGAAGCACTTGCCATTCACCCAAACACCTTAATCATGGGTGACTTTAACTAACCCTTTATAGACTGATAAACATACACTGCCTCAAACTCATAGTCACAATGCTTCATGGGCTTTATTAACAAAAACACCTTGGAACAGATAGTTCATGCTCTAACCAGAGACTCAAACATACTGAATCTGCTACTCATCAACAGAGGAGAGTATCCATCAACCCCCACCCCCATTTTATGCTCTCACTAGTGAAGTCAGATCACAACATTGTCTCATTTAAAGTAATACTCAGCCCAGAAAATGTAGCCAAACTAGTATCAGGAAATACTCAAAGGTAAACTACATCTTATTAAGTGACAGTTCATCAAAATTCAAGGCTGTTACCATCCCCAAGACCAAAGCTACCTATACAGAATTATTCACGGAATCACTATACAAACATGTGAATGTCTGCACTGAGGCTTCTTTACCTACCAGAAATAAACTCTAAATAAACTCCACTGGTGGAATCCTCACCTAAACAGATATATAATTAAAGAAGAAAACTCATGACCAAAATCAGGAAAAGCAACTCCCTTAAAAACAAGCGCTTTCTTAAACAACGAAACAAAAACCAAAGAGGCTTATTAAGTCCATCAAGACCATCTATGACGGTCAAGATATCCTCGCAGGCTAAGGACAATCAGAAGGTCTTACGTCCAGAACCTTACAGATAACACACAATAGTTTGCTGAACTGGTGCTGAAAAGTACCACCAACACCAGTCAGGGTGACAGAGCAAATCTAAAGGCCAATAAATTCAGCACAAACTTCACCCCCCCCCACTCCTCCCTAGCTCCAGCAGGGAAATCCCCTCCAACATACTTCCCCCAGCTATCAGCAGAGAACAGGTGGTGGCAGCACTCACTAAAGCCAAGAACACCACTTCCATGGGTCCCAACAACATCCCTGGTTGCATCTTCAACAGTCTAAAACCTGAAATATTAGGACCACTTGAGGCACTCTTCATCTACAGCCTTGAAACAGTCTATATTCCTAGTGAATGGAGGACTGCAACAGTCATTCTCCTCCACAAAGGCAGACCATCAGCTGATCCCGGGAACTGCAGTCTCATCAGTCTAACAAGCTGAATTTGCAAAGACATGGAATGACTTGTCATGGAAATGTTAAACAAGGACAGTGGTGACCTAAAGATACTGGACCCATCCCAGTTTGGCTTAGTTAAGGTAAGGTCATGCAAACATAACCTAGTAGACTTCTTTGAGAGGGTCACCAAGGCAATGGACAAGGGTAGAACAGTTGGAACACCCACAAAAGGTTCTCACCAAGAGAATACCCTGTCCTACACTTACTGCATAAAGGTCTGTCTGTGTATTCAGTCTCCTACAGGTTGCTTAGAGGGGTTCTTTGCCTGGTTTACAGGGCTTCCTCAGACCCAGCCCTGATGGATCTGTTGCACATGTGCAAAACAAACAGCACCAGAGACACTAGATCCAGGTATCTGAACTTCACTTGTGACATAAACATAACATGCTGGAGAGACAAATATGTGTCCAAAAAGATCCCTGCACTATGGAATAGGATCCCCATCCATGTAAAACTGAATTCATCCCCTGACCCTATTCAAATGAAACCTTGGTCACTGGATGGAAAATTGCAAATTTGCTCCAGGTCTAGCCCCCATGTTCCTTATAGACAGAGGCCGTCAATACAAAATGTATTATTGTAACACCCCACTACAAATCATTAGCTACCTGCATACTAACAAGCCCCTCCAACCCCTCCCCCCATATGGTACTGAGGACTCAATCATTTTCAGTGCATGGCTAGGATTGCAAGGGCCAGAGTGGTCATTAGCCTAGTAACAACCTAAGACCCTATAAACCTGTCGATGGCTTGACAGCACAATAAGTAAATTCCAATTATATGAATTAATTTTGCCAAAATGTCTTTCAGTGATAGCGGAGACTTCTCTTTTCAGACTTGGAGTAGGTATATATATATATATATATATATATATATATATATATATATATATATATATTATCTGTATTTGGGGAGCATCCCTCTATAAGTCATGCTGGAAAAGTTGTTCCCTTTCAAAAATGCCTTGCTCTGAAGATCACTGAATGTTGTTTTGGTGAACTGTATTCAAAGTATCAGTATTTACATAGTGTCTTGTTGATTTGTCGACTTGAATCCAATATGTGTAGCATTGTCCAACCTTCCTACAGGAACCATCCAGTAGCCATTGAGAGAAATGGTTGGAGTGCAACATGCATCTGCCTCACTAATATGGATGGCGCAGTGGTGCAGCTGTAGCATTGTTGCCTCACAGCAAGAGGTTCTCCCATTCGATTCTCGGCTGGGGTGCCTTCTGTGTGGAGTCTGCATGTCCTCCCTGCATTTGTGTGGGTTTCCTCTGTGTGCTGCAGTTTCCACCCACATTACAAAGACATGCATCTGGAGCATTTCTCCCCAGGCCTCAGCTTAAAATTGGCTTCATTCTAAGTCGGACTTTCCTGGTTAACAGATGTTAAATAAATAAATACTGCACTAGTTCCTTTATGTCATTCTGCAGCATGTGGAGGACCACATGTGGTTCTCATGGTCATCAGGGGGTGTGTCATAGGTATCTGTCTCACTAATACTGCACCATTTCCTTGATGTCATAATGCAGCAGGCATGGGACCACATGTGGTTCTCATGGCCATCTGGGTGTGTAATATGTATCTGCCTCATTAATATTGCACCAGTTACTTGATGTCATGCTCTAGTATGTGGAGGAGCATTTCACATTCTCACAGACCTCAGAGGAGGGAAACAACACAATGTGCAGGCAACCTATGAAATATTCCATTTCCTTGAGGATCTTGGGGCCATTGACTGTACCCACATCACTACCAAGTTTTCCTCTGGTCCACTTTCCTACTGGTGTGAAAAACTAGAAGGGTTTCCATGCCATCAATTGCCATGTGGTGCAATGCACAGGGTATTATTTTCAATGTGCCAGTGTGTCATCAAGGAAGTTCCCACAGTTTCTACATCTGGCATGTCTGAACTATACCAGTGATTTGTACAGGGTGATTTCTCACAGGGACATCTAACTATTAAGTGTATTCATACTCACTTCAAGGCTGTACAAACCAGCCAGCAAATATGCTAAATGCTATGCACTCATAAAGGTATCCAATCAGTTTAATTTCTCCAAGTCTTTTGGGTTTCTAATGACTTGACAGAAATGGACCACATTCCTAACTCAGGGTATAGTTATTCTTCTTCTTTCAGCTGCTCCCATCAGGGCTCGCCACAGTGGATTATCTGTTTCCATTTCTTCCTGCCTCTGCATCTTGCTCTGTCACACCAACCACCTGCATGTCCTCTCTCATCACATCCATAAACCTTATCTTAGGGCTTCCTCTTTTCCTCTTACTTGGCAGCTCCATCCTTAGAATCCTTTTCCCAATATACCCAGCATCCCTCCTCAGCACATGTCCAAACCAATGCAATCTTGCCTCTCTGGCTTTCTCTCCAAACCGAGCTGACCCCCTAATATACTGATTCCTAATCCTATCCAGCCTCGTCACACCCAATGTAAATCTTAATATCTCTAAATCTACCACCTCCAACTCTGACTCCTGCCTTTTTATCAATGCCACTGTCTCCAACCCATATAACATAGCTGGTCCCACTACTCTCTTGTATACATTACCTTTCACTCTTACTGATACCCGTCTGTGTCACAAATCACTGCTGACACTCTTCTCCACCCTGTCTGTGCTCTCTTCTTCACCTCTCTTCCACACTCACCATTACTCTGAACTGTTGATCCCAAGTATTTAAACTCATCCACCTTTGCCAACTCTACTCCCTGCATCCTCACCATTCCTCTATCCTCCCTCTCATTCACACACATATATTCTATTGTAGTCGTGCTGACCATCATTCCTCTCCTCTCTAGGGCATATCTCCACCTCTCCATGGTCTCGTCAACCTATTCCCTACTCTCACTACAGATCACAATGTCATCTGCAAACATCATAGTCCATGGCAACTCCTGTCTGATCTAGTCTGTCAACCTGTCCATCACCATTGCAAATAAGAAAGGGCTCAGATCTGATCCTTGATATAATCCCACCTCCACCTTAAATGCATTCATCACTCCAACAGCAGACCTCACCACCATCACACTACCCTCGTACATATCCTGTAATACTCTTACATATGTCTCTGCCACTCCTGACGTCCTCATACAATACCACAACTCCTCTCTAGGCACCCTGTCATATGCTTTCTCTAAGTCCACAAAGACACAATGCAACTCCTTCTGACCCTCTCTATACTTCTTCATCAACACTCTCAGAGCAAACATCACATCTGTAGTGCTCTTTCCCAGCATGAAACCATACTGCTCCTCACCAATCATCTCCTCCCTTCTTAACCTAGCTTCCACTACTCTTTCCCATAACATCATGCTGTGACTGATCAGTTTTATCCCTCTGTAGTTACTACAGCTCTGCACATCACCCTTACTCTTAAAAATCAGTACCAAAACAGTTCTTCTCTACTCCTCAGGCATCCTCTCACTTTCCAAGTCAGGGTATAGTTAAAGTTCATGAAATCAGTATTGCTTCAATCTTTGATGTTACCCAAAAGTGCTCTTTGTAGCACCCTTATTGTGCCCAGAATTGTCTCCTTCGGAAATTTATATGGAGTTACGTGTATTGGAGGCATATCTAAATATGACTGCAGACTGTTTTTTTATTAGATCCCTTACGCCTACTGCTGTTGGAACTATCTGAGTATCTTTCTTCCACAGTGCTATCAGTTCTGTCTGTAAATTCTGATATTTTATGACTTTGTATCTCTCTATATATGAGACACTGTAATCACTAGGTGTAGCAATTTTAGTGATCATAGAAGGTTACTAGGCTAATGGCACTGGGGCCCTTACAAACCTAGCCAAGAGTTTATCCCCAAAATGAAACCTCAGTCATCACTTATTGCCCCTGCCAATGAGAGACACAGGTGAAACCCCTGGGACAGATTTGTTGTTTCCCATCAACTCATCAAGGTTGCACTTGAAGAGGGTCAGCAAGGTACTCTGTTTGACATGTATGGGAAGTCTATTCCAGAGATGGGGTAGCCCCTGGGAGACAAACCTGTCTCTCCAGCAGGTTTTGTTGATGTTGCATATTAGATTCAGGCCTTTCGATCAGGTAATGCATGAGGAGTTAGACTCATGGATATGGAGCATCTCTAGTAGGGCAGGGTCTGAGATTGCCTTGTAGGCAAGACACAGATCACCTCTGAGCAATCTGTATGATACCGAGTAGAGTGATAGTGATTTGAGCCTGTCCACATAGGGCAGGTGTTGGAGGCCATGGATTCTCTTTGTGAGGTATTTCTGTGGCCTTTCCAAATTTTTTTTTATTTTATTTATTTATTTATTTTACATTTGTTGACTGGGAAAGTCTCACTGGACACAGGTCAATTTTCAGAGGAGGCCCGGGGAGAAAAGCTCCATTTCAATACATGAACAAGCTCCTAAGAACAGTGGCATTTACATGCAAATCAGGCAGACTAACATTATTAAATATACGGCAGTATATAGTGCAGACTCAATAGTAAGATATACTGTTCAGAGGTAGCACATTTCTTAACACATGCAGAATATTGCAGACTTATACAAAGAATACATGCAGTTCTTTGTGGGCTTATAGATACAGTAGGTGCAGTGCAAGTGCATGGGCAGCACATATGATGGTGGTGTCATCTGCGTACTGAAATACTGAGGGCTTAGGGGTGGTGGATGAGAGCTGATTGGTGAAAAGTGTGAGTAGTGGGTCTAGGATGGAGCCTTGAGGGACTCCTAATGATACAGGCAATAGAGAGGATATTTGGTTCTGCCATTGTACAGCCTGCTGCCGACCTGATAGATAGCTCTTAAACCATGTGATAGAGGAGATACTGAGTTTCAGGGTAGAGAGTGAGTGAAGAAGTTTATTGTGGTTTACCATATTTTTGGTAAAATCTAGTACATCTAGTTGGTGTAGATGTTTGGAGAGGTACATACCAAATGGGGCGTTATACTCAATTATTGTACTAATGAGGGAGGAGCATAGAGAGGTCATAACCTCCTTTTTTCTGGACGCAATCCCTTTACTTATGAGATGAACCAAATAAAAGGCTTTTCTGACAACTGCCGCTACATGATGGTTGAATGTGAGATTGTTATCAACCCGATTACCCAGGTTTTTCACCACAGGTTGTGTGTTTAGGGGGTTGTTGTTGATGTGGTAATCATTAGGGGATGTGTTTCTGCTAAATGGTATGATGATGTATTTTTTTGCATTTAGCTTGAGGCCATTACTTTGGCACCAGTCATTAGTTGCTGTGAGACCCTCTTGCAGTATGTTAACATCATTTGGGGAGTCAATGACAGCATCCATCTTACAGTCGTCTGCAAACTTGGTCAGCCACAGGCCTTTTGTTCTTTGGCTGGACTTCCGAGAAGTAGATGCCAAATAGTAGGGGTCCCAGGACAGATCCCTGGTGAACTCCACTAGTGACAAGTCTGCTATCAGAGGTGAAGGTGCCTATTTTTACTGTGAGGGTCCTGTCGGTGAGTCATTTGGCCACCCACCTGATGAGATAGTGATTTACACCAAGTTATGTTAGCTTTTCAGTGATGCCTGAATGGGGGATTGTGTCAAAGGCCTTGGGCAAGTCAAGGTAAGCTGTATGAACTGACTTTCCCTCATCCAGGGCCTTGGTGACAGTCTCAAAGAAGTCAACCAGGTTCAACAGGCAAGATCTGCCCTTGATGAATCTGAAGTGGGTGGGGTCAAGTGCTTGGAGATTGCCTATGTCCTTGTTTATGAGATCCTTAATAATATACTCCATGGCGTTACAGATCATACTTGCCAAACTAATGGGGCGATAGTTTCCAGGGTCAGTAGTGGAACCACCTTTGTGCAAGGGGGTAACAATGGCAGTTCTCCACTCTGCTGGAATGAAGTCTGTACTAAGGCTTTGATTGAATATGGTGTTCATAGGCAAAGCCAGTTCTTGCTGGAGATGGTGCAGAATACAGCCTGGGATACTATCAGGTCCCATGGAAGCTGTGTTCTTTGCCTTAGATAGGGCCTTTAACACTTGATCTATGGAGATGTGAGGTGCAGGACAAATATCAGGGATGTTGAAAGGGCCTTTGGGGGGACAGGTGGGTGAAGTTTGCACTGAACCTATCTGCTAGAAGGTTGGCTAAGTCAACAGGATAAGTGTAAGTGATACTGTTAAGTACTAGTTTGGACAAATCAGGGCTTTGCCATGGAGGTTCCTTATGTAACTGAAAAAGGCTCTGTGGTTTCTCTTTGTTTTGGAGACTAGTTTCAATTCATAATTGGCTTTGGAGGTTTTCATTACTGATCTAATTTGCTTGCTGAGGTTAAGGAGGGAGATTTTCCAATTTGGAATTTGTTCCTTTATACCCTTGAACAACAGTTTCTTCCTTTTGTTGTAAAGTCTGTTGATAGAGGATGTCCACCAAACAGGTTTGTGTTTCCTTAAGGAACAGGTTTTATTTCTATTGGGTATGGCTGAGTTCATGCAGTTGTACAGTTGCTTGTATATTGCATTGGCATACTGTTCAGCATAGTTGTCTGCATCCTCTGAGGGGGGCAATGGTCTGAAGTTACAGATACCCTCCCTTAGGAGGTTGTTGTCAGCTTTTGAGAAGTTTTGTAGCTTGATTATGGCTGGGGGGAGTTGGGTGGGACAGAAACTTAGAACGAGATAGTCCGATGATCTGATCTCATCAGTGAAGAACATACTATTGGAGTGAAGCAGCAGTCACCCATGTTGGTGAGAGCCAAGTCCAGAATATTATCTCCCCTTGTGGGGGATGAGATGAGCTGGTCTAGTGCGTTAGAATTGATTAAGTCAAGGAATCGTTGGGTGAGTGCATTAGTGCAGGAATAGTTCATCCAGTCTATGGTGGGATAGTTGAAGTCACCAAGGATCAGGGTATTAGGGGCTATCTTTATGGAGTCAAGTAGATTCAGGTAAGAGGAGTGGGTGTCCTGAATCATGGAGTGGGGTCTATAGCTGGCTATAACTTGGATGTGTGTCTTGTCAATTGTCAGTTGCACCTGGAGTAGTTCCAGTACGCCATGCTGGCAGACCAGTCTGGAGGTGTACCTGTCCTTATTGAAGATAGAGATTCCACCACCCTTAGTCTTCCCAACCTCATTTTGGGGTTGGAATGTGTGGAATGAGGTATAGCCTGGTAAGGCAGGGGTTCTCTCCGTAGCCCTGAACCAGGTTTCTGCGACCACACAGACATCAGCATCTTCCAGTGCAAGGAGAGCTTCCAGTGAGTGCATTTTCATTTAAAGGTTCTATGCTGTTTATATCTCTTTCTCATGGACTATTATGTCTGGTTTTCTCACATCTATTTTTTGAATTGTTGTAAAGGTTGAACCCATGTGATATAGACTCATCATTCTCTATAATGCTTTGTGGTCCATATTGCCAATGCTTCTCAGCTACTTCTGTATTGTAGTGTTTGCACAATCTTGCCACAGTAATGTCCTTCTCAGTGTAGAGGTCCTCTGTCATGACACAAGATATGTGAATGTTTCCAATTCTTTTTTACAAAAGCTACATTTGTCTGTTTCTACCACATGTTCAGTGGACTTTGTAAGCCAACATGGATGTAGTTCACTATCCAGTGCTGCCATTATTAATCTTTCATCTTTTGGTTTCAATTCACCTTTCCTTAACCATTCCTGTTGGGTGCCTTTGGGTGCCTTTGCCTGTATTTCTCTTCAAATGTCTTCTGTGCTACTTTTTTTGTATTAATTAGCTTTGTTTTTGTTGCTGGATATGTCCTGAAGCCAAGACTCATAACACCTATACCTAGCCTGCAGAGCATGGCCGAGATGTCATGCACCACCACACTGAAACAGACCGAAAACATTGTCAAGCTTATGACTGGAGTGATGAAGGCCCACTTCCGTTGCCTAGATATCTCTGGTGGTGCACTGCAGTATGCTCCAGAGATCTGCATCAATATATTCATCTTCTGTGCAATGCTATATAACATGGTGTTATGCATGGGTCGACCATTACAATGACAGACATACTGGGCCAGTAACAGATGCGGACCTGAGTGTGGAACTGCTGGATGAAACAGCTGCTGGGAAACCATATCAGAGGCTAAAGGACAGTGCAGTTCTCTTTTACACTTTTAAAAAGATGGTATCTTGACTACAACTATGGGCCAGAACAGAGTCAAAAAAGGAATAAAGCTGATGGGTTCAATAGTACATCCAGGCTATGTTGTACAGTGCACTTACTGGCCATGCTGTGCATCAGACATTACTTAACCCGTGGGTCTACATTACTTCACTGAAGTTTTATTTCCAAGAATATCTACTCATCATTACACTGAACACCTATTAATCGAATGTTCACATCAGCAAACAGTTTTCATAGGGAAGGGAATTACTTGTTCACCACAGTGAGTATCACACACACTACATTATTTGAAACCCACCAAGGTGGGGGGCTAAACCCCTCACACCCCCAATGTTGGGGGCTGCACCCCCACGCCCCCTATACTTATATATATATCAACTTCAAGATCACACTACAGTGGGGAAAAGGGCAAGTTTCTAATGATGATCAAATAGCTTCCTTCCCTATGAAAACCCTTCATTAATGTGAACATTCGAAATACGGGTGTTCGATGTGCAAAGGGGTCAATGATTAGGTATTTATGGAAATAAAATTTGATGAAGTAATATAGACCTGATATAACACAGAGAGTTGGGCAGGCACTGTTGCCATCATTTGAATAGGTGGGTGGGGTACAGTTAGAGAGACTAGGGGAGCTGAGTATACTGAGTAGAGCAGTACAGTGTAGTGTGGGGGTTGGAGCTTTGTGTGGGGGAGCAGATGTCCAGAAGGTCTTGGTGGTTACAAAGTATTGGTTCAGAGGGACACAGCTGCAGCAGATATTGGAGTACTGCACAGGCATAGATGTGGCAGATGTCATGGGTCCACAGGTGGATAGAATGTAGACTGTGGATGACCTCGACCATGGGGGCATCTCTTTCATGACATGGCATTGCCATCAGCATCTGCTGGTAAGCATGATGTGGGAATGTTGATGGTGAGTGTCTTGTCGTGGAGGCTATGCTCATGAGACCAGCCCTGTAATGTCATTGTAGGCTCAGCATTAATATGCAATGGTAACAAATTTGCATTATGTGATCGCCATGTACCTGTCCTCGGGTTTGGCTATGGCCATGTTGTGTATCACAATGATACCCACATGGTGGCTACAGCAATTGCAAAGTGGCTCTCCAGTGGTCTCAGCAGGCAGACAGGCAGTCATGCTCCCTGTCCCTGTACCACATAGCTGTATGGAAGTGTTGTAGGTCTTTGCGTATGTCATCACATATCCACACAGCATTCTAACCAACTTTGCAATGGCATTGGTGGCATCTGACTGTACCTGGACCACTGACCTGAATACTCATTGATTTATGTCCAATGTAACACCTATGTTGGTCACAGAGTGGTAATGTCTACTGGCATGCTGCTCCCATGTGCTTTATTTATACTTGTCTGTGGTACCACTTCCTGCAGATATCACATGAGTAAGTGATGACCATGCACCCTGTGTTGTTCTGCCAGGGATGGCCTGTCCCTCCATAGACAATGAAGGTTATGGACAGGATTCTGAGCCATCATGGCCATATCAGGGATGTAGGTGGTAATATGGTGCCTTCCACTGTAACCATTTATAATAGTGGCACTGTGCTATCTGACTGTGCCCTGCATCAATGTTGCACTGCAGCACCTATGAAGACAGAAAAAGCAACATCTGTGCATAAAAAATGAACATATGTGACAATCCAGCACCTCATGTTTTTACAATAATATTACATATAACATTATAAATTGAATGAACACATGCGTACCTTGTGGCATTCTGGAAGTATCTGATGGACTGATATGACAGTGTTCACTGTTTGCAAACTCACAACAGCGGCTTTCCATCAAACATTTACAGTGGCATATGGTAATGCCAACCCAGTACATCTCAGACAGAGACATAAGATGTTGCCACCAGTCTAGCTCCCATTTTCAGGTGTAGGTCAGGTATCAGTGTCCTTTTACTGTCTCCAGACAGAGATACCAAGAATTCTGTGTCAATGAAAGCGGCCTGTGATGGTGGCCTGCCACCTCTGGCCATTCCCTCTCATGTAAAGGCCTAAGCTTTCGTGCTGGCATGGTGTATTTTATTGGTGACATTACAGTGGACCTACTGCGGTCTTCTGTTGCAGCCACAAATGACATTCACATCCATCACAAGGTTCTATCACACTTACTTTCTTGAAGGATGTGTCAGCCTTGTCTGTGTTTAGAGTGTACCTTCCATGCATATATAGGGACTGTAATAACACCTTTGTCTCTGTTGGTGTGAACTTTTCCAGCCATTGTTATTGTTTTGGTACCACTGCACTGTTTTTACCTACTGACAGTGTCTCGGCTCACATTTGTCACTCATCACCTCTTACTGTCCACCACCAATGCTGTAGCTGTGAATGCAGCATGTGGTATACCTGCTATACTTTGATTTCAACACATCCCAAAAGACGCATAACACACAGACCCAGTGTGCCACTCAACCACACCCCATAAGGCAAAACAGCATACCTAACACATTAGTCATAGGTGACTCTATAGTCAGGCACACTGATTTTCCACTCACCAGAATAGACAAGGAGAAGGTTACTGTTAGCTGCCTGTCAGGTGCCAGGATCCACCACATAAGCCACTCACTCAGGTCACTCCACAACAAGTACAAATAATGACTCAGTCATTGTCCATGTTGGTGTGAGTGACCTGAGACGTACCTCCCTGGACTACATGAAAAGAGACATGGAGGAGCTCTCCAATCTTGTAATCCAGGCAGGTATGACCCTAGCCCTGAGTAGCATCATACCTTCATCCAGAATGATACTGCAGTACAAGGACAAAATAATTGACTTCTACAATTGGCTAAGCTTCTGGTGTCATTCTAAGGTGATCCAGTATCTGTCTGCCTGGGATGACATGATCAACAGGCCACTATGCTTTGCCAGAGATGGCCTGCACCTGTCACCCCTGTGATTCCAGATACTGGCTAAGGCTCTTGCCGCCCCTATAGTGACTTTTTTAGGCAAGGTTCAAAAAACAAACCCACCACCATAACAGATACAGACAAGCAACAACTGAGGGTAATGCTACTCAACGCTAGAAGTCTAAACCTCAAAATGCACTCACTTGAGGCACTCCTTAAAATGGAAAACATTGATATCTGTGCAGTGACTGAAACCTGGTTCAGGGCTTCAGAGAGCACCCCTGCATTACCAGGATATAACTCATACCATACCTATTGACCATCTAACCAGGACAAGAACACCAAGGGTGGAGATGTGTCCATATTCATTAAGGATATCCACACCTCAAGGCTAGTTGCCCAACATAATGCATCCGAAATTATCCAAGTGCAGCTAACTCTGGGCAAAACTGCAAACCATGTTGTAGCTTGCTACAGATCCCCTACCATGACCCAGGATTTCCACTCCTCTTTTCTTGATATACTGGAAAATATTAGGGTTTAACCAAAATATCTAATAATGGGCAATTTCAACCACCTCACCATTAACTGGGAAATCTACTCATGTATCAAGTCCTTTGCTCAACACTTTCTATAATTCATAAATTCCAATGCCCTGGATTAACTTATCCACACCCCCACCAGGGGCAATAATATCCTAGACCTAGTCATTAGCAACATGAGTGACTGGTGTTCCACACCTGAAGTCAACTCCTTGTTTGTCAGATCCAACCATAAGCTAATCACCATAGATAACCACATTCCGCCCCATCCCCCATTAAGAAAACTACTGTAAAAAATGTCTCCAAAGCCAACTTCATGCTTCTTAAGACATAAGTGGTAAACTTCACGACACCTATGCAGATGGACAATACAGTTATGACTGCCAAATCTTATACAAATGCACTCTATATGCACTTACACGAGTGCATGGATTGTGCTATCCCTAGCAGAACCAAGACGCTAACCTACAAAAAAGGAAGTCAATCTGGTGGTCACCTGCTATAAACAAACTCTACAACAGAAGGAAGAAAGTGTTGCAAAAGATAGTAAAATCCCATGAGTGGAGAAGCTCCCTAGTCAACTTCAGTAAGAAGCTGAGATCCCTCATAAAACCCTCCAAAGCCAGCAATGAAAACAAGATTGCCACTGATTCTAAGGACAGCCACAAAGCATTCTGTAGCTATGCCAAAAATCTCAGTGGCAACACCTAGATCTGCTCTGAGTTACAGCACAATGGGACAAAAATTACAGAACCAACTGATATCGCCAACATCCTGGCTAATAGGTTCAGTGCCAACTTTACCCCCCCAACCATAAAGGGCCCATATCCATAAAGGGAGAATGCAGTGCCCCTGTAATCACAACTGAGCAGAAAAAAACTGCGCTCTCCAAATCCAAGAACACAGCATCCATGGGACTGGACAACATCCAAAGCTGCATTCTACACGAACTTCAGAACGGACTGGCCCCCCACCTAAGCACCATGTTCAATCACAGCCTCACATCAGGCTTTGTACCCACTGAATGGTGCACAGTAACAGTTATACCACTCCACAAAGGGGGAGCCACCACGGACCCCAGGAACTATCACCCTATTAGCCTGATAAGCCTGGTTTGCAAGGCCATTGAATGTATCATCATGGAACTAATAAACAAAGACACTGGTAACCTCCAAACTCTGAACGCCTCCCAGTTCAGGTTTGTGAAGGGCAGATCTTGCCTCCTGAACCTAATCGACTTCTTTGAAACAGTCACCAAAGCCGTAGACGAGGGTAAGGCAGCTCACACAGCCTATCTTGACCTCTCCAAGGCTTTTGACACCATCCCCCATTCTGGAATCATAGATAAACTCACTAAACTGGGTATAAATCTATACGTCACAAGAGGGGTTGCCACCTGGCTCACTGACAGAACCCACACTGTAAAAGTTGCAGACTCCAAATCTGACTTCAAACATGTGACAAGTGGAGTACTACAGGGTTCAGTCTTGGGTCCTCTCCTGTTTGGTATCTACTTCTCTGAAGTACAGGCTAACACAGAGGGCCTCTGGCTGACAAAGTTTGCAGATGACTGCAAATTAGGTGCCATAGTCAAGTCCCTGAATGACGTGGAGATCCTACAGAAGGGCCTCACTGAGACTGATGCCTGGTGTCAGAGCCATGGCCTCTAGCTCAGTGCCAAAAAGTGCATTGTCATCCCCTTTGATAAAAAATGGTTGCCCATGAACTACCACATAGGCAGCAGTCCACAATGTAGAAGGTGTGATAAGAGACCTTGGGACTCAGGTGGACAGTAGTGTCTCCTTTGATAATCACATCATCACAGTAGTCAGGAAATCCTTCTACATGGCAAATCACAAAAGGGTTCTCATCCAGGAAAAAAGAGGTCATAGTTCCCTTCTACTCGGCTCTCATTAGACCCCTTATTGAGTACAACGCCTCTTTTGGAATGCACCTCACAAGACATCTGCAACAGCTGGAAAGGCCACAAAAATACCTCACAAAGAGGATTATGGGAATCAAACAGATGCCCTATGCTGACCGTCTCAAAAATCTCCAGCTTTACTCCGTAGCATACCGCCTACTCCAAGGTGATCTCTGTCTAACATACAAAGCTATGTCAAACCCAGAGCTGTTGGGCATGCTACACCTAAAGAAATACCAATCCCTCTGAGCTACATGCTACAGGGACCTAAACCTTGTCACCACAATAAACAGAACATGCTGGAGGGATAGATTCCTGTCCCAGAGACTTCCCATACTTTGGAACAAGCTACTTGCGTTCCTCATTAGCACTCTTCAAGAAAAATCTTGATGAGTGGATGGGAAATAGGAAATTCACCCCGGGGATCACTTCTGTGGCTCTGCCTGACAGGGGCACAGGAAAATAACCTTCTTGGGTAGCAAACGCCAGGGAACCTTGTTGGCTAAGCTTACATAGGCCCTTGGGCCAATAGCCTAGTACCTACCTATGAACCTATGTCTCCACAGCAAACTAGTCTGGACAGCATGGAAATAGATTGTGCTGTAAAATGCAGCCAGTTGTCTATAGAAACCTGTGACCCCCCCCCCCAAAAAAAATACTAAAGTGTATACCACAGGCACACCTTTGCATCCTAACCCACATAGCAGGTGAGCATCATCCACCCCAGCCCCTTTCTCTGTGTGTGCCAGCTGGACCACTGTAGCAGTCTATGTTCCTTCCAACATAGCTCTCTCTGACTGTGTTGCCACCCAACATGAGTACTACAGCAATCCCTGTGATTCAGCAGTCCAGCAGGTGGGCTGAGGGCATATAGACCTGAGATCTGTCTTATATCATTCCCCTTTTCCTTCCCTCCCCTCTGCATTTTCAGCCCCACTGTCTGGAGTTGCTGTTGATCAACATCCTTATGCAGTTAACATAGCCATTCTGCATCCTCACATGTTGACAGCCTGTATCTCCTTACCACAGCTGTTGAAGTCAAGTTAATTTTTTACATGCACAGCATTCTGAAATTTTCTGTCAGAATATCTATTTTGTATGCATTAGGATTATAGGAAGTTACTAAGCTATTGGTCATGAGGCCCTTACAGGCCAAGCCAATAATTTAGCCCATGTTCCAACAAGTCAGCACCTGATGCCACTATCCAGCAGGGACACAGGTGTGATCACAGGGGTGTATTTTTTGTTCACCATCCACTTATCCAGGTTGCACTTAAAAAGGTTTAATGAGGTACTCTGCTTGACATGGAGAGGGAGTCTATTCCACAAAAGAGGCAGTCTCTGGGAAGCAAATCTGTCCCACCAACAAGTCCTATTGATGTCACAGACCAGGTTGAGGTTGCTCATGTGGATTACTCGAGTGGAGCTTGACCTGTGGATATGCAGCAGTCCCATCAAGGTGAGGTCTGAGATTGCTTTGTATGCCAGACAGAGGTCACCTCTGAGGAGTTTGTAAGAGACTGAGTAGAGGGACAGGGCCTTTAGCCTATCAGTGTAGGGCAGATGTTTGAGGCCCTGGATACTACCTCTGTGGTCTCTCCAGCTGCTGCAGGGTGATTGTACTCAATAATGGGCTTTATAAGGAAAGAATACAGGGATGCTATGACCACCTTGTCCCTGGATCAGATACCCGTACTAATGAGGTGGGGCATGTAGAAAGCTTTCCATACAATGGAGGCAATATGGTGGTCAAACGTCTGTTTGCTATCAACCTGGATGTCCAAGTCCCTTATGACTGATTGCATGCTTAGAACCTTATTATTAATGTGATAATTTTGTGGGGATGTCACTCTCCCCAAAAGGGGATGATGATGCATTTTTTGGTATTCATTTTAAGGATATGTTTCTGGCACCAGTCATTTGTTTGGGCAAAACCCTTTTAGAGGATGTCCACATCACTAAGGGAATTGATGACAGCACCCAGCTTGCACTCATCTGCAAACTTGGTCAGCCATAGCCCACTGGTTTTAGCCTGCACCTCAGAAAAGTATATCCCAAACAACATAGGCCCCAAGACTCATCCTTGGGGTACACAGCTCGTTGCATGTCTACTGCTTGAGGTGGCTTCCCCTATTTTGACTAGTGCCCATTCTGCTGTCCATCTCTGTGTCGCCTGGCATAGTATGAGCATGACAACTGTCAAGCAGTTATGTACCATTGCAATTATTTGTCATTTTGTCAAGATGCAGTATTACCACAGGTATTACATGTCATAGGTTGATAGGTGTATACTAGGCTAACAACTACTAGGTCCCTTTTAAGACTAGCAGTGCAACATAAAATGTGACCCACTAATTGGATTTATATAGGGTGATTTACTGATTGCCTTTGTCCTTCAGAGAAATAATCACCAGACCAAGGATTACTTTCCAATTATCCATCCACTGCCCTTAAAATAGGGTTAGGGAGGAAATCTTCACACGGATGGGGAGCCTTTTCCAGAGAATGGGAATTCTCTGGGAAAAAAAAGATGTCCATAACGTATTCCATTTTAGTATTCTAAGGCATGTTATATGTGGTCTGGTGCTAACCTGCATCACACATTCATTTGCCATACTTTGTATGGTACCTGCACATACAGCGTTACCTCTAAAGGGCTGTACATTTCATTTGTACATTTTTGTTATTTTTGCCTTACTGCATTGTTGTCTAGAAATACACTAGTTACCATTCATAGGTTGTTCTACTGTTTTGCACAGCAGTGATGGGGCCCCATATCAATCATGATTATTCCCCAGTCATTTCATAGGTATTCCATAAGAAGTTATAACATCATTATTCTGCTGGCTGAATTTTTCTCCTTCCAGGACTTGTCATACAAAAGTGTAGCACATTCTGCTAATCATTGTTCTTTTTTCCCTCTTTCATTTTCTTCATTGTATTACTTTTAATTTGCAGTATTGTTTTTCTCCATTTATGTTTATTTATTTTGCAGTTTCTACCATGAGTCATGACGTGTTACTGCAGCATTGACCTTAACCTGCACCATCATCCTCGTCACTAATTGCTGGGTCAACAGCAGTGCCCAGGTTGGTATTTCTGCAGTGTAATGATGTTTATCCTGCAGAAGTGACCAGGAGTTCCCACTGGTGGTCTTTGGTGCTGCCTCTCCACTGATGGATGTAGGCTCCTCATTGGGAAGCAGCACTGGGCACTGGAGAACCCATTGGATCAATTGGTGGGACATACACAGGCTAGTGGGAACTGTGGTGGACTAACAATTTGAGATTGGGATTATTACCCTAGAGTGCATCCTCATGTGACTGATAGAGTCATGTAACTGCACTGCCCACTGGATCACCAGTAGTCTGGGCCCAGCCATGATGTCAGTCATGGAAGTGAATAACTTATGACTGGATTTATTGCAGCTTCACAGACAGTCCTCAGCTCATCCTATTCCCCATCACGGTGTTTCCCTTCCTCGTGTACCGCTTACTCTCCCTGAATGTTGCCCATTTCCCCATCATCATTTGTCCATCCCTTTTCTCTCTGCATATATTACCCCCCCCCCGTTTGTATTTATACCCCCTCTGTCAATCTTAGCATGAGTTATGTTTGCGTGTTCAGAGGAGTGGCTAGGCCACTTAAAGCCCAAGGTGATAGCCTCATTTGACACCCACCACCCCCCATACAGCAAAAAATGTTTGTTTGTTTCTTGGAACAGGGGTGGGAAAATGCCTTGACAACAACTTTTCACAAAAGCATAAGAGATCAAGAGGCTTAAAAACATGTCAAACAGAACATTTTATTGAAAGTTTAATGCATTTTGAGAGTCAGTTATTTAATTGTCATGGGATACATAACCAAACAACACAGCTTTAGCAATTTAAAGATACCATACAGATATTAAAAATAAAGCAGAAGTCAGTGCAATCCACATCTGTTTGCAGGTACAGTCTAAATGCCAACAGCAGCATAAAAATGATATTAATAGTTTGATAAATATGAACTGCAAAACAAAAAAATGAACTAACATTAATTAACTAATTAATTAAATTAATGAACTAATGTGCAGTGGCACAGACAGAAAAAGAAGCAGCTAAAATATGTATCCTGACCCTTCAAACAAAAATAAAACAAAAACAGAGCCAGATTTTAAATATTACTCTTATAAACACCAACAGTTGCTAAAATAACAGGATTTGCATTAGCATGCATTTTCTGAAAGATATGAAATCCAAAACTCAAATGTCTGACATTATTTAGAGAATGTTAATTAATTAATCCAAATAAGATAGGGTGGTTCTAGAAAGAGAAGCAAAAAAAGATACAGCACTTCCTCAAACAAACAAGCTGAGGCCAGGCTTTCATTCACAACCAACAAGCATCACAGATCTGAGTCCTGATTTGCCAGAAAATCACAAATTTTATGAAGAACAGAAAAAAATGTAATGCAAAAATCTGGACATTCTAAGAAATTCTGGACAGTTGAGAGATACACAAGTAAGCTTCTTGCATGGTGGTCAGCTAAGATCATGTGACTTATATTACAGTCTACATCTTTGTGTGATGGCCACTGATTTTGCAACCAAATGTTGTTATACAGCAATATATCTGACAGGGTCATGCTTTGTCATCACTTAAGCATAACTAATCTCCATCAGTTCACATCATACAATACTTGTCATTTTGTTTATCATAGCACAACTATGAATTGTGACATTTGTTTCCTAAGTGAGATACACATACAGTCTAATTAGACTCACATAAATACTTTTATTTATTACTTATTTCTTTATGTTTAATTTGATAGACTGGATTGGTCAGCTAGGCCAAAACTATTTTACTGGTGTGCTGGGAAGAAAATTCTAAATGAGAACAGTGCAAATTATAAGAAACTGACAAAGTAAGACAATATTTGTATTTGTATTAATCTGCAAACACTGAATAAAATATTTATGTGCTTAAAATAGTCCAGTACCCATAGTTGAAGAAGTGGTTTCAAATTTGACAAATGATAAGATCTTTTTAGTACTATATACAAATCAAGACTTCTGGCAGATAAAGCTAAAAGAAGAAAGCTTCAGACTGCGTACATTTATAAAAATAAAGATTACTTTGATTCTATATGGCATTTCATCAGCATCCGAGGTGCTCCAAGAGGCTGCAATACTGGAAATTATTACTGATGACCTTCACGGTGGGAAAACAGATATAGTTGCTGAATCGACAACACAGCATAACATCAAATTAAATAAGAATAGATATAAATGAGAGCAACAAGTCTGAAATAAATTGGTTATATCCAAACATCAAAGGGACTGAAGCTTGATACAGAAGAATTCAGACCATCTGTCCAAATGACAAAGCTGGAAGATAGGCATTACCGGTGTTTCTTAAAATGAAAAAAAAATTGCCAAAGTTTGTACCTATCATGTTTAAGATAACCATGCTCCTAAGAAATCTATTAGAGTGAGAAGTAACCTGGGAATGGAACCATTGAGAAGAAAAGGGTTTTGAAATACTCAAAAAACTAGTTGCAGAAACTTTGATGTTAAACTGCTATGAGATGAATAAGTCAGGAGGTGCAAATAGATGACAAATTATATAGGACCTGTTAGGTGGCTGGGGTGGTGCAGCTGTTATTGTTGTCACCTCACAGCAAGAGGTTCTCTGGTTCAATTCTCGGGTGGGGTGCCTTCTGTGTGGAGTCTGCATGTCCTCCCTGCAGCTGCATGGGTGTCCTCTGGGTGCTCTGTTTTCCTCCCACATTTCAAAGACATTCAGTAATTGGATTGGACAATCTAAATTGGCTGTAGGTATGAGTGTGTGTGCGAGTGAGTGGTATGAGTGAACTACACATGTATATGTATGTATATATATATATATATATATATATATATATATATATATATATATTTCATATAAACGAAATCCCACTTACCTGACTTTCATAACATTGAGCCGAGAACATTGAAAGTCTAGAAAACCGACTGTTAAACTACACTTTTCAGGTAGTTTGTACCTTTACTCAATGAAAACACTGAGACAGTTCTGCTGTTACACCATTCATTTACTACACACGAGGTTTACATCTAGCTTAACAATGAAAGTTATATACAAAAAACATACTTTAGCTTACAGCATCAGGTCTGTAGGAACAGAAAAATCAAAGACTCTGATACAAAAGAAAAAGTCGCAATCTTTATAGTGTCTTTTCTGCCTGCATCAGCAGTTTAGAAACTTTGCCAGAATAATAAGTCTTTCGTTTGAAGCTGGTCTGCTGACAGTTTGTTTTCCATATTTAAAACATTCTGTTCCTGAAGGATAACTCTTCTGACTCGCGCTTATCTTGCATGTCCTGTTACAAGACACAGCTGCATACAAGAGTTCATCTTGACCTGCTTGTAGATAATAAATTTCACAAGCTGCATAGTTTATAAGAGATAAAATATTTTACTTCTGATTCTTATTAACAATGAATGCCAAGCTATATGTTTTTGCCAAGTTAGTTAACTGAGTTCAAACTGAGTGCACTCTACACACTAAAATGCATAACATTTATTTTACATTTTCAGAAAAATCCACAGAAATCCATTTTAACCTGTTCTTTACTCTCACAATTCCCTCTTTTCATTTAAAAAGTGAAAAATGACTGTTCATTTTCAACTTCAGTTGTACACATTGAAACCTTTTCCAGTTTATCTAGGTTAACCATCATGATCTGTTGAATTCTATGTTTTTTTGCAAATGGCAACTTAGGTAGCAATTCCAGATAGTTAGTATGACTATAATGCCTAACACTGCTAATATAGGATGTAGCAACCAACTTAACAGTTTTTTTCCTGATTTTGACCAACCAGTAAAGATATCCCCCACCAGTTGTGAACAGTGTATTTTTTGGTCTTTTCAGCCAGACTAAGTAGTTTATCTTTTGTAATGATGCTTAATGCATCATAATACAGAATACTTTTATTTCTTTTTTCCAGATACTCTCTGAGAATTCTAGTATTGTTCATTATGTTTTTTAAATTATCCAAAGATACAGATATATTAGGAAGCTGTATTAAGACAGAATTCCAATTCTTGGAAATATTTACTTCTGTAGGTTCAGTAAATACATAGCACTTATTATTCCATTTAAGGAAATCAACATGTGATAAACACTCTACAAATGGTACTTTTAAATTATGACCTACATCTTGATCTGTAACCAGACAAATATACTGAGGAACCACTTATATAAACATTTGAAAAGAAGAAGGCATGATACTCCATTTACACAAATTAACAGAATGCTGCAATAAGCATGGTTCATAGACAGGTGAATGCTGTCCACAAATTAGTCCATTTTGAGTCTGTTTACAATACTCAGTTTTATGTGTTTTTCCTCTCATATCTATATAATTAGCTTCAAATTGTGGCAACCAATACTCATACCCTTCTGGTACGAGAAATGCATAAACTTTCCTGTACAATATTGTGGAGTACAGTATGTTACTTCAGTAAATAACCTAATCCAATTGGTATCAGGTATCCATTTGTTAAACAATTGTCACCAAACATTTTCATTTTGTAGCGAGTTCAGTTTGTTCTCTATTTTTCTGAATTTCCACGTACAAAGATTGCGTAGAACATTTTGTCCAATTCACAAAAATTGTCATGTTACCATCAAATTTTAGCTGATGTAGCTGCATAGCATTATAATTGTCTAAAGATTGCTGCTGATAGTTTATATTATGCAGGTGTGTCTTCCATATATCTGGATTACAAAATGCTTGTAAATATACAATCTGAGAGATATCTTCCCCCACTACTTTTAATCGATTAGCTAAAACTTCAATGTCAGCTGCATTAAGAGCCCCCATTCCGGTGCCTAGGCCTCCTAGCAGAGTATCATACTATGCCCTTTTATATCGGCACCTGCCTGTATCTGGGAATGTGATGTTAAAATGTACCACAACCATTTGATGCTGTCTACCTACCACTGTAGAAGTAGAAAGGATTTTAACTAAATGGTCTGTATGAACAGAGGTAGGTTTACCTGTTAATATTGATAAAACATATCTCCAATGTCTACGGCCTTTAATGACTGTGATATTAGTACATATTACAGAAGCTGCAGTAGTGAAATTCAATTGTATTTCCATATTATTTCGAAGAATACTCATTCCCTGTGTAGTATGATTACCACACATTTTTATATAGACGAGGATTAGTTTTTGTATTGATTTTGGATATTCTTTTGAATTTTTTCATTTTCCAAAATAAAATATAGGAAATTGACAACTTTTAATAGAAACTTTGGAATCAAATTCAAAGGTTACTTTAGGACTATTTGGTCGAATATAAGGATGACCCACAACCGCGGACCAAAAGGTAACATTGCTGGGAATTCTTATGTGCCCGAAAATACAACTAGCATTAGATGGACAAGTGAAGTTGTCCTGTTGTCTTTTCCCACAAAAAAAAATTATCTTTGAACATCCATTCCACCCGAGCTTTAAAGTATTACTATTATTTATTTTCCAAACTTGCATTTTTCCTGTTTGACACTCTACCCCAAGGACTGCAATGAGTGCAGTCAGTACAATAACAAACAGAATCTTCATTATGTACAATAATACAACCTTTCCACGTAAGTGGTATTAATCTGAAAAGTTGTTTTGATAGTTGCTTTTTCAACTGTTTCAGACTTGGAATTTGCTGTGAGTCTACAAAAAAACCACAAAACATGAAGTCACTTAATGACTTTCAACTGATCTCTATGAACAAGAATCGTTTTGCTTTTTTTTTTTCTTTCCTTTAACTTTGTACACTAGAGGTCCTAACTGAACAATTACTTCAAAAGGTCCTTGCCAATTACTATCCCATGGACCGTCCGTCTGGAATGTCTTGATTAATACTGGTGTCCCAGAGGGAAGGATTTCTTCTGGCATAAAAGGATCCTTTGACATAATTTGAATGCTTGCATTTCTGATAAGTTTTGACACAATTCAGAAATATCTTTTAACCATTGTTGATGCTGTGCAATATCTAACAATGGTCTTTTTGTATTAGCAGTAGGATCGAATGGCAGTTGTACAAGCACTGTCTTGCCTGTCATAACTTTAAAAGGTGATATCCCTGTTTTACTGTGTGGAGTTGCTCTGACACCCAGCAATATTCCAGGCAAATGTTTTACCCAATTTATGCCTTTTCCAAGCAGGTTTTCTTAAGGTGTTCCTTAAAAGTCCTGTTCATTCTTTCAACTATCCCATTAGACTGAGGATGGTAAGGAACATGAAATCGTTGCTGGATACCAAGCGAATCACACAAAAGCTTTCATCAGTTTACTGACAAATTGTGGCCCATTATCGAATTCGATAACTCGGGGCCATCCCCAATGACAAAAAATGTTTCTCTATAAGGCTTTTGCTGTAGCCTTAGCTGCCATTGTTTTTGTAGGAATTGCTTCTACCCATTTTGAAAAAACATCAACTACCACTGGAAGATACCTGTACCCACATTTAGCTGGGGGTAATGGACCTGCAAAGTCAATTTGAATGACATACCAAGGTCCATCCGCTGGAGTTACCCTTAGTAACTGTGTTTTTTTTTCAAATGAGCAGGAACCTGCAAACATATTAAGGATTCAGCATGCACTAAATCCCAGATTTTCTTTAAGTGTGAATTCCAGTACTTGTTCTTTACAATGGGCCATGACATTTGTGTACCCAAATGTCCCAATACCTGATGATTAAATTTCACTAACTGTCATGGCTGTTGGTACGGTATATAAGAAAGACTAGAACCGTCATCAAAACATCTTGCATAATTATTGCCCTGGACTTTCTCCTACAAGAGCTGATTTTTCTAACTCTTCATGCACTCCAAACTTAGTTTGGATCTACAGCAAATCACGTTGCAAATTTTGAAATGTAAATGTCTGTATGGCATGTACTGCAGTGGTTTTATCTGCTACACTAGAAAGGTGTTCTGTAGGATACAATTGCATTCCTTCCTTTGCTGTCATTTTTGCCATCTGATCAGCATAGTTATTTAACTGAAAATTTTAATTTGTAGATTTTTGATGAGCGTTTACCTTTAAGATACTGTAGCAACCCACAAGGGTATATGTGTGTGTGTGTGTGTGTGTGTGTGTGTGTGTGTGTGTGTATATATATATATATATATATATATATATATATATATATATATATATATATATATATTACCCATTAGTCTCTTCTTGGAGGATAGGATGGGCCCACACATGATGCATTCAGGGGCATACTGGGTAGTGCAGTTGGTGGGGGAGATCAGAATGAGACCACTGCTCTTACTCTGAGGGGAGGGGCAGGACCACTTCAATGATATGTCTCTCATGGAAGTGAGGGGAGCACACTTCTTTCTTGCATGTAGCCAATTGTGTGAATTTATAGCTGGTAGAAAATCAGAACACGCAAACTGCCTCTGATAGCTGAGTGAGTGACTGCCCCTATGAGTCAGCTCTTGTCTTGGTGAACAGGAATGAATTTGTCCATTTGCTGAGGGGGGCCTGATAGTTGAAATATAATGGGGTAAAAATCTAGGAGTGGGCTGTTGGCCTACGGACAGTGGCAGTAAAAAGCATGGGGGGGGCAGGTGGGACATATCATTGCTTCTGTCGGGAGACCAAGTGAAACTAGTGAGACTTATGGGTCTATAGTTTCCAGGGTCTGTAGATGGCCCACCTTTGTGCAGAGGGATGACTGTTGCCTTTCTCCATTCATGAGGCATGAAGCCTGTTTGGAGGCTATAGTTAAATAGTAATTCCAGAGGCCCTGACAGGTCATGTTTCATGCTATCCAGAAGGCATCCTGGGTTATTATCTGGGCCACACTGCCTACCTTGACCTGGCCAAGGCATTTGACACAATACCCCACTTGGGCATTGTTGACAAACTCAAGAGGTTAGGTACAAACCAGTATGTCACACGGTGGATAGTCAACTGGCTCACAGACAGGACCCAGGAAGTTAGAATTTGGGAGTCCACCTCTACAAAGAGGCCAGTCACAAGTGGAGTCCCTCACGGATCAATCCTTGGACCACTCCTTTCTGGCATTTACTTCTCAGAAGTAAAGGCCAATGTCAGTGGTTTCTGGATGACTAAATTTGCAGATGATTTCAAATTAGGAGTGGTCATTGAATCTCACACTGACATGAATGTTCTACACAGACAAACAACTGGTGTCAGAGCCATGGACTAAAACTAAATGCCAAGAAATGCATAATAATATCTTTTGGGAAGTTATCCATCTCTGGTAACTATCATATTGACAACACACCCCTTAGAGTTGACCCAGTAGTCAGGGACTTTGGGACACACATAGATAGTAATCTAGCCTTTGATCATCATGTGTCTGCAGTGGTGAGGAAATCATTCTATGTTGCGCAACTTATAAACAAAAGTATGGTATCTAAGTCCAAGGAAGTCATTGTCCCACTGAATTCAGTATTTATCTGACCTATCAATGAGTACAATGATCCCTTTGGTATGTACCTAACCAGGCATGCCCAACAATTGGAACGTCCACAGAGGTTCCTCACTAAAAGAATACATGGTGTACGTAATATGTCCTATGCAGACCGCCTCAAGGCCCTATCCCTGTATTCTGTCTCCTAGAAGCTTTTGAGGGGAGAACTATGTCTGGACCTCCTGCATATCCACAAAACAAACAGCACCAGAATTACCAGTTCTAAAGACTTAAACCTTGCCTGTGATATAAATAGGATCTGCTGAAGAGATAGGTATGTATCCCAGAGACTACCTTGTCTATGGAACAGGCTCTACATTCATGTGAAGCAGAGTTAGTCCCTAACCTAATTCAAGTGCAACTTGGACAATTGGATAGGAAACCGGAAATGCATCCCTGGTTTGGCACCTATGTCTTTAATGGACACAGGTAACCTATAAATGGTTCAGTTCCCAAGCCCATGCTTATACTTATCAAGGGTAGCAGAATTTGTCAGTGATTTGGGATGCATGGCTAGGCTTAAAAAGGCCCTTGTGGTCATTAGCCTAGTAAACACCTATGAATCTATCACCCAATATATATATATATATATATATATATATATATATATATATATATATATATATATATAAACTTATGACCCTATATATATATATATATATATATATATATATATATATATATATATATATACACACACACACACACACACACACACACACACACACACACACACACACACACACACACACACACATACATATACATATAAACAATAAGCAACAAAGATACTGGCTGAGAACCCAAAAGAAAAAATCAGAAAAAAAGAACCCTGCACTGTAGATAAGCTCAGTTGAGACTTCAGTGTAATCAAGCAATTATAACTTGTTTAGAAATCAAAACATCATTATTGAAAAAACAAATAGATGAGTGCTTTCACCCTTAAACTATCTTCATCTCATCTTTAATCCACTTTACACAACATGCAGTATTTATCTGCTTTAACACAGGGCTGCTCATCCAAGCCACAGCAGGATAAATCTCAAAGTTCATACCTTGCGCTGCATATCTACTCCTTTTGGTAGCTAATAGGTTACAGCTTGTGTGCTGTATTCCTGCCTTATGTAGCTAGTGCCTAAGTGATACAAACACACTATATGATACTTGTCCCTGGCTATGCACAACTATTATAGCAATAACCCACGCCTGGGTGTGGGTAATGCTAAATTTACCCACGGTTGGCGTGGTTTGGTCCCGATGGCGAAGCCCGAGGGACCAAACAAAGCCAACCGTGGGTAAATTTAGCATTACCCACACCCAGAAGTGGGTTATTGCTATTATACCATGACATTATTTAAGAAAAGAAACTATTACTTTTCTTAAATAATGGCATAGTATAATGCCTGTTTACTGCCCTTCCGCAGATGTCTGGCATCCGCGGCAGTTCTGATGTACCGGCGCCTGCGCAGTACATCAGAGTTGTAAAGCAACGGAGAACGCAAGATCTCCGTTGCTTTTTTTTAGTGTTTCGCTATGTTAAATGAGTTTAACATAGCAAGACAGTTTTAAAATAAGCAACAGAGATGTCCGTTGCTTATTTTAAAACTGTCTCGCTATGTTAAACTCATTTAACATAGCGAAACACTAAAAAAAAGCAACAGAGATCTTGCTTTCTCCGTTTTAAACACTGTCTGCTATGTTAAATGGGTTTAACATGGCGAGACAGCTTTAAAATAAGCAACGGAGATCTCCATTGCTTATTTTAAAGCTGTCTCGCTATGTTAAACCCATTTAACATAGCGAGACAGTGTTTTAAAAAAATGAGTTATACTAATGGAAAAAAGTCCGGGCGACCGGACCTTTTTCCATTAGTATAACTCGATTTACAACGGGCATGCTGGCCAATCAGCGTGCACGTTTTGGGGGGGTCATGGTATAATAGTGTATTACTGTATCTGTGATCTGATAAGTAGATGCTATTTGCCTTGTTTTGATGGGGAAACAAGTACTAAAAATATGTGAGAACCAATCAAATTGAAATCCTAAAGTATTATACTGTAGTAATTATAACTGCAGCTAACCAGGATAATCTGGCTGAACCTGTAAATGAGAGCAGCTACCTTATATCAAGGACAAATAAATGCTGAGGGTGAAGGTCCTCACAGGATACTAGAAATGCTTTCACCAAACTTAAAATAAATAATTTTAATGTAATAATAAAAACATTGAGCACTTTCATCCATGAAAATGGGATTTCATCGGAACACATTGTTGTAAATGTCACTTATTTATATAAGCATATTCAAATTGGCCAAGTTCCACCACCCTCGTTAAATGGATACTCAGCACAAAGTGAAACACTCAAATGTATCCTATGAACATTGAAATAACAATATAAAAATAGTCCTAACATAAAAATATAAAAACTCTTAAAAAAATTAATTAGAGATTCTGTGGATCTTAATTTCAGTGGTTGTACTGATAAAAATTCATTCAAACCTGGAGCTGTGTTAGCATCCAAGCTAAGTTGTCACAACAGTTCCCTATATTCAAATCTGAATTCCCAATCAGCACCATGTGGACTGGTTTTCATCTGTTCCAAAATATCAAAAGAAAATCTTTTGCATTGCAAACTAGACATTAAGTGTTTATATTATGCATTATTGATTTTTTTTATTTTTAATGTCATATATTTACATTCTTTCAGTTTTGCCCACATAAAAACTAGAACATCCTAAACATTTTGCAGGGTATATCACCCCTTTAGTGGAACAATTCCCTTTTTGTAAATACACCTTTGAATTTAAAATGTTATCCAAATCTTGAAACTGGAATCTAAGTCCCTAATCTGGTTAGATTCAAAGAGGTTTTTAAAATTACTAGCTATCTTGTAAACAAAAAGTGGTTCACTTCCTAACAATTTATAAATTTAGAGAGCTAATAGACTGCAGCATTCTACAACAGTGAACAAACAGGGTTAAATGAAGAAAGATATAACTGACTTCTGTTTCAGTATGTTCCATCTAAATGCTGTCAAAACAGGGACATTATAAGAGGTTGTCAGTAACGTGTCATAAGACCTAGTTGCCAGAAGAGTGATCCCTATAAAACAACAAAGTGTAGTTCCCACTACACAGACAGATGTGGGGAATCTTCATCTCAGATACTGACTCGTACAACCACAAAACTGAGACAATGTTGGGAAATCAGGACTTCTATCAAAAGGTGGACACTGAACATACCATCTGAGCCTATAGACCTGTGAACACATGAATTGTTGCTCTGAACACAGGATAATCTACTTGATGATGATTTAGTTAATTTTCTCGCAGTCACTCACCCAAGGATACCCCAGTTATTTGGCATCCTTAAGCTATACAGAAACCTTGCTGACCCCCCCCCCCCATATCATCCAGTGGTTGCAGGAGGAAACTCTGCCACTGAGCCCCTATTGATTTATTTGGAATTTAAAATAAAAGAAGTTACCAGATTACTCCACTTGCATTAATAACATTAAATTGAGAGTGTGTAACATTAGTATATTGACATAAAAACATTCTAACAAACCGAACAGTTTACATGCTGAGGAACAGAAGTATATAAAGATAATACATCTACTGTAAACATACTTGTTTGTGTACCAGCAAAATTATAGGTTTTTAAATTATCAAGTAAGTCCCAAGAATATTTACTATAGGGTGAAATGGTAGATTAATCTAATTTTTTATATATTTTGGTACTCCAAAAAGTGTATCCCTTTTTGGAAATTCTTTCTGTAAACAGATGAAAATGTCATAATTTATTTGCCTTTGCTGGAAAATATCTAACAAAATCATATAAATTTCTTTATAACATTTCATAACAAAAAGATTCCATAGAAGCAACATAGGAATCAGTATCTATCCAGCCATTAAAACAATACCATTACCTTTATCAAATTTCAAAATTTGCAGTTCCCTTACATCTTTAAGTTCTTTAAGTGGTAAGATTTGATTGGGTGGCAAATTAAAATATTTAAAATCAGTTTTATCTTTATGATAATTTTGTAAATAATTTTCACAAATATGTAAAAAATATTCAAAGCAGGATGCAGAACTGGATTCACAGTGTTTCTTTTACTTGGACAAGTAGAGTTAACACTAAATATATTAAAGTCTTTAAACATATATTCAATTTTCAGCTTACTTTATTATTATTATTATTATTATTATTATTATTATTATTATTATTATTATTATTACTTATTTAAATTTGTTAACCGGGTAGTGTATGAATGGGCAAGTAGCCTGTTTTCAGCAGAGACCCGGGGAGAAAAGCTCCAGAACAGTAACAATAGTTATGAGAGCAAGTAGTCATAAACACAAAATTAGCAAAAGAATGCAATTAATGAAGTTACATAACAAAAGTAGTCATGAACACAAATAATTTGCAAAAAAAAAAAGTTACAAAGAGGCAATTTCTTGTGAAAGAGAAAAAAAAAACACATAGTAATAATATAATACAGAGATATATAAAATCTATCAAAAATTAAGCATGGGATTATAAGCACTAGCTGTTTAAAGGTGATAAAGAGAGTTACATGAGTTAGAATTAATAGGAGAAAGTAACTAGCCAAGAGAAATACCGGGGCAGAGTCAGTTGCCACTGAGATAATCATTTAGGCTTTTTTTTAAATGAAGACATGTTGGGATTGTTTTGGATGTCCTGAGGAAGAGCATGCCAGACCTTAGCTATTTTATACGAATAGAGGAGTCGCTATAATAGTTGTGGAACTGGGTAACCATTAGTCTGTTAGACGACATGAGACCTGCAGTTAACGTTAGGTTGGACCAGGCTTGAAAGTGCAGGCCAGTTACAGGGGTTGTGTATGACTTTATGGGCAAAGTTAAGTTGGTTTAGTTTTAACAGGCTGGGAAGTTCCAGCCAGTTGAGTTGTTGAAGAACAGAGCAATGATGAGTTTTATGGGGTTGACTGGCTGCAAACTTAGCTATTTTGTTACAGTGGGACTCTAGGTTATTAAGGTCAGCCATATGTAGGTTAGTGAAGATATCTGAGCAGTACTGTAGGGTATCTAGTGAGATCTAGCTGTAGTGAGTCTGGCTTGGTGTGTAAGGTACAGTTTGGCCCTACTACTCACAATGTGCTCTGCAGTTACATTTTAAAACAAAGTATAAAACTGATGATGCTTGTAGTCAAAACATCAGAGCATTACAGCCTAATCTACAGCAGAAGCTGTACTTTGTAGTGACGTCATACAACTCAGGGAAGCAGGAAAAAGGAAATTTATTTTCTTCAGCATTTTCCCTCTTCTTTGAATTTGTACCAGACTTGAGCCAGCAGAGTGTGTGCGTATGTGCACATTACATACATGTACATATGCAGACACACAAACATATACAGTGGATATAAAAAGTGTACACACCCCTGTTAAAATGCCAGACTTTTTGTGATATCAAAAAATGAGACCACAATAAATCATTTCAAAACTTTTCCCACCTTTAATATAACCTATAACCTGTACAATTCAATTGAAAAACAAACAAATCTGTTAGGGAAAAAAATATAAAAAATAAAAAACATACAATAAGCTAGTTGCATAAGTGTGCACACCCTTGAACTAATACTTTTGTTGAAGCACCTTTTGATTCAATTACAGCATTCAGTCTTCTTGGGTAGGGGGTCTATCAGCATGGCACATCTTGAC
The DNA here is from genome assembly GCF_019279795.1 of Protopterus annectens. Lineage (NCBI taxonomy): Eukaryota > Metazoa > Chordata > Ceratodontiformes > Protopteridae > Protopterus > Protopterus annectens. The sequence goes on from NC_056734.1 coordinate 933,176,836, forward strand.
TTGACAATATTTGCCCACCCTTCCTTACAAAAGTGCTCCAAATATGTCAGATTGTGACAGCATCTCTTGTACACAGCCCTCTTCAGGTCACCCCACAGATTTTCTATTGGATTTAGGTCTGGTCTCTGGCTGGACCATTCCAAAACTTTAATTTTCTTCTGGTGAAGCTATTCTTTTATTGATTTGGATGTATGCTTGAGGTCATTGTTGTGTTGAAATGTGAAATTCCTCTTCATCTTCAGCTTTCTAGCAGACGCCTGAAGGTTTTGGGCCAAAAGTGACTGGTATTTGAAACTGTTCATAATTCCCTCCAGCTTGATGAAAACCTCAGTTCCAGCTGAAGAAAGGTAACCCCAAAGCATGATACTGCCACCACCATGCTTCACTGTGGTGATGGTGCTCTTTTGGTGATGTGAAGTGTTGTTTTTGTGCCAAACGTACCTTTTGGAATTGTGGCCAAAAAGTTAAACTTTGGTCTCATCAGACCATAACATGTTTTCCCACATGCTTTTGGGAGACTTGATGTATTGTTTTGCAAAATTTAGTTGGGCCTGGATGTCTTTCTGTGTAAGAGAAGGCTTTCGTCTTGCAACCCTACTCCATAGTCCAGACATATGGAGAATACGGGAGATTGTTGTCACATGTACACAACCAGTACTTGCCAGAAATTCCTGCAGCTCCTTCAATGTTGCTGTAGGTCTCTTGGCAGCCTGTCTGACCAGTTTATGTCTTGTCTTTTCATCAATTTTGGAGGGAGGTCCAGTTCTTTGCAACGTCACTGTTGTCCCATATTTTCTCCACTTGTTGATGACTGTCTTCACTGTGTTCCATGGTATATTCAATGCAGTGGAAATTTTTTTGTACTCTTCCCCTGACTGATACCTTTCAACAATGAGATCCCCTTGATGTTTTCTAAGCTCTCTGCAAACCATGGCTTTTGCTGTAGCAGGCAACTTGAGTAAATGTCAGGAAAATCCTACTAGGAGAGCTGAACTTTATTTGGGGTTAATCAGAGTCTCTTTAATTGATGGCAGGTGTGCACCCAAGAAGGTTGAATCCTGTAATTAAATGAAGAGGTGCTTCAACAAAATATTAGTTTAAGGGTGTGCACACTTATGCAACCAGCTTATTGTATGTTTTTTATTGTTTATATTTTTTTCCCCTAACAGATTCGTTTGTTTTTCAATTGAATTGTACAGGTTATAGGTCACATTAAAAGTGGGAAAAGTTTTGAAATGATTTATTGTGGTCTAATTTTTTATATCACAAAAACCTGGCATTTTAACAGGGGTGTGTACACTTTTTATATCCACTGTACATATATTACTGTTTTGCAGTCTTCTGCATGGTTTGTACTGCACTTTTGTAAGCCTACATGTGCTAAAATGTTTTATGTGAAAGGCTCAATGTTTCATTACAGCTTCCTAATGATTCACAGAGTACAAACTCATTACTCCCAGTATGTATTAAAACAGTGAATTTATACTAAAGTTTCCTCTGTGTACAGTGGGGGCTTATGCCCCCACCAACTTATACAGCAATGCACCACATCACACAACATTGAAGAAAGGGGAGAAATTCCATGAATCGCACATCACCACAGCTTCAATAATTACCATATGCGATGAGCTTACGCTAGATATAGGAAACCTCATTGGTTCACCATAGATCTCATAATCAGCCCTTACTCTACCTGCACAATAACCACCTTCCCTGTACTAAATCATGGTAATATTACATTTACCTTTTTAGTTGCTGCACACTGTTTCTTTATAAAGGAGTTACAAATTCAACTTTACTCCTTCATTTAACATGCAATTAAGAGGTGCGATTTTTATTTTACAAGCCCACATAATGAACATGAAAATTAATAGACAGAAAAATGCCATTCCTGCCCACAATTCACACCCATCCAGCTTCCCATATACTCTATATTTTCTCTGTCCTGAAAGATCATACTTTATAAAGCAAAAGAAAGAAAGACTTCATGTTCCCATACAGGTGCACACGTAAAGGCAGGTAACTTATTTGCATGGTAAATCAACATCTTTCTGGTCAACAAATCAGACACCAATTTCTTCGTTCTCCAAAAAGCAATTTCTATCACTCTTGCAATTTAGCTTCATTAGACTCAAGCATCAACTTCAGGGCCAGTCCACTAACCTCACCAATCTTCTGTAACACATTCATTTTCATATATTGTGTCCATTGCGCAAGCCATTTACTAATAACCCTGATATATCACACAGGATTACTGGTTATGGCATTATAACTATGACAAATGATACCATTATAAAACCTTGTGAAACTCAGACTGTGACTCAGTTCTCACTTAACAGCCTGTACCCAGATTCCATTATATTTGAGTGAGGTAAAAACAAGGTCCCATCTGCCTGTCCTGATTAAAGACTCTTGTAATATTTGGGAATAAGTTATAATACGTTCTGTAAATCTGAGCAACCTACCCTAGTCACAATAAACAGTAACCTAAACCCCACTAAAAAGGTCAAGTTCAATGGGACCTACATGACCAGCAAAATATTTAAAAGCACTGAAAACACTCCTGAAGACTAAATCAGCCATCAAAAGTGCCACACATTTGTATCAGTCTGCTGCGCTCCAACATATTTGTGAAACAATGAAAATGTTAACCATGTCATCTTCTAAATTGTTTCCTCAACTTCAGCCCAAGTTGGAAAAGTCTTCTTATGGCAGAGATTGAGATCTGAATCAGACACCAATAATGTAAACTCATTTCTGACTAACAAAAAAAAGAAAACAAAAGTAACATTGTCCATAATTAAAATTTCCTTCATACTCCCAAAACTAAATAAATAAAAATAATACATAAATAACTAAAAAAGCAAGCAGAGACTGACTAGAAATAGGCAAACTCTCCTCTTAGTGGATGGTGTGGGTAGTTCTTGCTGAGGAATTCCACTCTTCAAATCTTGGGGCATTGCTCTGAACAGGCGTACACACAGGGATAGCAACCCTAAACGTCAGGAACAAGTTCGTACTCATGCAGACTAGAAAGATGTCACCACACTAAAGTCTCCATTTAATTAAAATGCCTAGCAAGTCTGAGTTAGAAGCTGGTATAAACATCAATCCCTTCTGTAATACTTCCATATGTTCACTTATCAACTGTTGATTACTTAAGTTAACAATGGGTATTCTTACCAGTGTCCTCTGTTGCCCCAACTTCTCCTTCCTATCCATCCATCCATCCATCCATCCATCCATCCTCAACCCCTTTTTCCCATTTTGCACATGGGGTCAGGGTGTCACTTCAACAGTGACAATCATCTTGAGCCAAGGTTTCCACCACCAGATGGCTCATATGTTCATAAGTGTAACTGGTTGATAATGTGAAATGTGATTTTATTAGTATCCATTTAAACTGGGATTTTACTGGTGTACTTAGTTATGATGAAATTCTTGTTTGAACAAAAGCACTAAACTGACAGTGAATAAACTGCTGGTGTTCAGTTTTGTGAAGTGTCTCTGGTTTTAGTTATTTAGTTCTTCTGTACTCTTCTATGGCTGGTTTTTGGACATATATGGATTAAAACTGTTAAGAAGCCAGTTTAATGCTTCCTCCAATCAATCTATAGGATTTGCAAAAGAATACAGAGACTTTGCATTTTAAAGGATTTGTGAGGGTCTGCTCATCTCGAGTTTCCTTGTTTTTGTCAAGGGGGGCTTGGCTTCCCTTAAAATTTTCATTTAAGATTTTCTTTTGTTAAGATGCTATGCTACCTGCACCTTTCTTTTGTAGGCTGTTTCCTGGTAAAATATGTTATTGCCAACAGTTTGAAACTGCTTGTTGTTTATAACAGGCAGGTTTCAAACGTGTTTCAGTTTATTATTACTGTAGCTAAAGATTAATAATCCACAAAGGCCAGTAATTGTTCAGTTTTGTTGTGAAGGTATTTAATGCTTATGTTAATAATTTTTAACTCTTTAGTATTGGACCAAAGTATATCACTATGACAGATAGCTTGCCAGAGTCTGTAGTGCTCATTTCTAAGTTTGGCATAGATGTATAAAGATGTGGCATGGGTTAAGCTGGATTTCACCAATTCCTTTGGTTACATAAGGCTTTGTATTTACTTTTTTGTTAAGTTTAATGTTTTGGTTAAAAGGTATTTTAGTCAGCCTGATTATGGAAAAGATTTTTTATTTTTTACTTGAAATTTCAAGGGACATGTATGAGTGCATGTTTTGTACTTATTGTATGGATAGCTAGCTGTCACTAGGTTATGTTTCATTTCAATTTAATAGGGATACCATCTAGGGCTTGTACATTTAGCACAACTGGATACGTCTACTGAAGTATGTTTAGCAATACAGTTAAAGTTGACTGGTTAACTGTGTTGTAATCATCATTTTACTAACCATCTTTACTAATGTAATTGTGCTCGAGAAAGAAAGAGATTAGGAGTGCCTAAAACTTCTTTTAACTAGTCAGTGAAAGTTTTAAATTTATTTTTTTAGCTTTAGATCTACTTATATATATCTTTATACACTGAAAAGTGTCTCTGCTGGAGGTGTCTTGTAGTAAGTCAATATGTTTGGTGTACTAATCTATTTGAATATAACAATCTTCATTAGTGTGTTGCTTTTGTAATAATGTACTATGCCTGCCAGTAGACACTTTAGACGTTTTGATAGTGTTCTGCTTTTAGGAGCTAAGGAATTTGCTTTTTTTTTCTAATAGGTGCAGATCGGGACATGGGAGATACAAGGCTGAGTGACATAGGTTGAGTTATAAAAGGAGTAATTCAAAGTATAGAAAGGCAGTACTTTTAATAAAACTTTTTTTTATAATAACATAGCATCATAGTGGTGAACTTCAGTATTTCTCCCCAAATCTGGCAACCATCACCTGTAGTAAATAACTTGCGGCATTAACAGTCCTTATGTTTTCTTCAGAGCTGCAGGGCAGGAATCTTGATCTGCAGTCAACCTAATGCATGACACTATAGCACACAGGATTAAAGTTAGTATCTACTTAGGCTAGATTCATTAAGGCCTGCACTACGTGTACATGTTCGCTATTCAAGAACATCCCTACCACATTTATTTATTTATTTTACATTTGTTGACCGGGAATGTCTGACTGAGCCAAATCCCATTTTCAGCAGAGGCCCAGGGAGAAAAGCTCCAGTTTATACAGATTACATTTAGTCATTATACAAATATTATATAAGCAGAAAATGGCAAACAGCTAGATGACAGTGACAGCATTTTTTTAAAGTAGCAGTAAATATAAAAAAAAGCATACATTGCTTGTGCTTTCTAGTCACTCAGAAAGATTACACTAAATATACACAGTCTACACTTTGAGGTAACCTTTATGAAGGCATGAGTTATGCATGCGTTGTCTGTTCACTCAAAAATGTGTACACTTAGTGCAAGTGTTCATGAATCTGTCTTATAGCCCTCCTTCTGTATTCCAAGCTTTGAATCCATTAGTTTCTTTGTGTACATACCGTGAATGTGACAATCAGATCTTCTAGGATGCGTTCAAGTTCTGAGTTTTGAAATATGACTTTGTTAGACCTCAACGCCAGATCCTGGGACTCTGAGTGACTATCTCATCAAACTTGTGCAAAGCACAAGTAAAAAGTATACATCAGGCATGCACTTTAGATCCTGGACCCCCCCCCCCCCCATGTAACAACTGTGTTCCTACAAACATAGGCTAATTGGCAATATTATCCAACTTCAGTATTTTAATTCTGACATTGCCATCACGTTGCCCTGTGGCAAGTTGACTCTGTTATACTTCTAGTCCTTTATTTCCCTAAGTCCACAGCATAAATAAATGCAGTACAAAAATGTAACATATCCGTTACCATGTGCACAGCATTAATTTCAAACAAGACTGCTTTTGAAAAAGTATTCTAACAAGCCAATGTACAAAGAACCATAGAAGTTTCCTAATAATGTATTTAAAGGACAAGTGTACATACAAACACACACACACACACACACACACAAAAATATATATATTTACTTTGATTGTATATTGATGTGCTGTGAAGTACTAGTATTACTAAATCACACTAACTGCTTTCAGTTTTTTTTTCTAAATTATTATATCCATAAATGACCTAATGATGTGCATCTTGCTGATATGATTTTGTTTTCTAGTCAAAGCTTCTTCATTCCATGATGTACTGTGTGCCCCCATAAGATTACATCACAGAGGCCAAACATTTTCAGACATCTTGTCTCTCCATGTATATGCATTGTGAGTACTCTACTTTTCTGATTTCTGTCCTACCTGCCATACCTCTCAACTGTCCAAATTTTCACAGAATGTCCAGATTTTTTTTTGCCTTAAAATGTTGCTCCGTCATAACATTTTTGTTATTCTGGCAAATCACTGGGATGATCTAAGGAATTAAATTAGTAAATGGTGCCATATATTTAAGTTTCAGACTTCATATCCTTTAGAAAATGCATGTTATTTGGACCTTTGTATCCCCATTATGTCAGGCTTTGTCCATATTTATTATGAAAAATAAAAGGCAGCTGTTGCAAGACGAAAGCGACGCTTGGTAGATGGCAAATCCTTTATAAGCAGAAAACTCCAAATCCAGAAAAAAATACAGACAATGTTCATCCAAGATAAAGCAGTGCAAGCAAACACAGCAGTATTAAGCGCTTTCGTCTGGTAGATGATTAGCTTGGGATTATAGTAGAAAAAAATCAAGCATGCTTTTATTCACTCAAAGCTGCCTTTTATTTTTCATTGTTTGTAAGACTCTACCTGTTTTCCATATTTATTATGCTAAGAGTTTGAGGTATGCTGTCTGTCCCTTTTTAAAGGACTAATTTTTTACTTCAGCTGCCAGGAGTGTTGCTTGTTATTAATGACTCGTATTCTGCTGTTTACTGCCATCTCGGAATGCTAACCTTGACAAAGTTTCAGACTTACAATGCTTTTCCTTAATCTCTATGTCATCATACTTTCTAGCTTGAGGTGTGACTTGCTGCTGCCAGACAACTCATACTTACTTTTTTCTCTTGCAGTTTGTACCTAGGTTTATGAATTTTAATTTGATAATTAGGTAGTGATCTAATTACTCTGTTTTATTTAAAGCTATAAATATCTTCAGCCTAGCCATGTCAGCCAATCAGACCTCTTAAATTCACCTATTTTGGAAGTATGTACTTATTTTCTGGCTTGTGCTGTACCTCTTTCTGGAGGTTTGTCTCTGTTTTCAGTCTTGATTTATTCCTTTACAAGGTTTCCTGAATCCTTCTTTGTCTTTCATTATTTTGAAGCTATTTAGTACACAAGAAACTAGGCTACATGACCAGTGTACTGGTGGCACCAACAATTTAAAGAAAGGTGGGGACCCACATTATTACATACCTTGGCATCACTTTTTTCAACTGTGCATTTCTATGTGGTATTCCACAATCCTATTAGAAGTAGCCTGGTTTCTGTGCTTTCCATCTACAAATTTTTATGCTAATTATGTGTCCAGACTTTTAGCTGGATAGACCTACTTTCAAGAGCCTTTGTACCTATTTTCAATGTCTGCAGGATGAGAGGCATGCCTCCAATATTCACTGATTTGTCTCAATTAAAAAATATGTAACAGCTGTTTTAACAAATAATAAATTGTTCAGAAAGTCAACATGGTGCCCAGAAAGAATACAGACACAGGTACAAACTGAAAAAGGCAATAATTAAAGCACACTTTTCCTATTTTTTTTCTTACAGTTGGATTAAAATGAACACAAGGCACTTTAGGTTTAATTGTCTTAAAACCATGAAATCCGGCACAAATAGTCTTTTAACTGGCAAGTATTTATTGAATAAGGAAATAGTGAAAACAAAAACATACAAGATGTTAATAGTACAATTCATTCTATTGATGAAATTAAATTCAATGTATGTGAACTTTCCATATTGCAAACTAATAAAAGGAACATATTTCAGAGACATAATTTCATGGTAGTCTGTGGATGTGACTGACACCAACAGAATTTCTTTGGAAATCTTACTTCCAAGAATTTTGATTTGTTTTTCATATCCATTAAGAAATTATAGGGTTGTCATGGGAGTATATGCAGTCACCCTTTTTGTGAATCGCTGCCTGCACTTAAGGCAGCAATGTGGTTTCATCAAAAATTTTAAAAAGCTGCAAAATACCATTACATTAGGATAACACTGCTACAACAAGGTTTTCTACCTACACATACACACACGCTCCAGAAGTTGCAGTACAGTAAGAGCGGCAAAAAAAAAGATAAATAAATAAAAGATCAGTCGTGGAAGGAGAAATACAAGACCCATATGTTTCTTTTTTTGCACCCTTGGATCCTTATACACGTTACGGAGTTAGAAATAATTGCAGTTTCATGTGACCCCATCAGGTGTGGGATTTTGCATCACTTAATGACTTTTACTGGAATTAGCATTCTCCACCCCAAGTCCCTGCTCTTCCAGTGGTACGGTTTCCTTATCAAAGAAAGGAGACAGTGCAGGTTACAAAACCATAATAACTGCTGAACGAAGGAAAATGTGTAGAATAAACCATTCTGTGCAAATTAACTCACACACACGTAAAATGTTGAATTCAATTAAATTTTTATATTCTGCTCTTTGAAACCTCTGTCGTATACTGTAATTCATACATAAAGTAAAGTGCTTACTTAGGATGTGAAAGTTAAACCTCTTCTACATTTTTAACAGATACGAACTACCATGCTGGGAAAATTACTTCCCTCAGTAGTACTCAGAGGAAGAAAGAATGACATGAGCTGGAACTGATTCCCCGACCATTCCTGTCCAATTTAACCACAGAAGCTTAAAATTTTCCCCAGCGCTGGACTCAGAACATGATCACATAGCAAAACGTGCAAAAAGGATAGTGAAATCAAACCGGCACGGTGCTGCGCATGCGCAAGAGCTGCGTGAGCCACTGGGAGCCGTAAGCTTGTCAATTACAGTGAGCCAAGGAGGCCCCAGCACAAACATGGTAAGCAAGATAGTCAGTGTTTCAGGTCTGTTCCTGTGGCTATTCCTTCCAGAATAGAGTGATGGATGCACATTGAGGAGTTGTCTTGGCACTTCGGGGTATGACTGCTTTCACGTGGGTATGTAAGGGAGCCCATGAGCTGCAGCACTATGGAATGCTGGGGGTATGTTTCTGTGCCAGATACCGGCACACTGCAGCTCTAACGCCACAGTGGCCCTTGCTGTATCCCAAATAAGTTTGAGGCTGTCGGTGTGATTGCATAGGTGACCCCCTGGATTTTTGGGTCTGGGTTCTAAGAACTAAGCATAGGGAGTCTTAGGGCAGTGATGTCATGTGCTTTTGTTTTAAACTTTGTTGATTATTGGCATGCTGTCCCTTGCTTAGTGGAAATGTGTTTCATTTAAGTCTTTCGTTTTACACAATTCTAGTTTTGCGGAAACATTATTTAACAGCAAGAGTAAGTATCTCTGTCAGCATCTGGTTTATATCACTCACCTGTTTTAAAACTGAGAGTGTAAATACCGAGTGTAATTTATTGCGTTTCTTAACTAATATCGACTATGCACTGTTTTAAGAAGGCTTTAGAAAAGTTGTGACTTGGCATGTAATGTTTTCCTTGTTAGTGATCTTTTTTGTTTTATTTCTGTGTTTGAGTCATTGAGTACAAGTGCTTAAATAAACATTTTGGCAAACTTTTAGAGACTTGCTTTTGTCTGGATTAACATAATGCCATCATGGGAACTGTAGTTTAGACTTTTCTGGATAAGTGTTGTATAGTAGCTGTTTTGTTGCATTTCTGTTTAAATCTGCAAAGTGTTGCTGCAGTAATAGTAACAGTTTAGCAAGCTTTTACACATGTTGTTGGTGCTCTATAATTCTTTTACTGATTGTAAAAGTGATACAATTGCAAAGTGTTGCCTCCTGGAACAGAGAGGTGAAATGCAAAGCACTGAGTATGATCAACTCTTTTTATATAGAAAAGAGAACAGAAATGCAGTAAAGCATTGAATATGGTCTACATTTTGTGTAGTATGTAGTAAACATGCATACGCATGTGTGTATGTATATAATCTATACACACACACATATATGTACTTGTGTGTGTATGTATGTATTGGGAAACACACACGTGTGTGTGTGTGTGTGTGTGTGTGTGTGGATTTATTTCTCTACTGTTTAGTTCCCCTGGGCAAATGGACTGGTCTATTGACCCTTTTTAGCCAACCAGCTGTATATATTTTAGACGTGTGTGTATGTGCAAATAGGAATATGTATGTACATAAATATGTAGTTTTAATACTTTAAGTGAAATGCATTATCATGTATGTGAAGGAGGGTGTGTATGAAGGAATGAATTATCAGTCTAACTTTTCTTTGTGGTTTATGAATGGACATGTTTTTTTTTTATAATGTTCATTTAAATTGGGTGTTAATTTGTTACCCAGTGGTTCCTGAGGGTTATTTATTTAGTTATTGAGTTTTAAGGTAGGTAGGTTGGTCAGTTGACAGTCGCAGCCTGGACCTAGAAAGTAGCTGAATTGACCGAGCAAACCGGAATGTGCATTTATATGTATGAATAAGTTTTCATATGTAACTGTAAGGTTCAGTTTCATTTCACAATGATAAAGAAGATCATGGTTCCATGATAACTTTTTAGTAGTAAACCATTTACGTGTTACCAAGAGAATATTTACAAGGTTTTCACATAACATTGTTTATTAGCTGGTTACACTTGGGTGGGTGTATATGCTGGCCTGTAGCTACACTGAATTTGACTAACCAGTGTCTCTAAAAGTATTTATTTGCATTCTGAATTTCATCCTTTTAAGGGGGACAGTTGCGCTATTATTCAGGTGTAGCTGTTTGAAATTTGTGATGTTCCATTTAAAAGGTGACTGGTACATGTACACTAATAAAATAGAAAACTAAGTATAACTAGAATTCCATTATTATTCTCATGCAGTAACCTGTTTTTTCTTTGAAAACTTTTATTCACTCCAGCATTACATGCCTTCTCTTAAATTTAATTTCTCTTCCTGCTCATTATTCTATATGTGTTGTTATGACATATTCCATTTATTTCTGTGTAATTTGCTCCTTTCCTTTTATAAAGATCTCACCTCCAGTTATTTTTACCTTCTTTACTTCATTTATGGTTTGTTTTGATTTTCATTTTCTTGTAATTGGTTTTTATGGTAGCTAATTGTATTAAACTTAGAAAAAAGCCTTGCTATGCCTAGGCAGTTCAGATCTTGTATCCAAGCTCCAAAGAGTTATTGTCTTGGTTGTGCTTCTCCAATATTTTGATAAAGTCTCTCTATTCCACAAAAAAAAAAGTTGCCTGTTACCTCTTGTGTTTCCCATCACACCCAAGCATTTGCTGTTACCTATGGGGAAAAGATTTCAAGTCTTCTTGGGGTGTAAAAACATGTATGCAAATACTTCCGTGTAAATCCTAAAACTTCTGGACTTTTTTTGCATACTTCAGAACTATGCAAATGTCCTTCCACAGGTCCCTTATTACTTGTCTTTTTAATCAGTTTGTTTCATTTTTCTGTTGTCACTGTACAGTTTTCTCATGTAGCTGTAAAGATTTTTTTTTTCTTTGAGGGAGACTTGGCACTGTCTCAATCATCAGTTTATAAATAATTTGTACTGTATTTCCTTGTGTTTGAGATATTGTTGTCATAATGTTGCGGTTGTAAAGATGAGGTTTTAGTAGTGATTTGTTTATTCTTGTTGAAAATATTCTGTGTACTTCTGACCTCTCGGGGAGTTGGAAGGTCAGTAGAGAAAGGGAAGGGAATCAAGCATCTAATATTTCTGTCTTTCCTTTGAGGTTGACCGATGGAGAATCAGGATTTTGCTGCTGCAGAAACATCTGCTTATTTGAAACCAGCATACTGGGTTTTGGTGGACTTTATGAGATGTGGGCACATGACAGCACCTATTGTTGAAAAATGCTGTTGCATAATCATTGCAGTATGTGCCTTGGAGGAAATAAGGTAAACGAAGAAAATCTTTTCCTCTGGTTGTATGACACCTTACAAGCCTGCATGAGCTGGCTCTGTCCTCATTACAGTTGTCTGGTGGGAGAAAGCAAGGCTAATAAGAGGTTCATTACGATCCGATGGTTATGTGGGGCGGCGAAGTAACATTGTCAGAAAAACAGCCTAGGTATTTTTTTTTAAACCAATTTCCAGTGAGTTTTGATCCTCGCATGTCTAATCATTTTTAAAAGTGCTTTTCAGCAAGATGGGCTAATGAACACATTTTTTTATAGATTATGTTTGCACTGTTTGTATCCTTTTGTTTTAATTTTTTTATGTTCAAGTTATTACTTTACAGTGCTTCAGCTTTTTATACATTGTTATCTCTAGTAGGTTACACAAATTGGCCTTTAATTACTTTCATGTCCAGTTCACCTACAAATAAGACTGGAAAGCCAAGACCAACACCCCCCCCCGAAGCTTTCATTAAATTGGTTAGTCATAAAGAATGGGAATAGAAAATGTATAGTCTCAAAGGCCAGTACAAGGGAGAGAAATGGATGTGCTGTGAAAAGTGCTCTTAAAAGGAAAGATGTATTTGGTGTGATCACAAAGATCTGAATCTGAAGGCACAGAATTTTATTATGGCTGTGCTGGTGACAAGGCAGTAAGGCAGTTCATGTTCACATTTCGTATGAGATGGTATTGATAGGTTAGGATGGTGATAAGAGTACTTGGAATGTAGACTGATGGAAGTTGAAGGCAACATTGTAGACTGGTGTAGCTTACAGGTTCGTATTTTTGATGGTGTTAAGTGTTGCTGCACTAGCTGGCAACGCAAAGTCAAGTTCTGGTGCAGGTCCTCCTTATAGGTTCATAGGTAGGTACTAGGCTATCGGCCCTAGGGGCCCATACAAGCCTAGCCAAAAAATGTACCCTGGCTTTCGCCACCCAAGAAAATTATTTTCCTATGCCCCTGTCGAGCAGAGCCACTGAAGTGATCCCTGGGGTGAATTTCCCATTTCCCATCCAATCAAGATTTTTCTTGAAGAGTGCTAATGAGGAGCTCTGTTTGACATGGATAGGTAGTCTGTTCCAGAGTATGGGAAGTCTCTGGGACAGAAATCTATCCCTCCAGCATGTTCTGTTTATTGTGGTGACAAGGTTAAGGTCCCTAGAGCGTGTAGCTCGGAGGGATTGGGATTTCTTTAAGTGGAGCATGTCCAACAGCTCTGGGTTTGACATAGCTTTGTATGTTAGGCAGAGATCGCCCCTGAGTAGGCGATATGCGATGGAGTAAAGCTGTAGTTTTTTGAGACGGTCTGCATAGGGCGTCTGTTTGAGGCCAGTAATCCTCTTTGTGAGGTATTTCTGTGGTCTTTCCAGTTGTTGTAGATGTCTTGTGAGGTACATACCAAAAGGGGCATTGTACTCTATAATGGGTCCAATGAGTGATGAGTAGAGGGGAACAATGAGCTTGTTAGTGTTATTAAATGTCCTACCCTTCTCAGTTGCCTGATTAGTGTGGTGACATCTTTGTAGTGTGCACGAGTATGAACTTGTTCTTGACATTTAGGGTTGCTATCCCCTGTGTGTAGTCCTACTCAGAGCAAAGCCCCAAGATTTGAAGAGTGGAATTCCTTAGCAAGAACTACCCACACCGACATTTAGGGTTGCTATCCCCTATGTGTAGTCCTACTCAGAGCAAAGCCCCAAGATTTGAAGAGTGGAATTCCTTAGCAAGAACTACCCACACCATCCATTAAGAGGCGAGTTGGCCTATTTCTAGTCAGTCTCCCTTTTTAGTTATTTATGTATTATTATTTTTATTTATTTAGTTGTGGGGTTATGAAGGAAATTTTGATTATGGACAATGTTACTTTTTTTTTTTATTTTTGGGTAGAGAGAAATGACAGTTTATATTATTGGTGTCTGATTCATTTCTCAATCTCTACCATAAGAAGACTTTTCCTACTTGGGCTGAAGTTGAGGAAACAACAATTTAGAAGATGATATGGTTAACATTTTCATTGTTTCACAAATATGTTGGAGCGCAGCAGACTGATACAAATGCGTGGCACTTTTGATGGCTAATTTAGTCTTCAGGAGTGTTTTTAATGCTTTTAAATATTTTGCTGGTCATGTAGGTCCCATTGAACTTGACCTTTTTAGTGGTGTTTAGGTTGCTGTTGATTGTGACTAGGGTTGATTGCTCAGATTTACAGAACGTATTATAACTTATTCCCAAGTATTTATTACAAGAGTCTTTAATCAGGACAGGCAAATGGGACCTTGTTTTTACCTCACTCAAATATAGTAGAATCTGGGTACAGGCTGTTAACTGGGAATCAAGTCACAGTCTGGGTCTCGCAAGGTTTTATAATGGTATAATTTGTCATAGTTATAATGCCATAACCAGTAATCCTGTGTGATATATCAGGGTGGTTAGTAAATGGCTTGAGCAATGGACACAATATGAAAATGAATGTGTTACAGAAGATTGGTGAGGTTAGTGGACTGTCCTTGAAGTTGATGCTTGAGTCTAATGCAGCTAAATTGCAAGAGTGATAGACATACCTTTTTTGAGGATGTAGAGATTGGTGTCTTTGATTTGTTGACCAGAAAGATGCTGATTTACTGCGCAAATAAGTTACCTGCATTTAGGTGTGCACCTGTATGGGAACGTGAAATCTTTCATTTCTTTTGCTTTGTAGAGTATGATCTTTCAGGACAGCTAAAATGTAGAGTATATGGGAAGCTGGATGGGTGTGAATTGTGGACAGGAATGGCCTTTTTATGTCTGTTAAGTTTCATGTTCATTGTGTGGCCTTGTAAAATCGCATCTCTTAATCATATGTTAAGTGTAGAGGTAAAATTGAATTTGTAACCTCCTTTATAAAGAAACACTGTGCAGCATCTAAAAAGTTAAATGTAATATTAGCATGAATTATTGCAGGGAAGGCAGTTACTGTGCAGGTAGTAAGAGTTGATTTATGAGCTCTACGGTGAACTAATGAGGTTTCTTATATCTAGTGTAAGGTCATTACGTAGTGTAACTATTGAAGCTGTGGTGATGTGCTTTTAGTGAAATTTCTTCCCTTTCTTCAAAGTTTTGCAGGAAAATGATTGTCTGTGGGACCTGGGTATTCAAGCTCCTATGCAGAGGAGGAAAAATGTCCACGAATAAAATACCCTAGGGAAGCCCAGAACAAATGGATGACCAGGTAGGCTGTCTTAATAAAGGTACGGTGGGATGTCGGTGAAGAAGCTGGGCTACCGGTAAACCCTTGGCTGTGCGTATCTGAGCGCTTGAGGTTGAAGGCTGAGTAAAAACTTTAGAAAGGCTTCATATATAGGTCGTAGTTCCAGCTGGTCAGGTCGCCTGGTGAGAGGAACCGCTAGTGTGGCAGCTAGAAATCAAAGATGAAATGCACAGAAAAAAACAGGCAAAACAACGTAAATGTGGCTTGGCTAAGGAGCTCTGCTCGCCGTAGTGGCAAAAAATAAATGTAGTTGAAGTTCAGATTCTAGAAGGTCGTATTTTATTGAAGTAAAAAGTACCAGAAGTACAATCACCATCGAAGCGTAGTTCCTTAATGGAAAGAGTGATCCTGAAGATTTCCTTTTATAAGAGTACCTGGGGGTGTGTCAGTGGGAGCCAATCAAGTGTGAGTGAAAACCTTTATTGTGATTGGGCACGACAACTTGACATCACACCTTACAATCTGATAGGTTAGATACCCTGAGCCAACTCCTACGTGGTTAGTAGACTCACTCTAAACCTACAATAGTGAAGTTCGGAGATTAGCTAAAATTAGCTAAAAAAATAGTCTTGCTGGAAAAAAAATCATCCCTTGCTGGTAAAATACATTGTTAGGCTACACTTTTCAAAATCTTCATCAGGATGGTGGACGACCTAAAAGTGCATAATAAGCAAAGCCGAGCGTACTAGAGAGATAACAACAACATGTATGTAAAATAAGAAACAGGCTAGAAAACCAAAGTTTTGTGATGTGGTTTATTGCTGTATAAGTTATGGGGGCATAAGCCCCCCACTGTACACAGAGGCAACTTTAATATAAATTCATTTTTTTAATACATACTGGGAGTAATGAGTTTGAATCATTAGGAAGCTGTAATGAAACATTGAGCCTTTCACATAAAAGTTTTAGCACATGTAGGCTTACAGAAGTGCAGTACAAACCATGCAGAAGATTGCAAAACAGTAATATATGTTTGTGTGTATGTACATGTATGTAATGTATACATATGCACACACACTGCGGCCTCCCAAGTCTGATACAAATTCAGAGGATGAAAGTGCTGAATAAGAGAAATTTCCTTTTTCCTGCTTCCCTGAGTTGCATGACTTCACTACAAAGTACAGCTTCTGCTGTAGATTAGGCTGCAATGCTCTGATGTTTGACTACAAGCATCATCAGTTTTATACTTTTTTGTTTTAAAATGTAACTGCAGAGCACATTGTGAGTAGTAGGGCCAAAACCGTACCTTACACACCAAGCCAGACTCACTACAGCTAGATCTCACTAGATAACCTACAGTACTGCTCAGATATCTTCACTAACCTACATAAGGCTGATCTTAATAACCTAGAGTCCTGCTGTAACAAAATAGCTAAGTTTGCCGCCATTCAACCCCATAAAACTCATCATTGCTCTGTTCTTCAACAACTCAACTGGCTGGAACTTCCCAGCCTGTTAAAACTAAACCAACTTAACTTTGCCCATAAAGTCATACACAACCCCTGTAACTGCCCTGCACTTTCAAGCCTGGTCCAACCTAACGTTAACTGCAGGTCTCTTATGTCGTCTAACAGACTAATGGTTACCCAGTTCCACAACTATTATAGCGACTCCTCTATTCGTATAAAATAGCTAAGGTCTGGCATGCTCTTCCTCAGGACATCCAAAACAATCCCAACATGTCTTCACTTAAAAAAAAAAAAAAAAGCCTAAAAGATTATCTTGGTAGCAACTGCCCTGGTATTTCTCCTGGCTAGTTACTTTCCCCTATTAATTCCAACTCCCTTTCTCGTGTAACTCTGTTTATCACCTTTAAACAGCTAGTGCTTACAATCCCATGCTTAATTTTTGATAGTTTATATATCTCTGTATTATAGTATTACTATATATCTCTGTATTATAGTACTATGTGTTTTTTTTTTTTTTCCCCCCCCCTCTCTCATAAAAAAATTCTTTAACTTTTTTTTTTTTTTTTTTTTTTTGCAAACTGTGTGTGTTCATGACTACTTTTGTTATGTAACTTCATTAATTGCATTCTTTTGCTAATTTTGTGTTTTGACTATTTGCTCTCATAACCATTGTTACTGTTCTGGAGCTTTTTCTCCCCGGGTCTCCGCTGAAAATGGGCTACTTGCACAGTTGGACACTATCCGGTTAACATATGTAAATAAGTAAGTAGTGCTTTCAGGTTAAGACTCTTGCCAATAAACACTGAATTTAATAGTAGAAAATGTGAGAAGTAAAACATATGATTTGAGGGAAGGTGGGTAAAAGGAGGTTTAGATGATTTAGGTATAAGATGGCAATGCTGCTTTTGGTACCTGTGGATTGAAGTATGTGCAGAGCCTGTGTGAGGGTTGAGTTGCTGGACTTCTGAGGTGGAAAAGGGTAAATGGGTAAATTCAGAGCCTGTGACCATCATTTGTAAGGAGACTGGGAAGACAGCTGGGCCTAGGTTTAAGTATTATGAAGGGAAAAGTGGGACTAGTCAGGAGAGCAGCATTGGTGCAAAGACACAGGAGTAAGAGGAACAACATTTAAATAGTAATAAACATGACCTGGCATAACCTTTATCTAGAAGTATGGCATATGGCACTGGTGATGCTACATACAGTTAATCCTACTAATGATGCCGAAAACTGTAGGCCCTTCAGCATGATGGCCCTCATTCATAAGACCACAGAACACATTAACATTAGGCTTTATTTGGAGCAATTTGGTATAGTTAAAGGTCTTCAGCCCCATCTAACTTTGCAATCTCCTCTCACAACACCACCACCATCACACCCAGCAGTCACGCTAAACTGCTAGACTTCGAAATTGACAACCTTAGATTTAACATTCAAAAAAAAAAGAGTCCACAGAAAAATGGATCTACTCTATCTCAACAAAACAGTTTTTCACCAGTCACTCTAAGGTTACCACAGCCAGGACACACATCCTGTCCACCCTACTTTACACTTCCCCCGTGCTTACCAATCTCCGAAAAACTGAGCTCAACAAAGTAGATGGCTGTTACAATAAAAAAATAGTCAGATTTTCCACAGGATCACCTTCTAGAACCCACCACTGTGAAAGCCTCAAAAAAACAACTGGCTAGAACTCCCCCTGACCCTTCAAGTCAACCAACTAGCACTCGCTCACAAAGTACTACATCATCTAGGCAACACCCCAGCCCTGCAGCAACTACTTCAACCTTACACCAACACCTCCTTAAGGTAACAAACTTTAAAAATGAGGCAGGTAGATCCATTTATAGCCACTACATCTCTAAAATCTGGAACTCCCTTCCAGCCCACATAATAAATAACTCCACAACCCAATTCGAAAAACTACTCAAAACACACTTCCTTATAGGTTCGTAGGTAGGTACTAAGCTATCTGCCCAAGGGCCTACGTAAGACTAGCCAGCAAGGTTCCATGGCTTACGCCACCCAAGAAGGTTATTTTCCTGAGCCACTGTCGAGCAGTGACACAGAAGTGATCCCCGGGGTGTATTTCCTATTTCCCATCCACTCAAGATTTTTCTTGAAGAGTGCTAATGAAGAACTTTGCTTGACATGGGTAGCTTGTTCCAGAGTATAGGAAGTCTTTGGGACAGGACTCTATCCCTCCAGTGTGTCCTGTTTATTGTGGTGACAAGGTTTAGGTCCCTAGAGCGTGTAGCTTGGAGGGATTGGGATTTCTTTAGGTGTAGCATGTCCAACAGCTCTGGGTTTGACATAGCTTTATATGTTAGGCAGAGATCACCTCGGAGTGGGCGATATGCTACCGAGTAAAGCTGGAGTTTTTTGAGGCGGTCAGTGTAGGGCATTTGTTTGAGGCCAGTAATCCTCTTTGTGAGGTACTTCTGTGGCCTTTCCAGTTGCTGCAGATGTCTTGTGAGGTACATTCCAAAAGGGGCGTTGTACTCTATAATGGGTCTAATGATGGGTCTAGATTATGTAC
Organism: Protopterus annectens; assembly: GCF_019279795.1. NCBI lineage: Eukaryota > Metazoa > Chordata > Ceratodontiformes > Protopteridae > Protopterus > Protopterus annectens. The sequence goes on from NC_056734.1 coordinate 933,196,045, forward strand.
CTCTACCACCCCTGGTAGTAACTCATGTTTCTCTGTTTCCAGCAACTAGAATAACAGCTTATCTACTACTTTTTTAATGTCTCCATGGTTAATAGTAACTCAACACTGTAAAGTAAACCAAAGGGACATAACTCATTTTTACACATGACAGACATGCTATGTAAATTATCTATTCTACCTTCCTGCTATACTTGCTGTTATACACCTCTATAAGGTGTATAAGTAAATGTAGTCTGTGAATGTTTCAAATACACCTTTTGTTAAACTCACTATCACATATGTACTATACTTCTATAACAAGTATAAATAATGTTTCCTCTGTTTATTGTCTAATGTACCTTTTGTTAATGTGCTTTCTCTTAACAATTTTACTGCTCTGGAGCTTTTCTCCCCGGGCCTCCACTGAAAATGGACATATATCCAGTTGGACTCTCCCGGTTAACAAATGTAAAATACATTAATTAAAAATCTTGTGTAATGAACCCATTAAACTTCTTTGAAAAGGCAACACAAGCTGTTGTCACTTATCACACTGTAATTTTGTGGCCAAGGCTTATGTTACCCTCTACCACAGTAGCATAGTTAATAAAGTTAATGGATTACAGACAGACCCCATGTGGTAAGATTGGCAGTGAATTTGCTAAAAGACAGATCCCACATGGTGTGTGGCAGTATCATTGTCAGAGAACATAAAAGTGACCAGTTGTGTCCTGCAGGGCACACTGTTGGGACCACTTTTTTTGTTCAGTATTTACTTTTTATTTACTACAAATTGATAGTCCATTGCAAATCCCCCATATGACACAGAAGCCCCCCAGCAGGAACTTACACTTTTATAAATCCCTGGTGTATTGAAAATGGGATTAAATTAAATGCTGAAAACATGTAGCATTATCACATTAGGCAGGCAAACCATATCACCAGTTTATAGCATTGATAGCATCCCACTTCAAAATGAAAATGTGGTTGGGACCAGGGGCCTGGCTTATTTCCCTCTCGTTTGATCCCCATATAGCAGTGGTTATCAGGAAGTCTTTTTTTTTTTTTTTTTTTTTTTTTTTAACTTCGTGCACCTGATTGCCAGAAAATATTTCATCCATATCTAAAGATGTTATTTTTTTCCCTTGTACTCAGCAGTGATCAGACTGATTTATAGAAGAATAATGTAGGTATCAAAACGGTTAGAAATACCCCCCAGAGGTTCCAAAATCACAGGCCTAAAATATTTTACCTGTCAGAAAAGAGTAGAAGTTCTGTGTGTTACAGGCACTTCAGACGAGACCATTGCCTTGCTTTCTGAGAAATCAGGGACCTAGTAGTCCAGAATCTCTTGTACCATCACAAGTGCAGATCTGTTGTGTGGTGGTAATACATCAGTAAAACAAACTGGAGAGATTTTGTCACTCGGCACCTCCTCACCTCTGAAATAGACTCCCTATGTAGATAATGCAGTTTGATGCACTTTTTCCCAATCCCAGCTAAAAAGAAATTGGGTAGATATTCATAATTTCACCCTAAGCTTGACTGGCCTAGCCATTCTTGAGAGGGTAGGTAGAGTATTTGGTGGGAACTGGCAAAGGGTAATGGTTGTAAGAATCTGTAGTTTTGAGTTTTCTCTGATGAATGAGTTGTTGACTAGACAGGCTGTACCAGATGTAGATGTGTGGGAGATACTAATAGTGCATGACCAAGTGGATTAAAGAGGAGGAGAAATAGAAGAGGACAAAAGAGAGATTTGGAAGTTGGTAGTGGGCAGTGTAAGGGAGGGGAGAGAATAGTGGGACCAACAGAAGTAGGAAGTGAAGATGAGTACAGCAAGACAAGATAGATGTTCAGAAGTGATGTATTCAGCTTAACAGAAGTAGGCGGGAGAGCTTAATACAGGCAGCATGAAAGGGACTGCAGTAGAAATGATGGGTGAGAAGGGGTACTAAGCATTCCAGTAATCGGAGACTACTGTAGGGAGTGTTAGAGGTCAGGCAGATTGGAATGGTTTGAGTCAGTGGCAGTGATTGTAGGCAGATTGGAATGGTTTGAGTCAGTGGCAGTAAAAAGTGCCCTTGGACCAAGGATACATAGGGCAAACTAAGAAGTCTGAATTTTTATTTTTTGGATGGCAGGAAGTTAATACTTGTTCTGGTAGATGTTGGCACCAGTGACTACAGGTGGTACTGCAGTAGAGATGTAGAAGAAGGGCAGGTATAGTGCCTAGGAGATTTGGATGAGCAGTTGTGTTTTTGGAGGTGCTACAGTAACAGACTAAGGAAGGGCAAGTCCCCAGGACTGCAGTTACTGTCTTAGAAAGGGGGAAGATGTGCAGGGATACGTACCACTGGATAATTTGGTAAAATAGGGCAACTAAAGAACCATTTTACAACTAATGGACTACATGTCTTTTTGGATACGACAGCCTTACTGAAGTCTGGAGTGCAGCAGTATATTGGCATGATTATACCATTTAAGTTGAGGTGGAAGAAGGTGGTGGGAACAGACTTTCAGACGAACGAAAGACAGTGAGTTGTTCACACAGATGAATTACCAAAGACCAGTAAAAGCCATACACAAATATCGGAGGTTAACTCCACAGTAAAAAATATACTTTAATGTGTAGGAACTGAAGCATCAAGTAAAACTTCAAAATGCTCTCTATTAAGACAAAAATGTTTTATATTTTTGGACAAATAGCTACTCATGCCTTGGGTATCTGAAATCTGTCACAGATTGCACAGTTTTGTATACAGTCGCATCATTTTAGATAAATTCGTGAATTAAATGTCTAAATACAATAAAACGTTAAATTACATGATTCACTAAAGTTTTTCACACTGTTTAAACGAGGCTTTGGCTAAATAATTTATGATGGCTGAACATAGTTGCCATTCAAGCTCTGCTAGTAACAAATTCTTCTTAAAATCTTATTCCCTTGTATTTCTTTGTATTGCTTGAAATTGACTTAATTTATGATTAGGACCTTTTTGATTCTGTAATGCATTTGTTGCAGCTTTTTCTCGATATGTCTGTATAGCATGTTTTTATTTTAACTCTAAAATGCTCCTTTTTGCTGCTGTAAAGCAGTTGCATTCACAGCTGGCTAAAATAAACCAAAGCTTCACTTTCACGTTACCATATTTTTAAGCATCTGATGTAATGTATATATTATTTTAAGCTGTTTTACTGTGAATGTCACTGGATGTAAAGCAACCATTATATTTATGTGTGCCTTTCTCTTAATGGTAGACTTTACAACTTAGACTTTACAACTTGCCTTTGTAAAAAAAAAAAAAAAAAAAAAAGTTTTTATTTGGTTTTATTTAGTTTTAATTTCATTATTGTATAACAAGACATCCCAATTATTTCTAATAACGTTCTTTACTGAAAAGTGGAAAGTAGATAAGGCTTTGGGGCCAGCAAAATAAATTGGTACTAATTTCTCAGGAGGAGACTGGTGCCTTTATGCATCTGATTTCAGGATGAGAAAATTTAAAAATAATAGGTAAAAGACCAGGTGGGAGTATTTCATTAAGGACAACAATGCCAAAGCCCTGTGCATTGCACTTTGCAAAAGTGAGGAAGTTTGAGACCTATAAATGAGTGTCCCTGGTCAGCAGTGACCGATGTGACAAAAAACGGGCACTAGTGAAAACAAAGTGAGTATTGAAAAAAAGCTTGTTGGATGAACTTGACAGAAATAATCTGTTTAGTTGCAGTTTGTTCCACTAGGCCAATGGTGTAATTTCTGGGTAGACCTGAGGTGGTATTCATACTGATTAGAAGAAATTTAGCTAGGACACTGGGAAACTTCCCATATTATTTTAATAAGTACCTTGGGATCTTTTACATATATCTGAGCTACCACCAGCTGTGGCAGATGGGGCAGCTGTTTGTGTGTCTTGTCTGAAGGATGGCACACTCAGGAGTGCAACGACCTCCCTCCCTCCCATACTGACAGTTGCAGTACAGTCTAAGAAAAGTTAAAAGTACCCAGTGTAGAGAAGCATGTCTTTTTTTTTTTTTTGGGGGTTCTATAGGAAAAAAAGCAAGGCATGTAGAGGAAAAAGGCTGATATGACTCTGCAGTGGCATTCTAAGAAAGGGCATTATATACGTTGGACTGCTGGCAGGAGTAATAGGTTATGAAGAATTAGCAAGTTGGGAATGGGGCAGTGGGGGCAGTAAGAAAAGCGAGAGAAAATTCAGAGAAGGAAAGAATGAGGAGAGTTCTTCAGATGAATGAAGAAGGTCAAAACTGAGTTGCAGAGATTTATGAGGAGGACTGCAGTGTGGATGGGGAAATGTTAGAATTCCTGAATGTACTCTTTACAGAAGAGAAAGAGTGACTGTTTGCGGGAGGAAAGGGGTGGACGTCTGAGAGTCGCATATCAAAGAAAGCTGGAAAAAGAAATGGGGGGGGGGCTTTAAAGGATCCTAAGAACTGGTGTACTTGCCCTAAGAACTCTCTAATCAGTCACTCTACATTGGCAAGGTTGTAATGAGAGTCTGTAGTGGTGCCTTTCTGTAAGGAGGAGTTACTAACCTGGAAAGTTGTTGTTCAGTCTGATTTCAGTAATAGGAATAGTCAGAGAAGGTTCCGAGAGTGAGGTTAGCTGTTTTATGGGAAAGCAACAGTCTGAAAGAAGCACCAGCATGGTTTTGTGGAAAATGGCTCCTGTCATTTCAAACAGGAGAGGACCTAACATTGACCTATGTGGACTCCACTAGTTATAGTTTTAGGTTCAGAGAGGGGTGCCAACAATTTTTACAACTTATAATCCATTTGGTAAGTTTCCAATCCAGTGGATAAAGTAGGAAGTTATATTAAGTTAGTCTTGTTGTTGTTGTTTGTCTTTCGGCTTTTCCCGGTAAGGGGTCGCCACAACTGAACTCCGGTCCGTTAATGATTGGCAGTAGATATTTACAAAACGCCGAGGTGCCAGCTCGACGCCCATTTACGCATGCATGTCTTTTGAACGCTACCCAACCGTGAGGAGGACATGCAGACCCCACACAGAAGGCACTCCCAGGCCCTGCCGAGAATCGAATGGGAGAACTTCTTGCTGTACGGTAACAGCGCTACCGCCGTACCACCACTGCATGACTATATTAAGTTAGTCTAATTTTTAATAATACCAGCATGAGCTGTACTGTCTGAAGCCTTGGCCAAGTCAAGATGAGCACCATGTACTGAGTGACCATTGTACAAAAGTGAACTGTTATCCTTATTCCTAATCTTTTACTATGTCCTATTGACTGTTGACGCCAGGTAAGTGAACAGTTATCATTATTTTTAATCTTTTACAAGGTCTACAGTGTCTGACTTAGTAGGTTCAAGAGAGACAACCAAACTGATTGGAATCTAGACTGGTTAAGTTTTTTATGTCTGCTGAAATGAGTTCTGCTGAGATGCATTAAATGGATTTGAATATTAGGCTGGAGTGGCTGGTGGGCCTGCATATTGCTAGTGTCTGTAGAGGCCATTTTTGTATAGGCAAGTCGCACTGGTGTTTGTTCAGGCATAAATCCTGTGATTAAGTTGAGGTTGAACCAGGTACAGGCATAAGTTCTACATATTTGGCAGTGATGAGAAAGCTGCTTGGTAGGCTGTATGGTCCCATGGAAGTATTAAATTTGCCTTTAACAGGGATTCCAAGACTTGTTCCATGATAATACCATAGAAAGCTAAATTTTCAAGGGTGCTGTGGGCAACAGTGTGAGCAAGCAGGTAGCTAGTACTAAATTTGACTACTTGTATATTGGATAGATCCTTTGGTTTTGGAGTATGTGGTGTTATGGATGAGTTCAATGCATTGTTGGATGTTTTCCTTTATGTTTTGACACATTTGAAGAAAGATTTGTCTTTTTTCCTTTGGAATCTTACAACTTTATCAAACTTAGAATCTGCTTTAAAATTTCTAACAATACTGTTGTTCATAGCTGGCATGTCTGTGTGGTCCTGAGATAAGAAATGTTTGTTTCTTACAATTTTCATTTTCCTCTTATTGTACATTTGATTTAATACATATGTTCTACCAGAGAGGTTTATTTATGAATTTACAATTATATTTAGTGTAATTGGGTATTGACTGTTGTACTCAAATAGCTATATAGAAAGTCAGTGGTGAATGTGGCAATCTTCGTAGGCCCATTTGCAGGGGATTGTGGGGATTTTTAAAAGGACTTGTAAAAGCAGAAGTAGGTTTGTCTTGAAGTCTTGAGAATCCACACACACTGCACCCGAACTAACACAAAGGTTACCAACTTGGCTGGAACACAGTAATGAAGGCACCGGCAATCCTCAGAAAGTTGTTTTAATAAATTCCACAACGATGATACACGACAACAAGAAGAATGAAAAGCTTTTCAAAATAGATCACAGAATACACATGTAACACCCTCCGATGTTAAGCGCTTTCATTTGCTATAAGCAAACTTCATCAGAACACATTCAGTGTTACACATAATTGTATTTGAATACATTTTGGCGCCAATCTGGATGATCAACTTAAAGGAACATTACATGCAATTAATGACCATGATAAAAATACTAAAATAAAATAATAACAACTCTGAGCATATATACATATATCCAAAACTATGGTATCCAAGTATAAAACTACAGTAAAACATGTGCTATAATTAAATTCCACATCTTACAATAAAGAATAAAAAAGTACTGATACAATATCATGATGATGAATCACCACTACTGTGTGCAAATATGAAAATGACTGAGAGACTAGTCCTAAACTTCTATCCTCTGTCTGTGGTGGATAGCTGCTGATAATTTACTATCAACCAGAGAAATATAGTTGACTAACGATAAGACAAACAATAATGAATGTACATGGTTACTACTATCATGTCAAGGGTAAGATGAATAAGTATTTACAATTTTAAAAACGGTTTGATACTAATGAAATCATTTAATCCTGGGGTTCTTGTGGCATCAACCAACATCTGCCATTTGCTCTCCCTGCATGATAGCTTGTTTTTCCAGTCACCCCCTAACGGATTAATGATTTCTTGATCAATGATAGTAAATGTAAATATATGTTGGTCATTAGTGTCCTTAATATGTCTATATAAAGCATTCTTTATGTCTTTATTTTTAATTTTATAATAATGTTCATAGATACGTTTCTTCAATTGCCTCTCCGTCTTTCCAATATAGAAAGCGGGGCAGATGTTACATTTGGCTAAATATACCACTTGTTTTGTATAACAGAAACCTCCTATGCTCTTAATTTTAGTATGATTGATATCTTCCAAAATAATGTGGGCTGAGGTATTGATGTATCTACATTGTTTACATTGTCCACACTTCTTGGTATGTATGAGTCTGTCATTAATAATATTTGTATTGTTGCCTGCTCTTTCCAACAATTTTTTGATATTTGGGGCTGTCCTATAAACAACGATGGGATGTGAGCCCAACTTGTTTCTACATTCATCTGTAGCCATTAAAAAGTCCCAATATCTGGTCAATGTTTCCTTGATATAGTGAACAAAGGGTGTATAGGTTAGCACACACACTCTACCTCCCTTGAATATATTAACTGTGTATGTTTTGTTTGTACTTTCATATTTTCCTAACAAGGGGATGTATTTGATGTTCCATTGTGAGCTAACGTAATTGATAGTGTCATCCAATAATACCTTAGGATAACCTCTCTTTAAAAATAAGTGGAAAATAAATTTCATTTCTTTCTCCATCTCTTCTTTCTCCGATGACATCCTTGCTCCCCTAATACACTGACCTTTTACAATGTTTTTAAATATATGTCTGGGATGATTGCTCGAATAGAATACATAATCGTTGGAAAATGCTATGAACTTTGGATGCATATCCTTCTATAGTTTTGTAGATATAGGTGTCAAGGTATGATATACCACTATCATTGACGTTATAGGTAAATTTTAAAAAATCTGTGGTGTTATTAATATACTCTATAAATCTTTCTACCTCATCCCTGTCACCCTTCCACAAAACAAAGATGTCATCCAAAAATCTTACATAAAACTTTATATTGTCTTTAAAAGAGCTATTGAATACATACTTGGACTCCCAGTCTAGCATGACTAAGTTTGCAAAAATGGGTGCACAGGATGCACCCATTGCGACACCTGTGTTTTGTCTAAATATTTCACCCTCGAAATATATGTAGTTATAATCCAATACTAGGGACATCATATCAAGTATTAATACAATTTTCTCCCAGCTTAAATTAGAGTATGTCCTCAAACTATTACAGAAAGAATCTAAGCCTTTTTCTTTCGGAATACAAGAAAAAAGATCTAAGCGTCTATAGTCACAAATATATACTCAGATTTACATGTCATCGGGGTTAATTTCCCTAAAAAATCCCAAGAATCAATAATAAGGTGTGGAATATTATTATAAATATGCTTGACCCAACTGTCAATAGTACGTCCTATATTAAAGGTTTTGGATTTTGACCCTGATATTATGGGTCTGAAAGGTGGATCATGGAAGGATTTATGAACCTTAGGAATACCTATGATGTGGGCCAAAGTGGGAAATTTGATGTAAATAAAGTCATGAATCTCCTTAGTAATTCTGTTATCTATATAGTATTCTTCCACATATGAATCAATACGTCTGTATCCTATGTTCACCTGATTCATAGAAATGACTTCATAATATCCTGATTCATATAAGATTTTGTGAATAGCTGCTATATAATCATGTTTAGAAAATATAACCACACCTCCACCCTTGTCGTTTCATTAGTCTGATCTCAGGATTTTTTATCAGTTCATTTAGACATGTTCTTTCTTCAGTGGTTAAGTTGTCCTTTGGTATATACTCTGATTTGTGGTTGCATCTCCTTGTTTTTAAACTTGTATATGTCACTACATACCATCTTTTCATAACTCGTAACCATAGGGTTACTGTTTGGTATGTAACAGCTTTTGTTCTTTAAAGTATTTTCCACTTGGTTATTGTCATCTTCATCACTGTTAAACTGTAAGGCTAAATTTAGCTTCCTACAGAATAATTTAATGTCCCTTATACTATCCACCAGGTTAAATTCTGAATTAGGAATAAATTTCATACCTTTAACAACTAGATGAAAGAATTCCTCTTTGATTATATAGTCAGAATAATTGAACACGTTAAAACCATCAAAAGTGCTCATAACCATCTTTGGTCTAGGTAAAGGATCTTGTGCTAAATCTGGTGGATTTGTATCCTCTGTTGGCAAGATATTATCAGACATTATCTCCCTGTCATGGGTGTCAGTATCCACAATAATATTTTGATCTATATTTTCTTGTTGAATTAATTGTGGAACTTCGAATTTTTCTTGTATGTAGGATGGAATCTGTCTCCGTGAAAATTTTCATTATAATCCTCTCTATTAAATCTGTCTCCATATTTCCTTTCTGTTATTCTGCTCTGTCTTTCCTGCATATATATGCATTCAACATCTCTATCTAATTTACCATGTTTTCTGTTAAAAATAGTTTGTGCTTGTTTGTCTGCTGTGAATTGTTTATTGTACAAATCCTTCCAAGTATGAAAGTCTACATGTTTTAAAATACTTTGATTAATAATTTCTACTTCATGTACAAGTGTTGACATTTTAAGTCATCAAATAGATTATTAAATTCAAGTCAAACCCATAGGCAATTTAAAAATCTTAAGCACTGATGCATTTGTTTAAATAAGCATTATCAACTTTAATATTTTTTATAGAAGACAATTTCTTCCCAAAATTAAAAATCATATCTTTCAATGAATTATTATTCACATTCCCCTCTTGTGGAGCAGGGGTCTGATGCACTTTACTAATCTTTGCAGAAATACCATCGTGATCTTCTTCAAGCCCGACATGCTGAAAATTGGTGTCCGAAGTTTCTACATTGGCCATCTTCCGATGAGTGTCCAAACTTGAATCTGCTGTTAAAACTATTTCCTTCTTGTTGTTTTAAATTCCAATTCGATGATGACGACGACAACAAGAAAGAATGAAAAGCTTTTCAAATAGATGCTTTCATATAAAACAGAAGCCATTCAGAAACACATTCAGTGTTACACATATTATTGTTGAATACATTTTTTGGTAATCTGGATGCATGCAATTAATGACCATGATAAAAATACTAAAATAAAATAATAACAACTCTGAGCATATATACATGTATATAAATTAAATTCCACATCTTACAATAAAGAATAAAAAAGATTATCAAAAAAATTATCAGCAGCTATCCACCACAGACAGAGGATAGAAGTTTAGGACTAGTCTCTCAGTCATTTTCATATTTGCACACAGTAGTGGTGATTCATCATCATGATATTGTATCAGTACTTTTTTATTCTTTATTGTAAGATATTTTAGTATTTTTATCATGGTCATTAATTGCACAATGTTCCTTTAAGTTGATCATCCAGATTGGTAGTTTTTTACTTACATGGCTGGTATCGGTGAGGACACGCACTTCATTCAGGAGGGGAGAGACGAGCTGCAGCAGCCACGATCGGAAGTCCTGGGTACTGCGGAAGAAAAAAAAAACCTACTGAACTGTTCTCTTCGCCATGGAGAAACGCCAAACCGCGAGACAACACGGAGGAAGAATCTCTTGAACTGTTACAAACTGACATTTCAGCTTGTTGCAGAATCGGATGAATATGGAAAAGAAGGGGCCATTCCAAAAGGCAATACAGCTTTAAAAAGTCCTTGTAAGGACATTATTTTTAATAAGTACACTAGATCTAAAACAGGTCATTTTGACGATTAACAATGAAATAATAATTCATTGAAAGATATGATTTTTAATTTTGGGAAGAAATTGTCTTCTATAAAAAATATTAAAGTTGATAATGCTTATTTAAACAAATGCATCAGTATCCAGGTGGTTCCCAAAGGCTTAAGATTTTTTAAATTGCCTATGGGTTTGACATACAATGACCAAGTGAAATTTGAATTTAATAATCTATTTGATGACTTTGGGTTTAAATATATGAAGCTGTTAATTCAGCATAATGATGAAAAAATGTCAACACTTGTACATGAAGTAGAAATTATTAATCAAAGTATTTTAAAACATGTAGACTTTCATACTTGGAAGGATTTGTACAATAAACAATTTCACACAGCAGACAAACAAGCACAAACTATTTTTAACAGAAAACATGGTAAATTAGATAGAGATGTTGAATCCTACCGCATACATAAAGCATATATATGGCCACAGGAAAGACAGAGCAGAATAACAGAAAGGAAATATGGAGACAGATTTAATAGAGAGGATTATAATGAAAATTTTCACGGAGACAGATTCCATCCTACATACAAGAAAAATTCGAAGTTCCACAATTAATTCAACAAGAAAATATAGATCAAAATATTATTGTGGATACTGACACCCATGACAGGGAGATAATGTCTGATAATATCTTGCCAACAGAGGATACAAATCCACCAGATTTAGCACAAGATCCTTTACCTAGACCAAAGATGGTTATGAGCACTTTTGATGGTTTTAACGTGTTCAATTATTCTGACTATATAATCAAAGAGGAATTCTTTCATCTAGTTGTTAAAGGTATGAAATTTATTCCTAATTCAGAATTTAACCTGGTGGATAGTATAAGGGACATTAAATTATTCTGTAGGAAGCTAAATTTAGCCTTACAGTTTAACAGTGATGAAGATGACAATAACCAAGTGGAAAATACTTTAAAGAACAAAAGCTGTTACATACCAAACAGTAACCCTATGGTTACGAGTTATGAAAAGATGGTATGTAGTGACATATACAAGTTTAAAAAACAAGTGAGATGGAACCACAAATCAGAGTATATACCAAAGGACAACTTAACCACTGAAGAAAGAACATGTCTAAATGAACTGATAAAAAATCCTGAGATCAGAATAATGAAACCGGACAAGGGTGGAGGTGTGGTTATATTTTCTAAACATGATTATATAGCAGCTATTCACAAAATCTTATATGAATCAGGATATTATGAAGTCATTTCTATGAATCAGGTGAACATAGGATACAGACGTATTGATTCATATGTGGAAGAATACTATATAGATAACAGAATTACTAAGGAGATTCATGACTTTATTTACATCAAATTTCCCACTTTGGCCCACATCATAGGTATTCCTAAGGTTCATAAATCCTTCCATGATCCACCTTTCAGACCCATAATATCAGGGTCAAAATCCAAAACCTTTAATATAGGACGTACTATTGACAGTTGGGTCAAGCATATTTATAATAATATTCCACACCTTATTATTGATTCTTGGGATTTTTTAGGGAAATTAACCCCGATGACATGTAAATCTGAGTATATATTTGTGACTATAGACGTTTGTGATCTTTTTTCTTGTATTCCGAAAGAAAAAGGCTTAGATTCTTTCTGTAATAGTTTGAGGACATACTCTAATTTAAGCTGGGAGAAAATTGTATTAATACTTGATATGATGTCCCTAGTATTGGATTATAACTACATATATTTCGAGGGTGAAATATTTAGACAAATGCATCCTGTGCACCCATTTTTGCAAACTTAGTCATGCTAGACTGGGAGTCCAAGTATGTATTCAATAGCTCTTTTAAAGACAATATAAAGTTTTATGTAAGATTTTTGGATGACATCTTTGTTTTGTGGAAGGGTGACAGGGATGAGGTAGAAAGATTTATAGAGTATATTAATAACACCACAGATTTTTTAAAATTTACCTATAACGTCAATGATAGTGGTATATCATACCTTGACACCTATATCTACAAAACTATAGAAGGATATGCATCCAAAGTTCATAGAAAAACGACATTTTCCAACGATTATGTATTCTATTCGAGCAATCATCCCAGACATATATTTAAAAACATTGTAAAAGGTCAGTGTATTAGGGGAGCAAGGATGTCATCGGAGAAAGAAGAGATGGAGAAAGAAATGAAATTTATTTTCCACTTATTTTTAAAGAGAGGTTATCCTAAGGTATTATTGGATGACACTATCAATTACGTTAGCTCACAATGGAACATCAAATACATCCCCTTGTTAGGAAAATATGAAAGTACAAACAAAACATACACAGTTAATATATTCAAGGGAGGTAGAGTGTGTGTGCTAACCTATACACCCTTTGTTCACTATATCAAGGAAACATTGACCAGATATTGGGACTTTTAATGGCTACAGATGAATGTAGAAACAAGTTGGGCTCACATCCCATCGTTGTTTATAGGACAGCCCCAAATATCAAATTGTTGGAAAGAGCAGGCAACAATACAAATATTATTAATGACAGACTCATACATACCAAGAAGTGTGGACAATGTAAACAATGTAGATACATCAATACCTCAGCCCACATTATTTTGGAAGATATCAATCATACTAAAATTAAGAGCATAGGAGGTTTCTGTTATACAAAACAAGTGGTATATTTAGCCAAATGTAACATCTGGCTTTCTATATTGGAAAGACGGAGAGGCAATTGAAGAAACGTATCTATGAACATTATTATAAAATTAAAAATAAAGACATAAAGAATGCTTTATATAGACATATTAAGGACACTAATGACCAACATATATTTACATTTACTATCATTGATCAAGAAATCATTAATCCGGGGTGACTGGAAAACAAGCTATCATGCAGGGAGAGCAAATGGCAGATGTTGGTTGATGCCACAAGAACCCCAGGATTAAATGATTTCATTAGTATCAAACCGTTTTTAAAATTGTAAATACTTATTCATCTTACCCTTGACATGATAGTAGTAACCATGTACATTCATTATTGTTTGTCTTATCGTTAGTCAACTATATTTCACTGGTTGATAGTAAATTATCAGCAGCTATCCACCACAGACAGAGGATAGAAGTTTAGGACTAGTCTCTCAGTCATTTTCATATTTGCACACAGTAGTGGTGATTCATCATCATGATATTGTATTAGTACTTTTATTCTTTATTGTAAGATGTGGAATTTAATTATAGCACATGTTTTACTGTAGTTTTATACTTGGATACCATAGTTTTGGATATATGTATATATGCTCAGAGTTGTTATTATTTTATTTTAGTATTTTTATCATGGTCATTAATTGCATGTAATGTTCCTTTAAGTTGATCATCCAGATTGGCGCCAAAATGTATTCAAATACAATTATGTGTAACACTGAATGTGTTCTGATGAAGTTTGCTTATAGCAAATGAAAGCGCTTAACATCGGAGGGTGTTACATGTGTATTCTGTGATCTATTTTGAAAAGCTTTTCATTCTTCTTGTTGTCGTGTATCATCGTTGTGGAATTTATTAAAACAACTTTCTGAGGATTGCCGGTGCCTTCATTACTGTGTTCCAGCCAGGTTGTCTTGAAGTCTTGCTGGAGGGGTAATACTACTGGACTGACAGTGATAATGACTGACTTGTATTCGCTTTTAACTGGGGATGAGGTGATGTGAGTTTGGGTACAGGTGGGGCCTAGATTGGAAAACACCAGATCAAGGATATTAGAGCCTCTAATAGGCAGTTTTACAATTTTCTCCAGCACATCTGTATTAACAAATTCTAAGAAATATTGAGAATATCTGTGACATTTAATGCTTGGGTAATTGAAGTCCCATAGCAGGGTATTTGGTTTATTATTTAACTTCTCAGTGGTGTTTAGGTAGGTTCCATAATTTTTGGGGACATTTGATCAGTATATATAGATAGCAGAAAAGTTAAAGTTGCACATAAACTATTTCAGGCACGTGATAATGTCACCTCCCAGTATACCAAAACAATCATCCCCTTATTAATGTTGAAGTTGTACTTGCGCAATTACTCGTTTAGATACTTTTTAATATAAATTTAGTCTGTCCCATGCATTATCTACTCTTACACATCTCTGTCCTATATAATCTTCTACACAGGTTTTCTTATTCTCTACTGTAATAATCCCATGCATCCCCAGAGGTCGTCTCAAAATGCACTATTTACTTAAATAAGATATAGACCAAAACGTACAAAAGTCACACAGGCAAAACAATGCAGGAAAAAAAAAACTCCAAGAAAGACCGAACTAAGCCAGTGACTTCACTGTGTGCCATGCCTACGGCTGGTGAGAGTATACTTTGTTGGCCTTTGAAGACTTCAGTTGAAAAGTCTAGCCAGGTTGTGGTGTGCTGTATGCGCATCGTATCACCTGTCCATGCCTTGTGGTACTGTCTCAAGTAAGTTGAACAGGTTCTTTAGATATGAGCTACTGTTTAAAGCTTAACTGCTGAGCATCCGTTCTTGTAAGATTTCATTATTAAGTCAGTTATGATATTTACCATGGCTTTGCAAATGTAACTAATCAGGCTGATGGTTCTGTACTTTGTTGTGTGGGGTGAGTCCACTATTGCATGGCATCAAAACAGCTGTGTGCTGTACTTCAGGGTAAAACTGGCGGCTAATCTTGGGTTGAAAAACTTTAAGATGGTCCACTAGGACATGTTTTGTACTGTTCTGCCAAACGGATATATTATCAGGCCCCATGGATGTGCTTTTTATTTGGAGAGTGCTTTAGAAAGTATTCTTTGGTTATGATTATGGATTTGAGATTCTTTGGGGTATATGGGATTTGCATATTTGTTTCAAGTTTTGAATTTGCTCTGATTTTGTTTGCTAGTGTGCTGGCCATCTCTTCTTGATCCTTGCAGTTAGTGCAGTTTTGGGTAAGTCCTGATCAGTGTTGAGAGTGTTTGCTAAAGTAGCTAAAAGATTTGTAATTGTATTTGGCTTCTGATTCTAGTCTTGAGTTCATGGGATTCCTTTGTGTCCCTCATGTTGCTCATTCCTTTAGCTTTTTCATGAACATTAACTTGAGGGCATTTTGTTTTTCTATACAGTTTGATTTCTTTCTGCATCATCATCTTCAACCCCCCTTTTTCCCATTTTTTTTTCCTACATGGGGTCAGGGTATTGTTAACTGTCACCAACTCTCTCTTCAGTACCACAGTCATGCCTTCAACAGTCATGCCTGACTGTCGCAGATAATCTTCTTTCACACAATCCATCCACCTCTTTGCTGGATGTCCTCGCATTTTCTTACCTTATTCCTGTCTGTCCCAAATCTTCCTCATCAGATTGTCTGTCTCTTCTGCTTTTCTACATGTATCCAAACCACCGTAGTCTGTTCTCCTTGATCTTTTCAGCAATTGGATCTACTTTGGCTTTTGCTCTTATGTCCTCATTTCTTTGTCTGTCCCACAGTTTGCATCCTACCATCCTTCTCAGGCACTTCATTTCCATCACCTCTAGCTTCTTCATCACCTCTAGCTTCTTCAACTGTTGTGCCTTTACTGCCCAGGTTTCTGTAAAATACATTAGTACTGGTCACACCACTGTCTTGTACACTTTTACATTTCAGCTTCTTTGGCATTCTTTTGTCATAGACTACACCTGACACTCTATGCCAGTTGGCTGCAGCCCCTCTGCTTCTAGCTTTGACTTCTTCATTTAGACTTCTCTTCTCCTCAACCATAGATAGTTGAAGCCATTTACTTGTTCCACTGTCTTTCCTTCTATCTCTATTCTCAGTGTTTTCTGATTTCCCAAGTTTGCTGCCATTACCACCATCTTATCTGTGCTTAGTTTCATTCCGTGAGCCTTCAGTTTTGCCTTCCAGTCTCCTATCCTTTGCTGAAGTTCTAGTTCACAGTCTGCCTGTAATGCCACATCATCTGCATACAGCAACTTTGTTCTGTCCCCTCCAACCTATTTGCTAATGTAGTCCATCACCAGTATGAACAGCAGTGGGGTCAGAGCTGAACCCTGGTGTACACCCACTACCACTGGGAAGCCCTCTGTGAGGCCGAACACTGTTCATACTTGAGTCATTGGGTCCTTGTACATAGCCTGCACTAATTCTGCTAATGTTTCTGGCACTTCAAACCACTGCAGTACTGCTCAGATCAGCTTTATTGGGACCTTGTCATATACTTTCTCCAAGTCTAGGAATGCCCAGTGGGACACTCTCCTCATCTCTAGCGTCTTCTCAAGTATTTGGCTCACTGCAAGCATTGTCAGTTGTGCTGCATCCTGATCTGAATCCTAACTGCTCATCTCCCATCTTGCATTCTACTACTCTACGTATCCATTTGTCAATCACCCCCTCCAGAACTTTCATGCAGCATGATAGGAGTTTGATGCCTCTGTACTGCCCACAGTTGTGGATGCCTGCCCCCTTTGTTCTTGTACACTGGCACAAGTATGCTTATTTTCCAGTCCTCTGGGATACGCCTTTCTCTCCACACTGCTATTAGTACCCTCCGGAGCCATTTCTGCCCCATCTCACCCAGCATCTTTATCATATCTGCTGTGACCTCATCTGAGCCTGCTGCTTTCCCTGACACCATTTTGCTTAGTGCTGTTCTTACGTCTTCTAGGGTGGGCTGCTCCTCTTCTCTCATTGTAGGCTGTTTTTGGGACAGTACAGCTTCTGTGGAGTTTTCTTCATTCAGAAGCTGCTGGAAATACTCCTTCCATCTGCCTTTGTCCTGTGGACTGGTGAGCAGGTTATTGCTGGCATCCTTATGAAGGGTGTCAGA
Source organism: Protopterus annectens (assembly GCF_019279795.1). Taxonomy (NCBI): domain Eukaryota; kingdom Metazoa; phylum Chordata; order Ceratodontiformes; family Protopteridae; genus Protopterus; species Protopterus annectens. The sequence continues at coordinate 933,213,623 of NC_056734.1, forward strand.
CTGTCTTCTTTATCTCAGTTTTTGCTTTGCAACCTGGTATAGTTTCTTTGTGCCACTTACTGAGTCACTTTCCAGAAGCTGGTACAGTGCCTCTGATGCCCTATGCTTTGCTATTGCAACTTCTTTCTTAGCTTGTTAGCCGACCAGTAGTCCTTCCTAGCCTGGTATGCTTTTGTATCTCCCACTTCTTCCTGCTCTCCTTTTTTCTTTTGATGACTTCCTGGACTTCTGCATTCAACCACCATTCAGCCACCAGTTTTCCTTGTGTACCTTATTCCCATATCTGGCTTGGCCACATATCTTTTCTGTAGTGCTAATGCATGCTGTTTTTAGGCGCTGGCATTTTTATTCAGCTCCGCCTATTTCCTCCTTGTCTTGGGGTGCTAGTGCCCTGAGTAATTCCTTGAACTGTTGTACTTTCTCTCTAGTCAACTTTCAGGTCTTCAGCCTGGTCTCTGTTGACCTTAGAACCTTCTCTGACCACTGCTTGCAGTTGATTGTGGCAACTAGTAGTTTATGCTGTGGGCAAACTGTTTCACTGGGGATGGCTTTGTATTTGTTTATTTATACATGTTGACCACCAGGGTGGTTTCCTTTTGGACACCCTGTTTTGTTTGGGGCTGATTGGGACTGACAGTCAGTGCACTTATCTAGGTGCATATAGAGTTTGTTTGCATAACTACTTGCTGTGTTGGTATCTTGAGTAAGAGTTAAACTTGAATTTTGGAACTTCAAACTTGAAACTTTCTACAATGAGGTTCTTTAACTTTGATGTTTGCATCCAATTGCTAGGCTATCTTTGAATGAAAATATTGACTTTCTCGAACTTGTACAACAGAAAATTAAAAGGTATGGGAGTAAAGTATCCAGGTATCCAAGACACCTGATGATAAAAACTTAAAGTAGGCAAGTAATAAAGGCGAAGTGTTTGTAATGCATGTGGATTAGTATTCTTTTTGTAGATAGTCTTGCATGGATTTTTTTAAGACACGCTTTCTCTGTTTGATAACATCCGGAGTAATATTTCAGAAAGCGGGGAAACTAATAAAGGATCTTGAGAGGATAGAAAAAGGTAAAAGAGGTCTCAGAATCTGCATGGCAACAGTGTTAACACAGTTTGTATGAATGTTGTCTTATTTTCCAACTTGTTTAGTAAAAGGTGGACAATAGTTGAGATGAATTTTGAAAATGAGAGTATTCAAAAGTAGAGAGGACCTAGCTATCAGAGGCAGTTTGCTTTGGCAAGAGTGCTGCGCTGCTTAAGTAGAGAGAAGTGAAGAAACAGCAGAACTTTTTCTGCAGTTTTGGTATCCGTTTTCTCAAGCATGAAGGTACGATTGTAAGTGTGTATTCACATTGGTACATTTGTGGCAGTAGAACATCTGGCTTAAGGTGGAAGGTTAGAAATTTTGTAAGATTTTTTTTTTAGTTGAGTCATGTCTTTGCCTTAGTATGTTTCTGAAAGGAAAGGGTCAAATAAATGTGATACCTTTTGTATTTGAACTTGGGGAGTAATACATACAGCACAGGGCCAGTGATGGTAATAGGTGAGCAGATGGTAATAGGTGAGCAGTTATGGAGTGATACTACCCCCACCTTCATGTTTCCTTGATGGGTATTGCTACCAGCTAGATTAGATCAGACATTACTTTTCATCAGTTAATAATTGGCCACAAGGTCTTAAAATTCTTTAAATAAAATTATTTACTAAAAAGTTGGTCAATTCAGTTTTGAGAGTAAATGTACAGAATGCTAGGCAATTAATTACACATGGACAAATTTGATGCCATTAGAAAAACTCTTAGCCAACTGTTTCTATAGTGGTCTCTAGCTAAAGAGCATTAATGACTTTTTTTTTTTTTTTTTTGGGACCAGCAGTTTTTAGTTTGCATAATTACATAAAAATGCAAAGCTTGATGCACCAATCTCACTAGATGGGCGAGCAAAGCCAATTTCCTATGTTTGATGTTCTGTCAGTTAACTATTCAGACAGCTTTAAGGCAAAGTGGAAGGGACAATCTGGTTCAGCTGTGATGTTATGTGACTACCTTCCTATACAAGAGTTCAGAGAAAATAAAACTATAGAGCCCTGATTCAAAAAAAAAGTTTATATTTTGTTGCCCAGATAAATAAACTGGTCATTGGGCAGTTTTCAGCAACAAGCTGAGTATTAAGGTAAAACATTTCTGATATACAGGTAGATACCAGCACAGTTTATGTAAAAGAAATGCAAACTTGAAGATGTGTGCATTTAGATACAGGCAGTTTATTTGTAATGCGCATCTATGCATTTGTGAATAACATGTTTAGATGTATATTATAAATTGGGCATGAATAACAGTAACTGAAGGAAAAGAAAATGTTCATATAAAATTGGACTGTGTGGTATAAAATGTTTTATAATGTAGCCAGGCTTGCATCAAAAAAAAATATATAAAATCGGACTGTGTGGTATAAAATGTTTTATAATGTAGCCAGGCTTGCATCAAAAAAATGTTTTCTTTGTGTTATTTCTGTTGTGTGTTTTTTGGATCCCTGTCATAGGATTGAAATTTCAGACCATTAAACCTCTGATAATCGAAGTTTTGAAATATCGACTTGTGAATGGAGATCACCATGCACTGCGGAATGGGAACTTTACCGTTCTCTTCACAGTAGTGCAAGCTTGGAGTTGGTATATATAAGTAGCAGGGGGTGCAGGATGGCTTGCCCCCCTGCAAAAATGTGAGCTATGAAATTTTCACGTTTCAGATTTTTTTGTAGGTTTGATATTTTAGAACTTTGATCCTCTGGTCTTCGATGATCAGAGGTTTGATGATCTGAAATTTCAATTCTATGAAGTTAGACCCATGTTTTCATGGACTTTTTGGAAGGTCAGTGGAGAACTGACACTAGTATGAAGGCTCTGAAAACGGGGAACTCCATTTTACGCAGTTAAATCAGGAAGTGGCCTGTATTTGTCCATTCTTATCAGTACTGTTACTGTAGAGTCCTGCTTTTGATCATTTGGAATGTTAGTATGGTTAAAGTGGAAGGTAGAAAAGCTGAGAGAATAATGAAATGGAGTGAAATAACAAGATTGGGTATTATTTATAGTGACGTTTCTGCTTTGAAAAATGCAGTGAAGTTCCTGGCTTGGTGAGAAATTACATAATTGTGTAGAGCAAATACATGGTTCATAGTGTTGGGTCATCATTTTTATAGTTTTTTTGTAGCGGTAATTTCTTATGTTCAGAATGTCATCTGGTGAATCCTAGTCCCAGTTTTCAGCTTGGAAAGAGGTTTAGCTTGAAGCGTTAAGGAGTTAATGAGGAGTGGATAGTCTGTCACTCACTCTGATGTCCATAAATCGTGCCAGCGGCCTTCCTGGTCCTAGTTTGTAAAATAGTCCAGCTGTATTGGATTGTTGCCCCATTATTTTGTTTGCTATGCCACTGAAAATATTTGAGTACAAAATCCAAGAAAGTCTTCAGAAATATTTTTTTAAAGTTAGTTTTTGAGTTACCTGCTGTTTGAATTTGTGAAACGGATGCTTCCATTCTGCTGTTGAAGATCAGGAAAACCATGTCTTTATGAAATTTTTGTGGATTTGTGCTCTCTATGAAATTTTTGTGGATTTGGATTTGTGCTCTCTATGTCACCAGGAAGAAAGGAATAAGGAGTAGCAGATTTTGGCTTCTAATTTACATACTCTTACCTTTATATACAGGCAGTTGGCTGCAAATTAAGATCTCAAAAGGTTGCAAGGATAAAAAGGTGTGCAGAGAGTGACTTAAAGTTTATAGGGGCCAAAAGAAAACACTAAGTGGGTATATAAATAGAAGTATTAAATAAGACAATGGGGATAATCTTAATTAAAGTGCAATTTATTTACAGTGTAGGCATAATGTTTAGAATAGATTATCTACAAAAAAAATCTGGATTTCTCTTCTCGACATAGAGGCTGCTTATAAATCAGTTTGCCAAAGGAAAGTCTTGCAGCCTGCAGACTTGGTATTTCAAGTTGGTTTAAGTTGCATTATTTCTGGTCCACAAGCAACCATCTGGTACTTTGAGTGTTCATGGTCACGCCCCTAACATTCCTTAAGCATAGCCACAGCTTTTTTTTTTTTTTTTTTTTTGACAGGGTTCCGCAAGACACTCTACACTTGAAAACTCCCTTTCAGTTAGATGCAAACGTCTCTGCCATTTTGTTTAACTTGTAACAGCATGTCACAGGTCTTGGAGGGTTATGACCAGGTCTCTGATCATAACTGTGTTGTAGTGCATGGAATACAGTGATTACTCTTGGATACCCTGAAAGAGAAAAATCTGTTAAGCGCTACTGTAGTACGAGACACTATCATGTTTAGAGGCGTGAAACGACCTTCTCTTTTCAAACAAAGTGCTTGCATGCAAGCACTCTTCTTTTCATACAAAAAGTGCTGTTTGCAGCCTTTTATATATTTATATCGAAAGTTGGTTTCCAAATCTGGAAGACTATGATCTGAGCCATGTTTATGGCATGAATATTCGTGGGCAGGCAGTAGGTGCTAACATCCCATTGGGTTCCAGCTCGAATTATGCTGGATTAGGATAGGCAAGTAATTGTTAATTTAACATAATGGCAAGTTACATAACTAATTTACAATTAGTTGTCTACACTAATACTGTATTTTACAGCTGGACTCCAAAGTGACGCAAGCACCTCCTGCCAGCCCATGAATATTCATGGCATAAACTTTTTTAAAATTGTTTATTAATTATAGAGTGTGAAATGGCCTTTTGTTTTTGTATAAAAGTGTGTAAAAAAAAATATGCATGCAAACACTTTATTAATACAAAAACAAAAGGTCATTTTGCACCTTTAGATATAATAATCCCATAACAAATGCTAAGCCCCCCCCCGCCGCTTGACTTAAGGTTGGGTCTCATGCTAATCAGATCTGCCAGTACTGACCAAGAAACGGTGACAGAATGAAACAAGATTTGCTTCTGCCGGCTGCCAGTAATGTGTCCCTAGCTTATAAAGTTGATTGAATAACTGGATTTGTTAGCTTGCATTTCCTAAAGGTTAGGAAGTCTGGAACCTAAATGTGTGTCATTATTTAGTGACTTCATTCCTAAGTGATTTATCAGAAAACCACAGATTTTATAAGGAACAGTCCAAATTTGAAGGAAAAATCTGGATAGTTGAGGCATGGCAGGGTGAGTGTAAACATAAATGTTTTATACTCTTTCTGACAATGCTCACTAAGCTCTTTACAGTTTGAAAGACTGAAACACTGTTTCCAGTAGTATGTGGAGCAGATAAAGCTCCAAGTACTACAAAGAATTATGATTGGATCTCTGATCATAACCGTTTTGTGTGTTCTTGACATGGTGCCAAGATTCACCTTTCTGGAACACGCAATAAGCTGGTTATGATCAGCAACCTGCTCATAATTCTTTATATTGCATGTTAAATTCCTGGCATCCATGCCTCGAACACACAAATGGTAAGGATCACTGAAACCTGATCATAATTCTTTGTAGTGCATATAGTTTATCTACTCTGTGTACTACCAGATAGAGAGAGAGAGAATCTCAAAATGTTTTACTGGCTTAGAAGGCCAGAAAAACACTAAGTATGTCCTTGATCACAGACGGCATGTACATATTTCACTTGTTTTATCGGGGGGGTATTTGGCAAAGGAGGAAAGTTGGGGGCTGTTTTTTAAATATTACTGTAATTTATAGACTCGTGTTCCATGGACAGACCTAAAATATGAGGCAAGATATTTGGGGGACATTTGAGAGTGAAGGAACATCCTTATACACCTCTGAAAGTGCTGTCACAATAGAGTATCACACTACACTGCCACTTTGAGTTTATCTTTTCTGATTTTTGGAGCATAATCATGGAACATACATGTACATTAGCCCTGGCCAAATTTCCCGTAATAGTATGAGTACCACATTTAAGTTTTCCCTGAAAAGAGAACTAACCCTGTTAACAAAGAATAAATAAAAAAAATATTAAGCTGACCTTTTACAGAATTTTATTCCTGTAATATATGATGTGTATACATGGGGTTCAGGTGCCTAGGCAGTGAGACTTTTTTCCCTGTCGTACATTTGGCTGTGGACAATTGGTTGAAGTGACATTCAGCTGCAGAGAAATATGGCTGTTGTCAGGTTCCTTGTGGCAAAGAGAAGCACACTGCCACTCCTGCAACTTTAATAACTAAGTGCATGGGAGCAGGATTATAGTAAAGAGTGTTGTGCTCAGCATACAGAGCATGCTTATGTAACTACAACATGTAGAAGTGTGCCACAACATGGAGGAAATCCTGTATACTACTCTTGTCACATTTATGCCTCAGTATGCATTTTAGATAGATTCCTAGATGCTGTGAAGGGAGTAGTAGTCCACACACACCATTTGTAAAGGCACTGCATTTTACTGCCACTGACATGCCCACTGGTCAGTCTGCTAGTAATCCCTGACATACTGCCTGCTGTGTCATGTTGCTTTGGGGGCCATGGACATTATTTTCCCCCTATAATTTTGGTTATTGAAGTTATGGGCATGGTACTATATTTTTTGCCCACAGGAAATTCACAACAGCCATATTTCACTGCAGCTGAATGTCATTTTAGCCATGGGTCCCCAACCAGATTCATCACAGGGAAATGTCGGTCTACCTAGGCACCCAAACCAGTATATACATGGTGTATTTAAATATCATTGGTTTGTACCCTTTAATTTATCTGATGTCCTTTTCATTCCTCTTCGCTGAAGAGTCTCTGATCTGACATTGGATCCGACTCTGCCGCATTTCCAAGAATTATGATCCACGTCTTGCTCTTCCCTCTCCCACAGTACCATGTCTAATCCTCAGATCTCATTTGTCGCCATCGCATCCAGATGTGGTCTGCGAGTCTCGAGTGCTTCTGTGGAGATAAGTGATAAATAAACCTGAACTAGGTTTAAACACTTTTTATTTATTTTTTTCTTTTATAAAGCTTTCATAAAACTTGTTTAGCTTTCCTCTAGATTTCTCCTGTCCACCCCTCCTCTAGCTGTTTGCAGGAGTTTGGGATTGTGGTCCTCCCCTTCCCCACCTTTCTATCTTCTTTCTCCTAGTGTCGTTGGCATTTTAGTAAAACTGCCCTTTTGTAATCATCTAATTATATATTGTTGATAGTAGAATCTCTTGGTTTGTGCTTTATTTATTTATTTATTTTATATATATATATATATATATATATATATATATATATATATATATATATATATATAGATAGAAATATAAAATGTGTGTGTATATATATATATATATATATATATATATATAGTATATGTGTGTGTGTATATATATATATATATATATATATATATATTTATATATATATATATATATATATATATATATATACATACATACATACATACATACATACATACATATACATGTGTGTGTGTGTGTATTATTTTTTTTTTCATTTGAGGTAAGTGTACTAAAGTGTGTCCTCTTTGTGTTATGATGTCTGATAAACCTACAGGCTTCAAAAGATGCACTTCTTGTGGGGATAAAATTCCAAATTCGGATGCCCACAAGAAGTGCATCTGTTGCTTAGGACCCAGTCACTTAAATGTTGACTGCCAGATATGTGCATCCTTTAACCATAGGTCCCTTTCGGGTAGAAGCAGTAAGTTGGTATCAGGATCTTTGCGCCCTAGTGCATCAATCTTGGATTCAAAGGTTAGGAGCCGTACACCGTATTGGCTATGAAACCGATATCTCCAGCCCCTCCATCTCAGATCCTGCAAACACGAACCAAATCCAGGAACCCTTCCTCAGCATTTTCCTCTCTAGGTCTTCTCAGAGTTTCTCCAAGGCCAGTATGGACAGGATGATATGGAAGGTTCCTCAAAGCTCAGCTACAGAGGTGGGTCCTGCCTTCTCCGTTCCATCTTGGATCCGTGAGTGCTCTGTCACCTATATTACAAACTCCTTTTCCGATCTGACCCTTGGTTTCAGAAATTCAGGATCTGGGATTCCCTAGAGAGTCTGTCAGGTCTGAGGAAGCCCCCTTCCTTGACTCCTACTTTGTCCCTGTCCAGCCCTGTTTCGAATTTGTCTGATCAGAGCGGGACTCTAATCTGAGACATCGGCACCGGTTCTAGGGGGTTGGCTTTAGTTTTCTTTTATCCAACCCTTACCCTTGGGGATTTGGCCCTTGACAGTTCAGGTCCAATTCTGTCTGGAGTCCTCGAATCCAGTGTAGGCTGCGTTCCCTCGCTTCAGCTCTGATGGAGAGAGGGTGGTCTGTTGGCCTTCCAGGTCACAGATAAGGCTTTCTACTTTCAGAGAAAGGTCTGCTCAAATCTGGGATCCTCCACATCCTTTGTCTAGTCTGAGGATTGAGCCCATCAATCCTGCCATAGGCCAGCCTTCCACAAAAACCCTCCAGACTAAGAAAGGTTCCCCTTTCTTCTGACGCCTTCCCTGAACATCGCACAGAGGAGGTCCCTTGTAAGAAAAAGTGCAAGAAGAGGCATTTGGACTCCCCTTTGGAGTCCTTGACTGAGGATACCGATTTTGCTGAGGGGAAATATCTCCCAGATCAAGACCTGACTGTTTCCTTTGAGTTGATGTTCCTGAAGACTTTCTGGAGGGTGGGCCTATGTCCTGGGTGACCCCCCCCCCCCCTCAGTGTGCAAACTCATAGGCTTAGTTTCCCGACAGGCTTGGAAGGAACCAGACACAGCTGAGCCAATTCTTAAATGTCCTGATAGCTCTGTCCACCCTCTGACCACTTGTATTGGAGTAAAGGCATTCTAGTTGATGCCATTGTTGTCAGCAGCCCTGAAAAAGGAGGTAGCCTAACAAAACTCCTCTGTTCATCCTCCACACGACGAGTGTTGGACAGGCATGGAAAGTATGTTTATTCCCTCTGCTATCTTCGCACTAAGGTCATTAAACTACTTGGCACACTTCACACACTAGCAGAGAGGCCTGTCCATTTGGCAAGACTACCTTCTCTTGATAATTTCTCAATAAGGTTGATTTCTCATATTGTGGAAGGCACCTCACAAGCAGCCATTGCAGGCATGAGACCTGCTTGGATGAGGCTGTGTGGAACCCTTCAAGGCATCTTTATTTAATGCCTCCTTTGATGGCTCTTCCTTGTTTGGACCATCAGTTAAACTCTTACCCCCAGTGAGCAAGAAGAAAAGGCCTTGTGTGCAATGGAGACCAAGTTTTCCACCCCTCGGAGGACTTTCTCAAGGAACCAGTGAGGTGAGAAGAAGACTTGGTTTGGGAAATCTCAAGGACCTGTGTGGGGATACTTCCTCCGGAGGTGTAGGGGGGAAGTTTCAACAGTAGGCACCGTCCCAGAAGCAGAAGGGGTCCACAGAATCAGGGATTTCGGGAACCTTTTCCTGATTTAAACCTTTTCCTGATTAAGTCCTATCAGTGCTCCTGAAGCACTGCCCAACTGTCCGTCTCTGGAGGCAGTCAGGGGACATCTATCCTTGCACCTAGATGCCTGGACAAACATAAACATCTGGGTGCTAAAAATTTAATATTCAGAGGTTGCTACATCAACTTTTCCCTTCACCTCTAAGTCCCAGGAGGAAGCTTCCCCAATGTTCCACTCAGTCAGAGGGAGTATGCTACTAAAGACGTTAAAAAAACTTCTAGCAAAAAAGTAATCCGAAAGGTCCCAACTGAACAAACAGGATACAGAACTTATTCACACTTTTTGGTGCCAAAGAAAACAGGGGACCTAAGACCTATTCTAGATCTCAGCAATCTAACCCAGTATGTTAAGTCAGTTCTGGGTGGTTGTGGTCCAGTCCATTCTGCCACTTCTATGCGTGGGTGATTGAATGTGCTCCATAGATCTCCAGGATGCATATTATCCTATCAAATGAACAGATGCTCCAGGAGACGCTTGCACTTCCAGGTGGGAGCAGTTGTAGTGGTTCACCTGAGGTTGAAAGGATACTAGGTGTTTCCATATTTAGATAGTTGGCTCCTCACTGCACCTACAAGGCATCAACTTATTCAAGCCAGGGATTACCTTGTCCAGGTTTTTCAGTTCTCTTGGCATCTCGATTAAATCTCTCAAAATCAAACCGGATTCCTGTACAGAATTTGGAATTTATGGGAATGCAACTAAACACTTCAACACAAATAGCTTCACTACCTCTGTGTCACATAGCTTCACTACCTTTACATCGCATAATATCTCTTGGACAAGTTCAGATATTACTAGCCGTTACTTCTCCCCCAGCAAGGCTAGTTCTCAGAGCGCTGGAGTCTGCCAGCAGCCATCGTTCTAGTACTCTTGGCAAGACTTTGTGAGTTCAACATTAGACCCTGGCTGTTTAAGGTCAGTTTGACAGGAGCAGACAGTGGATGGTGAATAATGGACCACTAATCTGTGCACGTTGCCTGCAATGGTGGATGCAGTTAAACAACCTTTCTCTGGGTAGGTCCCCCCCCCATAGCTTTGTTGACCATGGACACTTCCCGGTTGGGGTGGTGGGGCTATTATCGAGGAAGGATGGTCCAAGGCATGTGGTCCCCCCACCAAAACCAAATTGCATATCAATGTCCTAGAGATGAGAGCAGTTCTAACATTGCAAGCCTTTCAGAACTCTTTCCTTCTAGGGATGATTGCAGTTCACACTGACAATGTCAGTAGTCTGGTACCTCCACAAACAAGGAGGAATCCGATCTTATCCCTTGTACAGAGAGGACATGAGATTGTGGGAATGGGTGATCTCTTCAAGCCACTTTCTGATTTGTAAGTCACATTCCTAGAGAAACCAACCCCACTAGCAGACAACTCAGCAGGTCTGTCCTGACCTCTTATGATTGGTGTCTAAATCAAAAATCTTCAGCCGCCTGGGCCAACCTTGTTGTGATCTGTTTGCCTCTTCTCCTAAACAGCAAATGCAATAAGTACTTTGTGGTCTGCCGCGGTGGTACCGCAGTAGCATTATCTCACAGCAAGAGGTTCTCCTGTTAGATTCTCTGCTTGGCTTGGGAGTGCCTTCTATGTGGAGTCTGCGTGCCCTCCCCGTGGTTGGGTAGCGTTCGAAAGAAATGCATGTGTAAATAGGCGTGCCTTCGTTGAAGGTTGGGCGTCGAGCTGACACCTCAGCGTTTCGTAAAAGTCTACTGCCAATCATTAGTGGACTGGAGTTCCACTATGGCGACCCCTTACCGGGAAAAGACGAACAACAACTTTGTTATGATCTCCGCCCAAGGTGGAGTCACCGAGGGATGCTGTAGTCCATGATTGGCCTGTGAGACTCCTTTTATGCTTACCCTCCTCTACTGTTGATTGCAAAATTTTTGCAGGAAGAGCTCAGTAATCCTCATTGCCCCCTTCTGGCCTTATCTGGTATGGTTCCCTTTCCTTATGGTCTCATGTCAAGTATTCCCCCATGGTTACTGGATCCCAGACAGGACCTTATCTCTCACCCATTGCACCACCAGCATCCCGATCTCCACACCCTCGGATTGAGCGCATGGTTTTTCCACTTCCAATAATTGTAAGGAAGTCTAGGCTAGCTTTCCAAGTCCATGACATAATTCTGGCTTATCTAAAGGCTTCTACTGAAAAGGTCTATAACAGTAAGTGGAAAAGGTTTTCCACATAGGCCTCAAAGGAGAATATTGATCCTTTCTCAGTTCCTACTTCAGCTGTCCTCCCCCTTTTTTTTTTTTCCTGAGTTCCCTTTTTTTCAAGAGGGCGCCACTTTCTCTGCCATAAAACTACAACTGTCTGTTTCTTATTTTAATTTGGGGAAAAGGGGTTTTCTTCCCTTTCCTAGTCCAGATTATGTAAAGCATTCATGAAGGTTATCTTTCTACTCAGACCTCCAATTAAAGATCTGTCTCCTCCTTGGGATTTTACAGTCATTCTTCAGGGCCTTACAAAGAAGCCCTTTGAAACAGCTGACAGTTGTGACATGAAATTACTTTCTTGGAAAACAATTTTTCTGGTAGCCATCACTTCACTTACAAGAAAAAACAGCCCTTTTTTATGCCTATAGTCATGGAATTAAGTGTTCAATTCAAGTACCAGTTTTCTTCCCAAATTTTTCTAATAAGGGTGACATCTTCTTGATCACTGAGAGTTACGATTCTACCTTCACTGAACAAAAGTACAGACAATCTGATCAACTGTTTATTTTTCTCACCTAACCGCTTGGGTCAAGGGTTTCCAAAATTACCTTGGCTAGATGGATAAACAGTTGTTTTTCTTACATTTTTATTTTCAGAAAGGAATTTAATAGCGCCGTCCTTCAAAAGCCCACTCCACTAGGTCCATGGCCACTTCATCAGCATTTTTCTTTTAGAGCTTTAATTGATGAGATATGTGCTGCAGTGACTTGGTCAAAGACTCTTACCTTTGTCTTGCACTATAAATCGGACATTATCTCTAGAAGCAGGGCATCCTTTGGCTCGACACTGCTCTGGCATATCCTTCCTTGAGGGCCACCCAAGAATTGCGTAGCTGGGGACTCTGACTCATCAGTGAGGAAGAATGAAAAGGACATGAAATGTTGAAGTTATGTACTTGGAATCTGCGTTGTCCATTTTCATTCCCCCTCCTGTTTCTCCCATCCATACTCGGCCTGGTCTCTTGGAACAGTTACCTAGAGTTTTTTCTGAATCCATAGGTTCCTGGTTTGGGCCTCAAAGCTTTTGGGTTCTATCCTGTTTTTCTAATATTGTGTATAGGGTAGCAGTCTCGATCCGAGGGGTTAGACAAGGTATGATGTGTTGTGGGAGAGGGAGGAGCTTGACATTCTGATCATAAGTCCTGGAAATGTGGCAGAGTCAGAACAGAGACTCCTCAGTGAGGAGGAATGAGAATGGGTAACACAGATGCTAAGTTATGGTAAGTACATAACTTCTGTTTCTGAATTAGCCATAGTGACTTCCTCCCCACCATGATATAACCTCCAGTTCTGTAATGTTTAGGACTGACTTTGGACCAAAGTAACACATTTGTGTGTGTGCTGTCAGGCCTGTGTCTAGTTATAAACTGAAATGGCTGTAGCACCATAGCCCATCTGCATATATTGATAAGTTACCATTATTGAAGTTGTGTCCTAATAAATGCAGAGAAGTTGGTGCCCACTTAGTAGACGCATAGTTTTTCTCTCCATCAGCTTCCTGAGGTGGCACAGCTCTTAGCAATACTTTCAGGTATATTTGTATACACAAAAAAAAGCAGAGTTTATTGATGTACGGGGTGACTAAGACTGATCCTTAACCCAAAATAGGTTTTCATTTGGTTGCAAGCATTGTCTGCTGCTATGATCCACATTACCTGGATGGAAGCATTACTTTTTGTTGGTGAGCTCCGAGGACAGACTTTGACAGTGAAATTCTGTATGAACATTCTGTAGTAGCCTGCCACCCAAAGAATGCTTTCCATTGGTTATGACGAATGGGTAGCTGCTGTTTTGTCTGTTTGAGGACTTATTACACCCCCTGCTTCTGTCATGCAAAGCTTACTCTTGACAGCATTAATAGTATTTATTTATTTATTCATTCATTCTCTTGTGTTCACATTAGTACCCTCTTTTCAGGAGAGACCCATGGTGGTATTTCTTACTAGGGGAAATTTGGCCAGGTCATTGGGGAGAGTTCTCCCAATCTTTTCAATAGATGACGTGGGACCTTTTTACAACCAGTGGAGCTACCACCATCTCAAGCTTACCAACTTAATGTCTGATCGGAAGTATGGCACAGTCAGGAATGGAGTACCCCTCCTACCCTTCTGTTGCACTGCAGTGTCAGCAATATAGCTACCTTGCATGGGAATACCAAGTACTGCTAGTCTCAGATTCCCTCACAGTTTGCACTTTGGCAAAAATATGACTCCCAGTCTTCTTAATAAATTATTGTATCAGTAAAATGTATGCAGCTGCATATTTAGCATGAGATTTCAGACTTTATCCATAAACACGTTGCATACTAGATAGCGAGCTGGCTATCATATAGGAGCCAGTATGTTAAGATAGGAGAGTCCTCGTCGTCCTCCACAAAGAGACCAGTCACTAGCGAAGTCACTTGGGGATCTCTGATTGGTTGGCTCCTTTTTGGCAACTGCTACTTAGCCTTAGCATTGGCCATGACTTCTATCTGGCTGACCAAGTTGATTGCAAACTAGGAGCAGTCATCTCCCCTGGCAGTAACATTCTCCAGGAAAGACTTGACACAGACATACAACTGGTGCCAAAACAATGGCTTCAAAGCTTTATGCCAAGAAATGCAAAATACTACCCTTTGGAAAGTCAGCTGCCCTAGGAACTACCTTATTGACAATACCCTGCTAACAGCAGACCCAGAAGTCGGGGATTTGGGAACATACATAGACTGTAACCTGGCATTCAGCCAACATGTTTGTAAGGTAGTAAGGAGGCCATTCTATATTGCTGTACTTGTAATCGGGGGAATGGTATCCAGGTAGAAGAAAGTTCATTCCTTTGTATTGTCCTTCATCCTCTCTATTGAGTACAACTTTCCCTTCAGTATGTACCTGACCAGGTGCATTCAGCAGCTGGAATGTCCACAGAGGTTCCTCACAAAAAGCTTAACGGGGCATAAACATCCTATGATCATAGCCTCAAAGCCCTATTTTTGTACTTCATTGAGGGGGCTGTCTATGCCTGTCATGCAAGACGTGCTTGAATCCAGCTGTGAAGGACGTTTTGCATATCTGCAAAACAAATAGCATCAGAACTACTTGTTCCAGAGACACAAACCTTCCTTGTGACTTAAGACTTGTGTGTGTGTCTGATGATGAATGAAATCTGTTTACCAGGTGGGTCAGGAAAATCTCTAGAAATCTTTCACTGTTTGTTTTTGGGCCTTAAAGTTTCTCTCTGAACAGCAGGGATGCAGTTCCTTGGTACTGTAGTTTGGTGCCTACATCCGCTATCAAGATGATTACAGAAACATGTGTTTACATGATACATCTACTCTGGTTTTCTCTTTTCAGTCTATCTTGTTTTGTAATTCACTTTGTTCATTTTTCTGTACCACCTCGGAGTCCTTACCATCATACTAGGAATTCATTTTCAGCAGAGGGAGGCAACACTACCACTTTACCCCTTCGTTTTCAGCAGAGGGAGGCAACACTACCACTTTACCCCATTTTAAAGTCTTTACTCTGGCATTCTTACTGCACACCATTTGTTTCATCCTCAAACGTTCGACTGTCATATGGTCGACACCATATGATCAAACTTTTAAAAGTTCGATTATGTAATAAAAAATAAACTACATAAATAACCTACCTGAACTTTTTTTTAAGTAGGGGGGCAAGCCCACCTGCACCCCCCACTCTTTAAATATACTAACTTTGAGATCGCACTACAGTGCAGAAAAGGGCAATCTTCCCATTCTATGTTGTATGGAGATCTCCGTTAAAACGTTCGGACTTTCATAAATTCAATTATATGGTGTCGACCATATGATACTCGAACTTTTGAAAGTTCGATCATCTAATATAGACCCTTTTTTATTGACACAGTAATTTTTAACCAATCTTGCAAGTTCTGCGTTTTATTAAAGTGCTACAGTAGCCCACCTGTTTGTGGATGGCAGAATGAAGTTCTTACTTCAAAGTGCTAGACAAATGGAGCATTTCCCAGGGCATAAATGGGGTACCCTTATTTATATGTTTTGATGATCCCTCCCCTGGCAAAAAGCATTAATTATCTGGCTGATGCCTTTCAAGATTGCTGCTGCAAGGTAGAAGAGACCATCAGTGTAATTTATTGGTAGTCATTACTAGACTTTAGTAGTGGACTTTAAAGATGTATGGCTGTGGCTGTCTACTCGAATGAGACTACGGTAATGGGCACAGGCATGAACTAACTTCTGAACCCAGTGAGGAGTGGAGGCTTTGGACAACTGAGGAAAGCTTTGATTTTGATTGTACATGGTCAGTAAAACTTTGCTAAAGTTTGTCTTTCTGTTAAGTATTCTCCCAAAATATGATTGTGCCAGTTTCATTACAGATGTTTTATAAGCTGATGAAATATTTCTTCCTTGCCTTTGTTTACTATATACAACATGTGATCTTTATGAGTATAGGTGTGGGATGGGGCTAACCTCATCAATCTTTCTATTCCTTTTATTTTGGCTGTATTTTGTCTTGTCTGCCTTTAAATCATAATAGCAGGGTGAACAACTTTTAACATTTCTCTAATTCTCTGTAGATTTGCCAGATCAAGACGTACCATGGGCACTGATGTGAAGTAGCAGGTATAGCCTATTCACATACAAATAGGTGTATGCATATTTCTTTTATCTTTTCTTCTGGGAAATGCAACTAATGCTGGCAACTTTTTGGTTTGGCAGTTCCCTTGCTTTTATCTCTGTAATTTCTGTTGAAGTACCATCTGTTGAAAGCCCTGTTTCCGATTTCTTTGCATTGACATTGTAGAGGGAAACCTTGGGCATTGTTCAGGTTCCCTTTCTTCTCTTACTGAGTTTATCATTATGGGTCTTAGCCAAGTATCTACCTATGAACCTTTCTGCCTGAGGGCATTTGTAAGCCTAGCCAGTGTGTGTCTGCTTTCGCCGCCCCATTGATTAATTAACTGAGCCTCTGTCATGCAGAGGCAATGAAGTGATCCCAGTGGTGTGTTTTTTGTTACCCATCCACCCGTCAAGGCTTCTCTTGAAGAGTGTTAGTGAGAGGCTCTGCCTAATATAGTTAAGAATTTTGTTCCAAAGCATGGGGAGTCTCTGTGACAGGAATCTATCCCTCCAGCATGTTCTATTTGTTGTTGTGGCGAGGTTCAGCTCACTAGAGCTCGTGGCTCACAGTGACTTGGATTTCTTTAGATGGAGCATGTCCATCAATTCTGAGTTGGACATGGCTTTGTAAGTCAGGCAGAGATCACCTGTGAGTAAGCGATATGCCACTGAGTACAACCAGAGTTTTTTCAGTCGGGCTGCATAGGACATATGTTTGAGGCCAGTAATCCTCTTGGTGAGGTGCTTTTGTGGTCTTTCCAGCTGTTGGAAGTGTCTTGTGAGATGCATCTAAATGGGGCATTTTACTCTATGATGGTTTTGATGAGTGACTAGTAGAGGGGCACTATAACCTCTTTATTTCTGGATGCGAAACCCTTAGTAATTAGATGGGCCACATAGGATTTCCTAACTACTTTGGCAATAAGATTGTCAAAGGAGAGATTACTATCTACCTGGGTCCCCAGATCTCTTGTTACCTCTTCTGTATTAAGGGGGCTGCCCGCCTGTGTGATAATTCATGGGTGTTTTTTTTCCCCCAAACGGGACGACTATGCATTTTTTGGCGTTTAGTTTGAGGCCATGACTTTGACACCAGGTGTCTGTCTCAGTAAGGCCTTTTTGAAGGATGTCCGTGTCAGCCGGAGAGTCAATTATGGCTCCCAGTTTGCAGTCATCTGTGAACTTGGTTAGCCATAGTCCTCCTGTGTTTGCCTGTACTTCTGAGAAATATATGCCGAACAGTAGGGATCCCAGAACCGAGCCTTGCGGGACACCACTTGTGACTGGTTTAGAGTTGGACCTGGAGCCTGCTATTCTTACTGTGTGAGTTCTGTCTGTAAGCCAGTTGGCAACCCGTCTTGTGACATAGGGGGTTTAAGTTCAGGCTGGTGAGTTTTTCTGTAATACCCGAGTGAGGAATGGTGTCAAACGCCTTTGCGAGGATCAAGGTAGGCTGTGTGAACCACCTTTCCCTCGTCTCTGGCCTTGTTGACTGCCTTGAAGAAGTCAACCAGGTTTAGTAGGCCTGATCTGCCCTTAACAAAGCCGAACTGGGTCGGTTCAAGTGTTTGGAGGTTCCCACTGTCTTTTTGTTAATGAGTTCCATGATGATGCGCTCCATAGCCTTACAGACCAGGCTAGTCAGGCTTATGGGGCGATGGTTACCAGGGTCATTTGTGGCCCCTCCTTTGTGGAGTGGAATAACCGTTGCTGTGCGCCATTCTGTGGGCATGTAGCCTGTGGAGAGGCTGAGATTGAACAGCTTGTTTGGGGGGGGGGGGGCTTAGTTCGTTCTGTAGTTCGTGCAAGACTCAGCCTGGGACACCATCTGGCTCCATTGATCCTGCGTTTTTGGCTTTTGAAAGGGCTGTTTTCACCTGTGCTTCTGTGATTTCCGGGACACTACACTTTTCCGGTATTATTGTGGGCCCATTTGAAGGTGAGATGGAGCTGAAGTTTGCACTGAATCTATCTGCCAGGATGTTGGCAATATCAGTAGGTTCAGTATATTTTGTGCCATTTTGCACTAGCTCAGAGCATATCTGCGAGTTGCCACTTAGATTCTTGACATAGCTAAAGAAGGCTTTGTGGTTATCTTTCGAATCTTTGGCTATTTTTCTTTTGAAGTCTTTCCTTCTTGGTATTTGCTTTTTTTTCCTGAACTAGTTTCCTCCTCCTGTTGTATAACCTGTTTATGGCAGGTGTCCACCAGACTGGTTCCCTTCTCTTAGGGGAGTGAGTCTTGGTTTTGCTAGGGATGGCACGATCCATGCATCCTTGTAGGTGCTCAGAGTGCAGTTGTAAAGGATTCTGCATCTTGGGCAGTGTTATCCTTTAGCGTGGGGGCTGTGAAACTTTCACCTCTACCTTAAGTAAGGTGAAGTTTGGTTTAGAAAAGTTTTTCACTGGTTTCCTTGGTTGGTGGTGGTGGGGTGTGGACATCAGGGTGATTAGTTTATGGTCTGATCTAACCAGTGACAGGTTGACCTCCGCCCATGTTGGTGATGACCAGGTCCAATATGTTGTGGTCTCTGGTACGGGAGTTTACCAGCTGATCCAGGGCATTTGAGTTGATAAATTCCAGGAAGCGCGGAGCCTGGGAATTTGTACTAGAGTAGTTTTCCTAGTTAATGGTAGGGTAATTGAAATCGCCCAATATCAGGGTGTTCGGTAGGACCTTCATGTTTTCCAATGTCTCCAGAAAGGCGGAGTCGTGGTCCTGGGTCATGGAGGGTGATCTGTAGCAGGCCACAATTTGCATTGCAGATTTGCCTGATGTTAGTTGAACATGGATGATCTCAGAGGTATCGTGCTGTACCACTAACCTGGAGGTGTGCGTATCCTTGATGAATATGGATACACTCCCTCCTTTTGTGTTTCGGTCCGTGCTTTGTGGCTGAAATGTGTGGAATGAGTTGTAGTCCAGTAGTGCTGGAGTGCTCTCTGGAGCCTTGAACCAGGTTTCAGTTACGGCACAGATGTCAACGTCCTCCATACTTAGGAGTGCTTTGAGCGTATGCTTGAGATTTAAACTTCTGGCGTTGAGTAGCATAACCCTCATTTTTTTACTTGTGCTGTTTACGGTGGTGGGTTTGAATTTTGAACCTTGCCTAAAAAAGGCACTATGGGGCCAGCAAGATCCTTGGCCAGTATTCGAAAGCCAAGGGGTGACAGGTGCAAGCCGTCTCTTGCGAAGCAATGCGGCTTGTCGAGCATGTCATCCCAGGCCGACAGACACTGGATCCCCTTTGAATGACACCAGAAGCTTGCACAATTGTTGAAATTGATCATTTTTTCTTTATCCGTTTCAACATGGTCATTCTTTATTACTTTAGTGGCATCCATTGAAATGATTCCATGTTATGTGCTATGGGTTCATGTCTTTCAATTTCTCCACCGTCTTTCAGTAAACCCAACTAGTGTGGTTTTATGTTAAGAGTCTGTAACTAGCTTCTGCTAACGAGCAGGTTTAGTTGTTCTTTTTAACCAGTCATATTCTATGTGAAGTTTCTGTAACCATTCGTTTCACTTATTAGGACTGCATGTATTTTAACATAGTGTGAAGACGCATGTTGCACTCCCCCTGTTTTTTTTCCCCAAGGCATTTATTGTGCAGTTTTTAAGTGTCACTCCCCCATTTTACAAAATGTACATTCAAGCCACAGAGAATCTTAACTGCCAACTTCCCTACAATTTCCACAGTAATTTGAGGACATCTTGCACATTTATGACATCCTGTGTTAAATTGGGTATTGGATGTAGTTCATTGCCCAACAGAGTTTGTATTTCTATATATGTTCTAGGATACTCTTTCCTTTCTTTGTGAACTGATTTACTTCCATGGTTTCCTTTAATTGTTTGTTTATAGACGCAAGTTCTGTAAAGAGCAAGACCACGCTTAGAGACTCTTGTAATCCATTTAGAAGTTCAACATTTAGATGGCTGTTGCAGTAGCCTAAGTTATTTGGGTCCTACACTTTGCCACCAGCCAGCTTTCAAAGCTTTAAGGTGCCTTCCACACACTTTTTTTGTTAGGAGCTCAAAGGGAGCTCCATTTTAAAGACAGAAATCCAAATTTCTTTAAGGCTTTTTTGCCTCTGAAGAGAGCTCCTTCGACCTTCCTCGTGCAGCTGTCAGTGGACTAGTGATTCTTCAAGGCTGGGCAGATGTATTTACCATTGTGGAAACTTTCCACCCTTGTCTGTCTCTGGAGAGGTGGCGGATGAAGGCTCTTCACTTAGCTGGGGTAGGGAATCTGATTCTACGATGAGTATGCTTTTATGTTTTTTCCAGGGAGTTTCCAAGGAAAGATGAGTATAGTGAGGAGGCAGTAATTTATTCTGTTTCTATTTCTGTGGATAGTGAAGATTTGCTAAGGACCTCATTTTTGTCTTTTCATTGCCTGCCACTCTTTCAGGCTTGAAAAGAGAGGTCCCTTTCTTTCTTTCTGCTTGAATTTTCAGTCAGTGGAGCCAACATTGTTGGGTGTTGGTTGTACTTCAACATTTTTTTTCTGGATATGAGCAGTCTGATTCTGAGGAAAGTTTGGCTTCAGATTTCTCTCTAGAAGATTTGTTTTTTTTTGAGAGACTTTGTCTAATATGGAGGTTTTTAGTGGGAGCAGAATGAAATGCTTGTTCTTCAGAAAATGTATTATGGCTTTGTTCATACTGATCACTGCCGCAGTAGCCTTAGTTATGGGTAATATCCTGCCAAGGATATAACGGCCGGCCAGCTTCCAAAGCTTCAGGGCACCCTCTGTGCACCCAAACTGTCATGCAGCTCAAGCTGAGCTGACTAACAGACAAGTCATCATCATTCTCATCATTCTCTTTCGGCTTTTCCAGTTAGGGGTCGCCACAGCGGATCATCTCTTTCCATTTCTTCCTATCCTCCGCATCTTGCTCTGTCACACCAACCGCCTGCATGTCCTCTCTCACCACGTCCATAAACCTTATCTTAGGCCTTCCTCTATTCCTCTTACCTGGCAGCTCCATCCTTAGCATCTTTTTCCCAATATACCCATCATCCCTCCTCAGCACATGCCCAAACCAACGCAGTCTCGTCTCTCTTGCTTTGTCTCCAAACTGTCCAACATGAGCTGACCCTCTAATATACTGATTCCTAATCCTATCCATCCTAGTCACACCGATTGCAAATCTTAACATCTTTAACTCTGCCACATCCAGCTCTGACTCCTGCCTTTTTGTCAATGCCACTGTCTCCAACCCATATAACATAGCTGGTCTCACTACCCTCTTGTAGACCTTCCCTTTCACTCTTACTGGTACCCGTCTGTCACAAATCACTCCTGACACTCTTCTCCACCCATTCCACCCTGCCTGCACTCTCTTCTTCACCTCTCTTCCACATTCACCATTACTCTGAACTGTTGATCCCAAGTACTTAAACTCATCCACCTTTACCACCTCTACTCCCTGCATCCTCACCATTCCTCTACCCTCCCTCTCATTTACACACATGTATTCTGTCTTAGCCCTGCTGACCCTCATTCCTCTGCTCTCTAGAGCATATCTCCACCTCTCCAGAGTCTCCTCAACCTGATTCCTACTCTCACTACAGATCACAATGTCATCTGCAAACATCATAGTCCACGGGGCCTCCTGTCTGATCTCATCTGTCAACCTGTCCATCACCACTGCAAATAAGAAAGGACTCAGAGCTGATCCTTGATGTAATCCCACCTCCACCTTAAACAGACAAGTATGGGTGCAAATCCTTCCAGAGCTTTACTGCTGTAGAAAAGTATGCTCCTCCTGAGGCTTTTTGAGGATTAATTGTCGGCTTGTGCTTGTTTTTTCTGTCCGTTCAAAAGTGGTGTGAAGTAAATGTAAACTTTGTTTTGGAGAAATTGTGTTTTATTTACATTTGCAAGGATGGCATAGTGTTTTAAATTACTTTTTTATTTATTTATTTTCTGCCAGAAGGAACTTTGTGGACTAGTAGTGTTTAGCACCAATTGCTGCTGGTCTCCCCAGGAAAAGGGCACCATTTCTGGCTTGACCATGGAACAGGCTACTGTTTGTAGTCTTCCTACTGGTCCTTCTAGTGACTAAAAGAAAAAAAAATAAGCAAACATCCTTTGCCACCACAGCAGGGTAGCAGTTTACTTCAACCTTAGGTGGGTGACTCTGCTGTGGCTGTTTGTTGTACCTTAGACCACTCATCTTTTACCCGGAACCCTCTGATGTAGCACCTACAGCAACTATAGACTGGGGATTAGCAACATCCTGTGTGGCTTTGTGGTGTCCCCTTGGTGGACAAAGGAGAGTCGCACTCTTCAGTCCTGGGAGAGGGAAGGTTTCCCTGTTGTCAAAATACTGTGCCCGTCCCTGGGGAAGCTGCTGCTGCCATTAATAACACAGTTGGCCTTATTCTTCCCATCCAAAAAGAAATAGAAAATCACGCATGTATCTACTCCAATCCAAAGAGAATTGAGGAGGAGTTGTTTACTGGGTCTGGTTTAGAGTTTAATTCAGGCTTTTGATCCTTCTTGTAAAGTAGTTTCTGGTAAAAGAAAGGGGGATTTTTCTTTGTTCCTTCAAAGAGATTCTGAATCTGAGTAAGAAGATGCAGATTTTTTTTTACACTCAGATTTCTGATTCAGACTTGACAGCAACTCAGTTTATGATTCTCCCTGTGTGAATTTCTCTTTCTCTGAGATTATTGCTAGAATGTGCCAGTGTTTTTAGTGGCAGAGCAGTGATATTTCTCTGTCACTTAGAAAATGAGTTGTTACAGAAGGATTTTTTGGAACCTACACCCATTCCTCCTGTGTGTCAGTGCCTGCAATTTTTTTATGTCAGCCAGCTGCTCCTAAAAAGGCAGATAGAATGTATAAATTTCCTCAGTCTTTTAAATTTTATACACTATTCCCAAAACTGACATAGCAGCTATAGATTTAGTTGATCACACTGCTGCTAAGCACTTAATTCCAGTCCTACTCTTTTTTATAAGGATGGAAAGTTCTGACAAATTATGAAAGTATAAGGAATGTTTTCATCTGTAGTTTCTTCTTGTGAGGAAAAATCTGTTTTATTTAGTGTGAGTGACTGATAATTTTTCCAGGGATATGGCCACTGGTTTGTTTGTTTGTTTGTATGTATGGATGTTTTCTCAGAACCTTACAGATTATAAAAATTAGATTTTACATTCCCCCTTTGTGTAGAGATTCAGTCTGTTGGTCTGTCTGCTGTAGAGGTGATCAAAAAGTATGATGAAAGGGACAAAGTTGATCCATAGACTCAACCATCCTTTTCCAAATTTTCCAAGGGATTTTCTATCTCTTCATCCAATTTTAGGGAAAAAAAAAAGAATAAACATTCTCAACAAAATGCAGATAAGTGGAAGTTTAAGAAGAACTGGCGGGGGTCCACAAAGAAGTCTGCAGTCTACCAAAGTCAAGGACAGTCCAACACACCTGACAGTTAAGAGGTCTTGTGACCCCCCCCCCGGCCCCCCCCCTTTTTTTTTCTTCCAGAAATTCTGAATCTCTGTTTTTCTGCTTTGGCAACAGGTTGTCTCAGAGAAATGGGTCCTGAAAATCATTCAGCAAGGTTGCAGATGGCAGTGGGAGAAGGTTCTTCCTTTCCAGGGGGAACATTCCTATCCTCCAGATCAGACACACTTACTTCGTTTCTTCACCATATACTGCCCCAAGGAGTAATAGAAACCAGTTCCTCCTTCCCAGCTGGGGGATGTTTTTTATTTAAGGATGTTCCTAGTGCCACATAAAGAAAATGTTTGGAGAGCAGTTCTGGGTCTGTCTTTCCTAAGCCTGATGGTGTCCAAATTCAGAATGTCACTTCAGAACCTGCTACTTGACTTAATGGGGTCATACATTCATAGGTGTATACTAAGCTATTGATTGCTGGAGTCCTTGCCAGCCTGGTCATGCATCCCGAATCTGACAAGTTCTGTTACCGTTAAGTGTAAGCAAAGACTTGAGAGAGAAAACCTTTACAAGGAGGAGCCTGGGAGATTTACAGGCTGTCTGTGTTCATTAGAGCAGTAGGTGCAAAACCTGTGAGATGAACTTCCTGTTCCCCAGCCAGTTGCTCAAGGTACACTTGGATTATGGAGGAACTCTGCTTCACATGGATAGGGATCCTGTTCTAGAGAAGGGCTAGTCTCTGGAATACATACCTATTTTTCCTGCAGATCTTATTTATACCATAAGCTTTAGAATGGGGAAATTCTGGTGGTGATTGTTTGTTTTTTTGGATATGTAGGAGGTTCATCAGGGTGGGGTCTGACAGTGTGTTGTATGCCAGATATAGACCTATAGTCAACAGCCTGTATGAAATAGAATTGAGGGATAGGGCTCTGAAGCAGTCTGCACAGGGCATGTTACTTATGTCCTCTGCTCTTTTTGTGAGGAACCTCTGTGGATGTTCCCAATTTTGGATGTGCCTGGTTATGTACATACCAACATGTGCATCCTACTCGATGATGAGTTTGATCAGTGTTGAATACAGTGGAACAATGACCTTCTTGGACCTAGGTGCCAGCTCTTTGTTTATAAGTTGCACAACATGACATCATTTCTTCACTACTGTAGACCCATGGTGGACAAAGGCTAGAATACTGTCTGTGTGTCCCAAAGTCTGTAACTATTAGGATGTCTTGTCAATATGATAGTTACCAGGGCTGGATGACTTCCCAAAGGATACTATTAGGCATTTCTTGGCATGTAGTTTTAGTCCATAAATGTGGCGCACATTATTTTCATGTCAGCCCTTTGAGTATCGGTGGGGGGATTCTGTGGCTGCTCTTAATTTGTGATCGCCTGCACATTTGGTTAGCTAGAAGCTCTTGACATTGACTTTGACTTCGAGGTAAGTGCCAAAAAGTATGAGTCCCGGGACCAGTCCCTGAGGGACTCCACTTGTGACTGGCTTCTTTGTAGAGGTGGTCTCTCCAATTCTAACTTCCTGAGTCCTTTCTGTAAGCCAGTTGGAGAACCACTGGGTGACCTAAGAGTTGATGCCTAATCTGTTGTTTCTCAACAATGCCCAAGTTGGGTTTTGTCAAATGTTTTGATCAGGTCAGGATAGGCAGTCTGAGCTGTTTTGCCCTCATCCATTGCTTTGATGACCTTCTCAAAGAATTCTTCCAGGTTGTGTAGGCATGACCTGCCCTTGATGAAACCAAATTGGGTTGGGCCCAATGTCTGGAGAGTTCCTGTGTCATCTTTGATAGTTTCCTTGATTCTTTCTATGGCTTAGCATATGCAGCTAGTGAGACTTGTGGGTCTTTAGTTTCCATGGTCTGTAGATTGCCAACTTTTTTTTTTTTTTGCAGAGAACGGACTGTTGCTGTTCTCCATTCGTTAGGCACAAAACCTGTTTGGAGGCAATGGTTAAATAGTGATTCCAGAGGGCCTGATTGGTCATGTTTCATGCTATTTAGAAGGCATCCTGGGATACTGTCTGGGCCCATTGATGCAGTGTTCTTGACCTTGGAGAGAGAGCGTGTATTGAGGGTCTGTACCCTAGTGATAGCAGGGGGAGTAATATTTGATGTGATTTCCTGAGGGAAGGTTGAGGGAGAGCGGGATTAAGTTGGAAAGGAATTTATCTGCTAGTAAGTTTGCTATATTCTGTGGCTCAGTATAGGTGGCTGCGTTTAACAGTGAGCTCTGAGCACAGTTGTGTATTGCCTTTGAGGTTTGTGGACGGGTATACTATACATGATCGAACTTTCAGAAAGCCGAAACCCATATGGCTGAGACCATATATTCGACTCCTGAAATTTCAAACATGTAAAAAAAAATGAATAAATAAAACGCCCAACATTAGCTTGCTTTCTAACTGCTAGCAGGGGGGCTATGCCCCCGTGCACCCCCCACACCCCCTGTAACTTAAATATACCAACTCGGAGATCGCACTACAGTACGGAAGTGGACATATTTCCATTCTGCACTGTACAGAGATGCCAGGTCCGCATGGTCGGCATTTCAAATGTCTGATCATATGGTCTCAGTTGTATGGGTCTTCGACAGTATGAAATGTCAACCATGTGTAGGGGACTCGTGTGGACATGGCTAAAGAACAGCCTGTGGTTTTTTGGCTTGAAAGCCCAAATTACCTCAAATTTGGCTTTGGTAGAGTTTATTTTGCCTCTGAGTTTAGTTTGAGAGTGGTTTTATTGGTCTGTGTCAGGCCTAGCCACTGGGCGGTGTGAACTTTGGCTCTTGATTGTCACTAGTGAAGTGACAATCCGAACCCATGTGTAAAAAATGGAGAAAAAGGGATGGATGGAGGATTCTATTGATAAGATGCGAGTCTACCAGGGTGGCTTGAGTTCTGTACATATTCCTAGTAGTTACAGCCGCAGTGCTTTCAGAGATTATGGGGGCTTGAAATTTTGCCAGGTTATCACTTAATAGCAGGAAGCCAGCGTTCGAGTAAGTAATTCCAGAACATTCTAGGGTTAGCTGGGTTCCTGTTTTTTTTTTTTTTTTTTTTTACTTCAGTGGAGACTGTTCTGTGGTCTAACCTTGCCAGAGTGGATATTTCACTAGGGGGTGTGCACTGCGCACTCCCTTATTAGTGAGGACCAGATCTAGTATGTTTTCACCCCTGGTTAGCATATTGACATTCTGGCCCAGGGGAATCTTTAGCTTGAGTGCTTTGCGTTGTATATGATTTCCAGTCAATAGTGAGGTAATTAGAATATGGTATTTGGTTTGATGTTGTGTTTTTCAGTGAGCTTAAATGCATGCTGTAGGTTTCTTGGGTCATAGAGAGATACCTATAGCTTGCAAGGAAGTGGTGTGGGGTTTTGCCTATGGTGAGTTGAAAATGGAGAACCGAAAGTGCATCATCCTGCTTAAACCTACATTTCTGATGTATGGCAAGACACCTCCGTCCTTTCTTCCCTGACTGCGTTGTAGCTCGTCTAAAGGTGGGGAAGTTGTCATAGCCTTGCACAGCTGTTGTGCTCTCACTGGTTTTCAACCATGTCTCAGTTGCTGTACAGACATTAGCATTCTGTTGAGTGGGGAAGCTGTAGGGAGTGAAGTTTCTTGCTTGGAAAATATAAAAATGCTTGTCACATCCCTGTTCATCCAGGTTTCAGAAGTTTAAGGTTTTGGGTATCTAGATCACATTATATGTTATCTGTTTTAAGCTTTCGACTATCCACTGCACAGTGTGTTCATGAGGTGTCTAGCTCCAGTTATAGCTCAGTGCAGGCTACAGGGTATCCACACTTTTTTCCACTTTAGACAACTTTCTTATCTTTGCAGTCTTTTTCAAAGTGTCAGGAACCTCGGTCTTGGGTTAGAGATCTCTTACATTAGCTGGGATTACAAGAGAACATTCAGAAGTCTTTCTTGACTTCTTCACACAGGATTGTATTCCTGGGATGTCAGCTAGACACCTTGGTTCAAAGAGCTTTTGTTCCACAGCAAAATAGATCTTTAGATCTATTTCTAAAATGTTCTACTCCGAGTTCGGTCACTGTGAGGGAATACTTTAGGATTTTGGGTCTCATGGCATTTGATTCTCATGATACCCCTGGCAAGACTCCCAAATGATAAAGCTACAGTGTTATCTTAAGTCTCTCTGGTTCCAGCTTCAAAACCCTATATCTTTTCAAAACCCAGTGCTGGAGTTTGTCAGAAGAGAAGTCTCTTGGTGAAGGCACCAGTTATTTTTTAAATCCATATTTCCCCCTTGTCCCTTCCTGCTGAAAAGTAGTCACCACAGATGTTTTGGACTTTGCTCGAAGAGCAATTTTTTGGAGGAATAAAAGTGCAGGGGTATGGGACATGACATGACATAAATATCAAGATGCTTGTTCTGTTCAAGGCTGTCAACTTTTAAACCATCTTTGGTTCCTGGGATCTCTTCAGTTGGTTACAGACATTACCGTAGTCGTAATACATCAGCAAGCAAGGGGGATCCTGATCACACCCCCATTGAAAACTAGCCATGTTATCTTGTGATATAGCTCACAGCACCATCTCAGTCTACAGGCATCCTACATTCCTTAAGAGCAAATTTTGTGGCAGAAAAGCTGAGCAGGACCAGGGCAAGACTCTTGAGAATAGAAACTAGATCGGGGGGGGGGGGGGTCTTACAATATTTGGTCCATCTGAGGGGAGTTCCTCAAGTAGACCTCTTTGCCTACTCTCTCTGAACAAGCAACTGGCAAGATTCTGTTCCAGGAATCCATGCAAGAAAGCCTGGAAGACTGATGCCTTTTCTTTTTCTTTCTTTTGACAGTAATGTTCCAGTATGCTTTTCCACCCTCTCCAGTAATATCCAGAGTACTTCTGATGATTCAGCAGGAATCCCCAAAGATCATTGTGTTGACTTTCTTGTGGCCCAGGCAGCTGTGGTTCTACCTTCTTTTGAAAATAGCCAAGGGCAATTACCACAAGCTTTTTCACAGACTGGATTTATTCGAACAAGGGTGTTTGATATACCATGACATCAGTCAACTACCTAGCTGATTGGGACTTTATTCCTTTTTTAGGCACCTGTTTATTGATGGTGTACAGCAGGTACTAATGTGGGCAAGAAATCCTGCTACTAAAAAGTCACATATTGGCAAAAGGAAAATGTTTTCTAGTTGGTGCCAACAGCGTAACCAGCACCTCTTCAAGCCTAGTTGTTCTCTGGTTCTGCAATGTGTGTGTGTGTGTGTGTGTGTGATTTAACTGTCCTGTGGCCTTTTATTTCTCTCTCAAGCTTTGTTTATTGACCATTTCAGCATGTGCCCCCTTGGATCCTCCTCTCTAATGAACCAGCTAATCTAGCTAACCTTAGGCTCTTAACACGTACAACAGTTTCACTTATTGCTCTGACCATCTGAGTTGCAGGCTGTTACAGTGAGTCTACCCTGTCTCATTTACCATTGGGACATGGTTTCTTCAGGCATAAAAAAGATAAGTTCTAAAAGTGGTATCTGAGTTTACTTAAAGCCAAACTATGCATCTCCCTGTTTTCTTTATTTGGTACTCTATACCTTGGATGACCACAGACAGCTTGGGCAATATTTTACAGAACTGAATCTTTCAGATCTTTGGATCAATAGTTCATTTCTTGTGATGGTAAGTAGGGGCAAACTGTGTCAAAACACAGTTTCCAAATGATTGAAAGTATTACTTTTGTTATAGTAATCCTAATAAAATATTCCTGGCAGGGTCTAGACCTACTCTACTCTACTCTACTCTACCAGTGCCTTTTCTTCATATGTGGCTTTTTGGAAAGGATTGGATTCTAGAAGCACTTGCTTGGTCCTCTATACATACTTTTCAGTGCTCTGTAAGATTGATCCCTTTTCTGATCCTAGCAAAGCTTTATCTGGACTTATTCTCCAGAGGCTGTTGGACTCTTCTCCTTCCACCTACCAAATGCAGTTAAGGGAATCTGGCCATAAAGCTGAGGCTACTGCAGCAGTAATCGGTATGATCATAGCACAACTGTGCGAGTTAAACTTATCATAATGATAGTTGTTTGAATGGATACTGCTTGTAGCTGTTGCTGTCTCCCCTACACCCCCTTGTGTTTTTTTTTTTTTTTTTTGTGTTTTTTTATGCCAGGGTGTGGGCATGTATGTATGTTTGCTTGTTTCTAGCATTGTTCTTTGAGGGATCAGCCTTCCTGTCTCTCTGCTGGTAGGAAAGCTGTGAAATACTTTGTGCCCATACCTGTCTTATTAGTCAGCTCGGCTCAAACTGCCTAACAGTTTGGGCATGTGGAAGGTGCCCTGAAGCTTTGGAAGCTGTCTGGATGTTGTAGCCTTGGCAGGATATAACCTGTATAGCTTTGTCTACTGCAGCAGTGATCATTCGAACATCTTCTGCTATGATAAGTTTGACTTGCCCAGCTGTACTTTATAGCTGGATATGCCTAAATCTGAAGGTGTTCCTCCTGTTTTGACTGCGTCACTGAATGTTTTTCCTCTTTCTCTGCTCTTAGTTTGCCTAATAGTCCACTTTCTACTAAACAGATCCAGCAGTAATTTCTGTATCTAAAACTGCTTCTGATAAACCAGTTACTGCAGGCAACACCATTTCCTCAGACATGGATGAGAAAGCTTTTGGCAAGTTGGGGAAGGTTTATTCTTTTGATACTTTTTGCGTATGAACTTGACAGCTTAAAATTCTGAAAGATAAAGTATTTACATATGAGAAGATGCATAAGCCAGTTATTGACCTTCTGAGGTAAAAAAAAAAAATCTGTGAATGCCTCTCTAACTCATGCTTCTGATATTATACATATTTTAAAGTGTGTGTATGATGGTTTTGCTGCTTTTGGGTCAGTAATGATGATGTTGGCTTAGCTTCATTCTCAAAACCTCCCTGAAGATGTTGAAACTGAAATTTAAAAATTTCCTTCACTGCAGAAGGGTCAAACAGAACTTTTCTGAGATGCTTAAGAAGTGTGACAAAAGGGAAAGTAGATGCAAGGAGTGACTCCAGCTTCCTTTTCAACAAGATTTTGTTAGACAAATTGGTTTTAAATGTAATTCAGCAGGGGTGCACTTGGCAATGTGAATCCTTTCCATTATTCTAGGGGGTTTATCCTTGTCCTGTGCACCCAATCACCCTGTTTCTTTCCTTTCTGCATCAGATGGTTGCTCAGGGAATAATAGAACCATTGACCTCCTGTCAGATGAGCAGAAGCTTTTGTTGAAGGGTTTTTCTAGTACTAAAGGAAGGATGGATCCTGGAGGCAAATGTTTTCTCCTTGTTCTCTTTTACCTGTGCCCCCTTGTCTAGCTTTCATGATGGAACTCGACATAAAGGATTCCTATCCTCACATTTCCATTGCAAAGCTGTTAGGGCATTTTTTTGAGATTTTCTGTGTATGGCTTAGATTCGGCTGTCTTTCTTACCCTTTGGATTTTTCCACTGCACCCAAGATATTTACAAAGTGTCTGGCTCCAGTAATTGCCATTTGTTTGTTGTAGACTTCATGGCATTCACATTGTTCCATATTTGGACAAGTGTCTTTATTTTTGCAGACATTATCCTGTTGTCAAGTCTTTAGCAACTGTTCAGAATATCTTACTTGGTCTGGATTTTCAAATCGGCTTACAAAAATTGTTTTATCCCTTCTTACAGAATTGCATTCCTGGGATGGAAGCTTTGTCATGGAGTCTTCCATTTATTGATGCAGCTGTGGGGGACACCTTAAGTAGATTTTTGGCCTGAGAAGAGTCTTTCGTCCTGCAGACAAAGATATTGCAACAATTCTTCCTGAGTTTCTCCACTCAAAGCCAAGTATCTGTGAGGGAATGTCTCAGGGTATTGGGGGTACATGGCATCTATGATTTTCATGCTTCCTTTGGCCACACTGTGTATTAGGAGAAGGATCGAGTAGTACCTCGGGTGAGGCTGGATTCTGCATTATCAACTTTATCTCTTCAGATACCTATGTTGGGATTTTAAGACTGGAAATTTTCTGGTGGGTAGACCAGATCTCTTGCAATCTAGGTTTCCCATTCTTCCTTCATACCTCTTTTTTCCAGTCTCACTAAAGATGTTTCAGACTTCACATAGGGAGCAGTCTCAAAAGGGGTGAAAGTGCCAGATCCATGGAATCGTCACAACAGACGGAAGTGCATAAATAGAGAGATGTTGGCAGTAATCGGTGCTTTGAAAGCCATGCAGTCATCTCTGGTCCCCAATACCTCTGCAAGTTTACACACACAACATTACAATTATGTGGTACATAATCAAATGGGTTACCAGATCATACCATTTTTGCAGATTTGTTATGGTCGAGTGAGTTGTGTTGCTATCTCAACACTGACTGTCCAGGTGCCATACATTCCGACAGAGCAAAACCTGATAACAGACAAGCTGAGCAGGACCATGAATGGAAGCTTTATCAAGGGGTCTTCCATTTATTGATGCAGCTGTGGGGGGCACCTTAAGTAGATCTGCTTTTGCTTCCTTTCGGAACAGGCAGGTAAAGAAATTATGCTTCAGTGACTTTTTGCCAACAGACCTGGAAGATGGATGCCTTCTGATTCCCATGGGCAGGAATTCTCCTGTATGCTTTTCTACTGGTACCCTGGGTTCTTCTTAAACCCAGGAGGAGACTCAAACTCTGGTGACTCTCTTTTTGGCCCAGGTGGCAGCAGTTCTTTCTTTTCATTTTGGCTAAGGGTGTTTATTTACAGATTTCCCCACTGACTGGATTTGCTTACATATAATGTGTTGTTTTGATACTTCCAAACCTAAAAGCTCAGCTCACTGCCTGGATGATAGAATTTTGATACCTTTTAGGTATGTTTATGTCTGCACAGCCAACATTTACTA